>NC_142876.1:119507500-119807777 GCF_051225735.1 Oryctolagus cuniculus | reverse complement strand
AAGTGCCTTCACCCACCCAAGTCTGGACACCCGCACCTAGCAAGTCAGGGTGAGGACTCACGTGCTTCCAAACAGCTCTTTCTCAAAGGAATGTGCACAGTTGGCCAACAGGCATGTGAAAACATGCGCGGCATCACTAATGACCAGGAAAATGCAAATGAGGACCACAAGGAGATACCCCCTTACTCCAACAACACTGGCAGAGGACAAAGGCAGCAGGTACTGGCGAGGACGTGGAGACGGCACCCCATACACACTGCCGGAGTGTCAACTAGTGTGGCCACGCTGGCAAGCAGGATGGGCACTGCTCTAGACACTGAACGCAGATGGGCCAGTGCTGTGGCGCAGTGGGTTAACGCCCTGGCCTAAAGCGCTGGCATCCCATATGGGCTCCGGTTCGAGACCAGCTGCTCCACTTCCGAGCCAGCTCTCTGTTGTGGCCTGGGAAAGCAGAGGAAGATGGCCCAAGTCCTTGTGGGAGACCCGGAAGAAGCTCCTGCCTCCTGGCTTCAGATCGGCGCAGCTCCAGCTGTTGTGGCCAATTGGGGAGTGAACCATCAGATGGAAGACTGCCCCCCCGCCCCGTAACTCTTTCAAATAAATAAATAAATCTTAAAACAAAACAAACAAAACAAACGCTGAGCACAGAACCACCACGGGACCCGCCGTCCCACCCTGGGTGTGCGTGTGGAGGAGACAATCCACCTGCTGACGAAACATCTGCCTGCCCTTGTTTACTGCAACACTGCGCACAGCAGCCAGGAAGTGGAAACAGCCCAAGTGCCCAGCAGGTGGTGAGTGGACAGCTAACGCGTCATGTGTGTCTCGGCCCAGGAAGGATGGATGATCACACTGGTGGTGGCATGATGGAGCTGAGGTTGCAATGTGAGGTGGAAAGCCAAGCACCACCCGTGCTCACCCACGTGTGCAATCTACAGCAAGACCTCACAGAAGTTAACGCACAATGGTGGAAAGACGGGGGTGGGGAAGGATGGACAGGGCCTCGGTTACAACAAGGTGGGAGTATCACACAGGAGGGGAAGATAATGTTCAGCTGCTGTTTTTCTATAAAAAATAAAAAGAGAAAAGGGATATGTCTAAGACTAACAACAGCACGTGTGAAATGTCTAGCATGCGGCCTGACACACTGTAAGCCTTCATTAATGCCCATCCCATCGTCATAAAACAGACTTGGGTTGGAATCACCCAATTACTCCAGCACTATGACTCACTCCTAGGAAACCAATCACACACGCTCTTAGTCTTTGATTCCTGCTGCCTCCAGGACACCACTGCACAAATCCATCAGAACTTGTGATTTATCCAGCATGGCAGGTACGGTGGGGGCTGTGGGTGGAGAAAATGCGAACATCTGCTATAAAAATCCTGGGGATTAAAGATTCCTTACTGGGGAAATTTTCTGTCATCTGGTAGCCATCCGCCCTGTTACTCTCTCTCCTCTCCTGACTGCACCACCTTTAGTGCGTCTGCACTGACGGTGGGCAGGGCCCTGGAGACAGCGGGGACCTGAATGAACCTGAAAGAATCCAGCGACCTCGGGTCTCTCCTCACACCCTGACCTGGAGCAGTGCTGAGCAGGACGAGCAGCAGCTCACACGCCAGGCAAGTCAGCAGCGGCTGACAATGACATTAGAAAAGTCAACACCCAAGGTCCAAAACAACCATCACTGACGACAGTGACTCACAGCACCATTCTCCTGAGCTACTACCTGTATCCACCACGGTGATAACCACTTTATACACACTGCCTTTAATTTAGAGATGCGCCCAAGGTTGTCTCCCCATTTGTCAGATAGACAAAGGCACAAAGAAACCAAACAACAGATACAGCAAGGCAAAGCTCGTCGTCTTCCTCATCACTGCTGTAGAAGAATCTAATGCTATTAAATTAAATGCCGCTCATCTACAAGGGGTAAGGTCACTGCCTCCTACCTATTTCTCAAGGAGGGCTTTACCAGATAACCACCAAGGCTGAGAGAAAGCAATGTGAAGACCTTCACTGCTCTCAACTGGATCCAGAAAAAGGTTAAAAAAAAAACTCCAGACAAGAAAAAAAGATTAAAAAACGATTTGTCAAATAACAGAAAGAAAATCCTTGATATGAATGAAATCAAGCCACAATAACTCAGTTCATGGTCAGCTCACAAAGCCGCCACCACGTGTGATCACCTCCCTGCTCTGGAAGATCATTCAGGGCGGTGAGCAAAGCTCAGGCAGGCAAACAAAAATCCTTTCCCGCCAGGCAACTGTCCAGAGGCAGGCGCCAGGCACGGGGCGCTCACAGGGTCCTAGCAGTTTCAAGGAGAGGCTCTCAGAATCTCGATCAAAGACGTATTCTCCCAAACCAAATGTCCTGTGCATCAAAACCCACCACATACTATCATCAATTCCTTCAAAAATGCAAAAGATACTAAAGAACTATCCCATGTTTCCATATTCCTCTCTCTCTCTCTCTCTCTCTCTCTCTCTTTAAATACTTATCTGAAAGGCAAAGTTACAGAGGCAGAGAGAGAAACAGAGAGAGAGAGATCTTCCAGCCACTGGTTTATTCCTCAAATGGCTGCAACCTGGGACAGGGCTGATCTGAAGCCAGGAGCTTCTTCTGAGCCTCCCAGGAAGGTTCAGGAGCCCAAGTACCTGGGCCACCTTCTACTGCCTTCCCAGGCCACAGCAGAGAGCTGGATCAGAAGTGGAGCAGTCGGGATATGAACCGGTGCCCCTATGGGATGCCGGCACTGCAGGAGGCAGCTTCACCAGTTATGCCACAGTGCTGGCCCCTCAAAATTTTTTCTAGCAACTTTCAACACAGTTCAAAGATACTTTCAGAAAAAAGAGGACAATGAAACATAAAACAGTAACATATATTAGCAGAAAAGATTTTGTGATGTAGACTCATAGAATGACAAATGCCCTAAATAGCACTCTGGCCTCAGAATTAGCCCTTAAGGCATTCAGATCTGACTAAAAAGCCCACGAGAGCATTTTCAGGCATGGAAAGACAAGACACTGTGGCAAAAATGACCTACATGAAAGATCTCTGTGAGTGAGATCCCAGTGTAAAGAAGGGGCCACCAAAGAAGGAGGTACCTTTCTCTGAAGGGAGGAGAGAACTTCCACTTTGATTATGGCCCTGTCTAAATAAGGTTGGAGTTTGTGGATTCAAGAGGCTTCCATAGCCTTGACAGCTCATGACAAGAGCCTCAGGTGATCACTGATGCCATACATAAGAGTGTCAGTTGTTAAATCAACAAGAGTCACTGGGCACTCACTCCCTACATAGGACCTCTGTCCTTAATGTGTTGTACTATGAGAATTAACGGTAAAACTAGTCTTCAAACAGAACTTTATACTCTGTGTGTCTGTGTGGGTGCAAACTATTGAATTCTTCAGTTAGTTAGAGTTGAACTTCTGTATATAAGGATAATTAAAAATCTTAATGAAGAATAATAAATAAATCTTAATGAAGAATAGGATGAGAGAGGGAGTAGAAGGTGGGACAGTTGGTGGGGGGGAGAACTGCTATAATCCGAAAGTTGTACTATGAAATTTATATTTATTTATAAATTTATATTTATAAATTTATATTTATATTTATTAAATAAAAGCTTTCTATAAAAAATAAATACATAAAAAATTTTGTGACATACTATTAAATCTTCCAATTATGAATGTTTTGGGGTAGGCCCTTGGCCTAGCAATTGAGATGCCCATGTCCCACACATGTTACTGTTTTATGTCTCACTGTCCTCTCTGAGCTGACTGTCTGTGTTAGTGGCTCAAGGCTATGTTGGCACAGCACACTGAAGCAAGCTGCCACGGGCTGGTGAGACTGGGCGCTCAGGGTGGCTCAAGGCCACTGCAGCATTTCTGGACTCCCCTTTCACCTCCTATCCTGGCACGCGCTGAAATACCATCTTTCTCTATGTGCAGAAGAAAACGCCTAGAAACAACAAATTAGAAAGCATTACTTTGGGCCCAATCACTTCAAATTCTTACAGAAGTGCTGTGTTTTATTTATATGGAACAGAAATAAAGAACATTAGGTTAGTTACCAAATGCTGGAGTTCTCTTGGCTCACCACAGAAATTCAAATTTGAAATCAAATTAAATATTTGTGCTGATGTTAAAGTTACACAGTTAAGAAACAAAAAGAGGGCAACTCTATGAGGCTAATGAAGGTAACAGGGTTTTTTTTTTTTTTAAGATTTATTCATTTATTCGAAAGTCAGAGTCACACAGAGAGAGAAGGAGAGGCAGAGAGAGAGAGAGAGAGAGGTCTTCCATCTGCTGGTTCACTCTCCAACTGTCTGCATTGGCCGGATACTGCGCCAATCTGAACCCAGGAGCCTGGAGAGTCTTCTGGGTCTCCCACGCGGGTGCAGGGGCCCAAGGACCTGGGCCATCTTCTATTGCTTTCCCAGGCCATAGCAGAGAGCTGGATCAGAAGAGGAGCAGCCGGGACTAGAACCGGCACCCATATGGGATGCCAGCACTGCAGGCGGTGGCTTTACCTGCTACGCCACAGAGCTGACCCCAGGGAAGTTTAAAGCTAAGAAAATATTCACTGCTCTAACCAGACACTGGTGCACACTCTCAAGTTTAATGGGCAGGAACAAAATCATGGGGCTTCATTTTGTTTTTATTCTTCCACCTATCAGTGGCACAGAAGACTGACAGAAACAAAAGCCAAACACTGAAAGACAAGGAGGTCGCAGCAACCCGTTACATGACAGCCCCAAGGGAGACAAGGCGAAGGCAAGCAGCAAACCCAAGACAGAGCTTCCTTCTGACACTTGGGAGGACTGGACGTGATCTCCAGTTCCTGGGCTCACAGGGACCCGAGGGTTGAGAATGAAGCTGGGCTGAGACCGGCACGTCTGCTGCACAGCAAGGCCGACCTCTGGTCACCTACTCAGCTGCTCACACGGACAATGCACATGCAGCTGCCCCCATGGGGTCGGCCAACGCCAACCACCCAATGCAACATCAAAGTTCAGGCCACAAGCTTCCAGCCTGAGGGTCTGCTGAAGGAGGAAGACCATTCCAGACACACCTGGAGAGCTGCGCTGTGGGCACGGAACACAGCCTCTGAGACTCAGCTCTCACACCAGTGTGAGGCTCAATGATCAAAAGTATATGAGGGGCCGGCACTGTGGCGTAGCAGGTAAAAGCCGCAGCCTGTGGTACCGGCATCCCATATGGGCACTGGTTCAAGTCCTGGTTGCTCCACTCCGATACAACTCTCTGCTGTGGCCTGGAAAAGCAGTAGAAGGGGGCCCAAGGAGACTCAGATGAATCCAGAATCCTGGGTTCAGATCGGCACAGCTCAGGTCATTGCTGTCATCTGGGGAGTGAACCAGAGGATGGAAGACTCCTCTCTCTCTCTCTCTCTCGCTCTCGCTCTCGCTCTCGCTCTCTCTCTGCCTCTCTGTAACTCTGACTTTCAAATAAATAAATAAATATTTTTTTAAGAATATGAGAAGAAACATACCTCCAAAACTGTATGCATCTCAAACTTTAAAAACACTTTATCTGAAAGCCAGCGAGGCGGCAGAGAGATAGAAAGAGGGCAGGGGAGACAGGGAAAGGGAGCAGGAGATCTATCTGTCGGATCACTCTCCAAACACCCAAAACAACTAGGGTTGGGCCTGGCTGAAGCCAGGAGCCAGACCTCCATCTGGGTCTCCCGTGTGGGCGGCAGGGACCAAAGCCCTTGAGCCACCGTGTGCTGCCTCCCAGGGACTGCTGGAGTCGGGACACAAACACAGGCTCCCTGATACGGGACACAGTGTCGGCACCAAACGTGCAATCCCACCCCAAGCTTTTGATGATACACATTTTTAATTTATTTGAGCTTATCCATACCCCAGTAACAGGTTATAAACGGCTCTAATGTGCTTCCCAGTACAAGAGCAGTATACTAAGGCCACACGACAACGAAATCTTGAAGGCTTTGACACTCGGACTTTGCAGAATTACCTAAAAACAAATTTTAAACAGAAGCCTGTGCCACTGAAGCCTATCACTTCTGAACGCCTGAGTTCCTCCGAGTTACAGGAACAATACGCACCACTTACGTGGCAAAATCAATAAGAGCAGGCCAGATCAGCGATTTACTATGTACCCATGTTCCAGAATGCATTTGTGTGAGAGCAGAGCACCGCGCCCCAGAGCGGCAGAGTGTGCTCTCAATCATGAGGCCCAGAGGACAGGAAGTGGAAACAGCTTACCCCAGGAAGTCAGCGCGCACACGATCATCCCACGGCTAATTAAACCCTGCTCTGCCTGCGTTCCATGCTAAGGCACCTTTCCCCCAGATTCTGTAGGTCTCCTAGGAGACCTTGCAACTTCTGTTCCTCCGATGGAAAAATAAAGGCAGAATCAAACGAAAAAGGAGGGAAAAAACAACTTTCAGTCTTGAACAACTGGCAAAAACACAAAATTCCAACAGCATGATGCCCTGAATTACACACTACCCCAGCAGACTTCAGTCATCAGAACAAGGTCATTCAGATTCTGATTCTGATTTTTTTTTTTTTCCAACTAGAGAAAGCTCTTAGCTGGCCACCTATGTCTAGGAGTCTGGGAATAACTGACGTAAAATAAGTATTAATTGTGCGTGTAACACTTAGAAGGAAGTGTAGTTCCTACAGGCCTCACATTTAGTCTTCTCTAAGCGGTGGCGCAGGGGCTAAAGCCATGACCTGCAGCGCTGGCTTCCCTTATGAGTGCGTGTGCAAGTTCCGGCTACTCTGCTTTCAGTCCAGGTGCGTTCTAACGTGCATGGGAAAGCAGCGGAGGATGGCCAAGTGCCTGGGCCCCTGCACTCAAGTGGGGGACCCAGAGGAGGCTCCTGGCTCCTGGCTTCAGCCGGGAATATTTCTGTCTCTCCTTCTCTCTCTCTCCGTAACCCTGTCTTTCAAATAAATAAATCAATAAATTTAAAAAAAAGTATACCCTTGAATGTTTCTTTTTCTTATTTTTCTTTTTAAATGAAGAACTGAATTCTGAATTCTGTAGAAGAGTCCATATTCTATCTCAGTTTTATGCATCAATTCATATATAAGCAAGAAGCACATGGGACAAGGAGTCCTATAAAGTTGATCTAATATCTGAAAAATAAAAATAAATAGAAACACAATTTTAAAAAGTCAACCCTGGGGCCAGCACTGTGGCATAGTGGGTAAAGTTGCCGCCTGCAGTGCCAGCATCCCATATGGGCACCAATTTGAGTCCTGGCTGCTCCACTTCCCATCCAGCTCTCTGCTGTGGCCTGGGAAACCAGTGGAACATGGCCCAAGTCCTTGGGCCCCTACACCTGTGTGGGAGACCTGAAAGAAGCTACTGGCTACTGCCTTTGGATAGGCACATCTATGGCCATTGTGCCCATCTGGGAAATGAAGCAGTGTGATGGAAGACCTCTCTCTCTCTTCTTTTTCTCTCTCTGCATCTGCCTCTCTGTAATTCTGCATTTCAAATAAATAAATAAATAATTTTTTTTTTTTTTAAGTCAACCTCAGGGCTGCCATTGTAGTATAGCAGGCAAAGCCATCACCTACAGTGCCGGCATCCCATGTGGGTGCCAGTTCGTGTCCCGGCTGCTCTGCTTCCGATCCGGCTTCCTGCTAGTGTCCTGGGGAAGCAGCAGAAGATGGCCCAAGTGCTTGGGGCCCTGCACCCATGTGGGAGACCCATAGGAAGCTCCTGGCTCCTGGCTTTGGCTTGGCCCAGCTCCAGCTGTTGTGATCATCTGGGGAAGGAACGAGCAAATGGAGATCTCTCTCTCTCTTTCCCCACCTCTGTAATTCTTACAAATAAATAAATAAATCTTAAAATCAATCTTATGCGAGTATTAACACATCATGTCAGCCAAAACTCTCAATACCATGTTTCACGTGTGAGTGACAACCTGGCATTACTACCTGCGAACACACCAAAAGCACCATTTGTTAAGTGTGGAACCAGGAAAGAACATTTCTATGAACATTTGAAGATTTATTTATTTATTTGAAAGTCAAAGTTACAGAGAGAGAGATTATCGCACCTGCTGGTTCACTCCCCAGATGGCTGCAATGGCCAGGGCTGGGCTGGGCTGAAGCCAGCAGCCAGGAGCCTCATGTGGGTCTTTCACATGGGCAGCCGGGGCCAGAACACTTGGGCTGTCTTCTGCTGTTTTTCTTGGCCATAAGCAGGGAGGTGGATTGGAAGTAGAGCCGCTGGGACAATACGGGATGTTGATGCCACAGGTGGTGGCTTTATCTGCTACACAAAGCCAGCCCCTTTTATGAACACTGGAGGTGCACAACCTACAATGAACTGTGGCACCTCAAAACTCTCTCCTGATGGGTTGTTACATCATGGCAGTTTGAGAATGTACTAAAAACAAAAATGTCTGCTACCTAGGATGGACTCAGAATGCTGACAAATTCAGAATTATAAAACAGCAACAATAAATCTATTATAAAGAAGCCCATCAGATTACTCAATGAAAATGTTAATTAAAAAAGAAACACAAAAGTGCCAGCATGAACTGCCTCAGAACAAAAAAAAAAAAAAAACCTTATTATTTAACCACAATTGTCCTTCAGCAATGAGTCCTTGAGAAAAATATTCTCCCCTGTTCCTGCAGAACCACTGTCCAATTCACTCTCACCATATAGATTCAGCAACAAACACCTGGTAACAGAGGAGAATGAGGGACCGGCGCTGTGGCTCCGTGGGTCAAGTCGCAGCCTGCAGCACTGGCATCCCATATGGGCACCAGTTTGGGTCCTGGTTGCTGACTTCCAATCTAGCTCCCTGCTAATGTGCCTGGGAAAGCAGCAGAGGATGGCCCAAGTGCTTGGGCCCATTCAACCACATGGGAGATCAGGAAGAAGCTTCTGGCTCCTGGCCTCAGCCTGCCACAGCCCTGGCCACTTCAGCTATTTGGGGAATGAACTAGCAGATGGAAGAGGTATCTCTCTCTCACTCTTCCTCTCTCTCTCCTTCCCTCCCTCCCTCTGCCTCACCCTCTCTGTAACTCTGCCTTTCAAAATAAATACATCTTTTTTTTTTTTCTTTAAAGGCAGAGTTACACAGAGAGAAGGAGAGATCTTCCATCTGCTAGTTCACTCCCCAGTTGGCCACAACAGCCAGAGCTGGGCCCATCCGAAGCCAGGAATCAGGAGCTTCCTCCAGGTCTCCCACATGGGTGCAGATGCCCAAGGACTTGGGCCTTCTTCCACTGCTTTCCCAAACCACAGCAGAGAGCTGGATTAGAAGTGGAGCAGCCAGGACTCAAACCGGCACCCATATGGAATACTGGCACCACAGACAGCGGCTTTACCCGCTATGCCACAGCACAGGCCCAAATAAATACATCTTAAAAAAAAAAAAAAAAAAAAAAGGAGAAAGAAGAAGAGGGTGAGAGGGCTTGTAAAATGTACAGTCTTCTTCAAGGGCAGGGCCATATCCCCTGGGAGGATACTGTAAAAAGAGTAGCACAAGAAAAAAGACACAAAACAAATCTGGAAGAACATAATAGTTCTTCCCCATGCTGCATTTACACGTTAACTTTTAAAGGCACAAAGTGCACTTTACAGGGCACACTAAAAGTGGGTGTGCTAATGAATTTATGTAACTAAATGTAATGTGTAATATTACATGAAAAGAAGAAAGAATAGTTTTTTAAAAAAAGAATAGCTTAATAATTAAACTTACTATAATCCAGCAGTTCCCAATTTTCTACTTAAGAACAGTTTTGATGACTTTGGTTTTTACAATATTTAATACATTCTTTGGATATTTTCATACTAACATTCCTCTTTCCCTGTTGTATCTTTTTTATTTTAGAAAAAAATTCATATCTGACTTATATATTTATATTTTTGTATTTGAAAAGCAGTGAGAGACGGGCACAGACAGAGTGACAGAGATGTCCCAACTGTGGCTCCCTCCCCAGATGTGGCAAGAGCCAGGGTGGGGCCAAGCAGAATCAGGAGCTGGGGACTGGGGCAGGCCTCCCAGGTGGGGGCAGGGGCTCAAGTACTGGAGCCGCCACAGCTGCCTCCCAGGGCTGCACCAGCAGGAGGCCACAATGGGCAGCACAGCCAGGACTCCAATGCACGCCTCTGACATGGCGCGCAATGTCCCCAGCAACGTTTCAACCACAACACGGACGTCCACCCCAAAACTTGTGGTTTAAATTGTTTACTTTCACAGAAAAGTTGCAGAGGTAGTGTGAGGAAGCCCAGGTTGGAATGGGGAAGGGGGAAGCCTCTTTAAGAGGGTTCAAAACGCATGTCTTCCCAGAAGCTGCCTTCAGCAAGATCAAAGCGCCAACACCACTCAAGCGGCCAGTTTCATTGGAAGAGCAGAGAGGCGGCGACTCCACCCTCTGAGTTCACTGATCCTGAGAACAGAGAGGAGAAGCGACCAGCACATCTTCTGATGGCATCCCTGTTCAACCGCGAGCAAGCCAGACAGGACCAGGGCTCCGGCCTTTCAGGGGCTTCACCCCCACTCTCTGATTATCAGCTGCTCTTCTGTTTTTTTTCTCCCAAAATTGTGCTTAAAAGACTCAACCTACACAGTTTCTTGGGTCTCTCTTGGAGCTCCCCTCCTGGCTGCCGGGACAGGAGGTTTCTGACGGACATACATCTTGCTTTTGCCCACTGCCTTGTCCACAGAAACTGTTCTGTGTGAAACAAGAACAAAGGCCATCGGGGCTGGCACTGTGGTGCAGTGGGCTAAGTTTCCGCCTGGGGCACAGATATTCCGTATCGGCGCTGGTTCTGGTCCCAGTTGCTCCTCTTCTGGTCTAGCTCTCTGTTAAGGCCTGGGAAAGCAGCAGAAGATGGCCCAAGTGCTTGGGCCCCTGTACCCACGTGGGAGACCCAGAGGAAGCTTCTGGGTCCTGGCTTTGGATTGGCCCAGCTCTGGCCGTTGCGGCCATCTGGGGAGTGAACCAGTGGATGAAAGAACTTTCTCTATGGCTCTCTCTCTCTCTCTATGACTGTATCTCTCAAATAAATAAATAAAATCTTAAAAAAAAAATTAAGGCCACTTTTTTCTTTTTTTTAAAGATTTATTTGAAAAGCAGAATTACAGAGGGGTAGAGGCAAAGAGAAGTCTTCCATTTGCTGGTTCACTCCCTAAATGGACACAATGGCCAGAGCTGGGCCAATCCAAAGCCAAAAGCCAGGAGCTGCATCAGGGTCTCCCATGTGGATGCAGAGACCCATAAGGGATGCCAGCACTGCAGGCGGTGGCTTTACCAACTGGCCACATTCCACCCCACCCCCTGCCCCAGCACTTTTCTTTATCGCCATTTTCCCTGTAACAACTGTAGACAAGGTTGTGGTATGTTCTACACTGGACTTCCTCTATGGTTAACATCCCATGTCACTATGATAGATTAATCACAGCGAATGAAACAACATCAATTCATCACTAATGCAGAGTCCACACCTGGCCCTACATCTCCCTCCCAGTTCCACCCAGGGCGCCTGACGCCACAAGGTCACCAGTTTCCTAGGCTCCTCCAGACTGAGCGCTTCTCAGACCTCTCCTGTCTCTGAGGAGTGCTGGCTGATGTGTGTGACACAAAGACCCGCAACGGGAGGCTGTGTGATGTGTGTTTCATCATAGGACTGCGAACACGAGCTTCGAGGAGGGAGACCACAGAGGAGCAGGGTCACTCTCGTAACCCTTGTCTAGGGCACACACGATCAGTGTGACGCCGACCCTGGTCACCCAGCTGAGGAGCTGTCCAGCTTCTTGGGACGAAGCCATGACAAGCAGGGGATTTACCTCCACCTCCCTGAGGGGAAGAATCAACATCAACATCAATTACTTGCAATTTCTATACCCAGAAGAATTACCTTTTTTTTTTTTGGAGACTGAGAGAGAGAAAGAGAAAGAGATCTTCCATCTACTGGTTTGCTTCAAATAGCGACAATGGCCAGGGCTGAGCCTGACCAAGGCCAGGAACCAGGAGCCTCTTCTGGGTTTCCCAGGCATCTGGGCCCTCTTCCACTGCTTTCCCAGGAGCATTAGCATAAAGCTGGGGCTGGAACTGGCGCCCGTACGTGCAGCTGGCGCCATCAGCGTTGCAGGGGAAGCTTTCTCGGCTACGCTACAATGCCGGCCCCAGAACTGTCTATTCTTCCCATTACATTTTTATTAGTACGAACTCATGGAAGTTTTTTTTACTTTAAGTTAGTCCAATCCAACTTTATGTTACTGCTTAAATTACTCCAGCACTGGGCATGGGAACTCTTTCAGCTGGCTCCTGTGTCCCTCTGGTGAGTCCCAGCTAA
Organism: Oryctolagus cuniculus; assembly: GCF_051225735.1. NCBI lineage: Eukaryota > Metazoa > Chordata > Mammalia > Lagomorpha > Leporidae > Oryctolagus > Oryctolagus cuniculus. The sequence continues at coordinate 119,795,454 of NC_142876.1, read as the reverse complement.
AGGGCATTCAGGTAAAGATCCCATGGCGTAGAAGGTTAAGCCACAGCCTGCAGCTCTGACATCCCACATGGGTGCCAGTTGGGGTCCCCCTGCCCCACTTCCGATCCAGCTCCCTGCTAACATGCCTGGGAAAGCAGCGGAAGATAGCCCAAGTCTTTAGGTACCTGCCTCCACGTGGGAAACCTAGAAGCTGGTTCCAGGTTTTGGCCTGGCCCAAATGCCACTGCAGCCATTTGTGGAGTAAACCAACAGACAGAAGAGTCTCTCTGTCTCTCTCTCCCTCTCTGCATCTCTGCCTTTCAAATAAATAAATAAACCTTTAAAAATTAAATCCCAATTATTACATATATGTGCCCATTTCTATTTTTTCTCCCTTCCTGTTCTCCTTTCCCCTTTTTGTCCTTTCTCGTGGACTTCCTTGCTTCCTGGTCCTACAACACGTTCCAGGACGCCCTTGTGTCTTCCAGGCCCAGCTCCAGAACTGAATGTTTTCCAACAGGTGTGTTCATGCGGCTGTGCGTGCGTCCTTGGTGCGTAAGCTGACAGAGCCAGGAAAAAGGCGTGCACACTGACCCGCAAAACGCCTGAAGCTGTGCCTGTTTCTCTATGTTCCACCCTGCCAAGCCCTATCAAGCAAAAAAGGAGTTCATATGAACATCTCCAATTCAAGTGCATTTCAGCCCTGCTGGTCTGTAACACCCTCCCCCGCCCAGAGAAACCTGGCTCCCAATAACGCCTTCCATCTAGAGACACAGACAGTAACAGCAGGAAAAACTTTCACTGAGCTATAAAATGACAAGTGAAGGAAAAACGTCAGGAAATAACGATCAGACAAATGTTTAAGGTCCATAAATCCATGCAAATTAAATAGTACATATTTATATTTATACATATATTGCGTATACTTCAAAATACCACATCCACATTGTTCAGCAATGTAATTCTATGTAAAAAATACATATTCAAAATTACCATAAAATCTGCCAAACAGAAGGGTGGCTTTCAAAAAACAATTCTGCTTAAATATCCACAAAGGGCTCAAGTCACACAATGTCTAGGTGTTTACAGAGAAGTGACCAGCGGGGTTTGCGGACCCAACTGGCTGGGAGGGTTTGAGATCACCTGCGCCTCTCTCCTCCGACATCCACATTCACAAAGCACCCGGAAAACCAATCTGCACTTGAAACCCTGCGTGGGCCTGCTCCAGCCCCCACTCCTACCTGTCCCCCAAGTGCCTGGCCTGACTTCCAACCTCAGCTGTGGCCTGAGGGGACAGCCTGCTCTGTCTGCAGCAGGAAGGCGCAGCCCCAGGGACTGAATGACAGAAGCGCCCCGGCCTCCTGCCTGGGGACCCTGGCTGAGTGTCACAGCGCAGCTCCCAGGCTCCGGGAAGGACCACACTTCAGCTGCGCACACAGGCCCTGGCTCGAAAACCTGCCCCTTAATGCTGCCTTCCCCTCCTCTTCCAAACACACCACCTCCGTTCCAATGCCTGTCTCGGGGGCAGCTTCTCAGGAACCTAACCGTGTAACCGCTTCAAAAACTGCCCATTTCTCCTCTCACGGGGGTGGAAAGCCTGGCTGCTTGGCCACAGCAGCCTAGCAGTAAGGAGGACACAGGCTCGAGTTCTGCCAGCCTGGGTTCAAATCTTGGTCTTGCCACATACAACCTGATCAGCCCTAAGCTAGTCATCTGACTCCTCCGGCCTTCCGCTGCCAGATCTCCACACTGGGTTCGCTGTGGACTGAAGGGTGCCACGCTGCAAGCATTCAGACAGCCCACGGAGAAGCCACACGGCTCACGGCCCACGTGAGAAGACCCCAGCACTCCAGTGTGTTTATCAGTACAAAGTGTGCTGCTCCAGGAGCCTCTGGCCCAGGAAGACACAAGCTGGACAAAAAACGTCCCGAATGACCCAGAAGCTTCTCAGCACAAAGCATCAAGGAGCTTCGAGACTCCCCTTGGAGCCCTCCTCCTGCTGTATTCACCAATCACAAACTGTGCAGGTGACCCAATCCTGAGCAGACTGCACGTTCTCACCCCTACCCTGACTACGCTCCCGGCCACGAGAGGCTGCTCTGACGACAGGTCCGGCGGCCGCCCGTCCCCTCTGCCAAGCAGCAGGCTCAGCCCGGTCCATCCACACGTGGACGGTGCCGGTGCTCGAGAGTCCTTCAAGAATGGCGCAGCCATTTCCCCTCAGGGTCACCTCCACCACTCGGCAACTTACTCAGGACTTAAGGAAGGCTGGGATTTAGCTATTTATCTTTTCTTTAAAAAAAAAAAAAAAAAAAAAAAAAAAACAGTAATCAAGATTTCTTCAGGGAACCGACATTTGGACTAGAGGTTACAATGTTCACATCCCACATCAGAGCTCCTGTGTTCAATTCCTGGCTCCGACTCCTGACTCCAGCTTCCTATAATGAAGACCCTGGGGGTTGGTGGAGTCAGCTCAAGTACTTGGGTTCGGGCTACCACCACACGACAGCCCCAGACTGCACCGGTTCCCAGCTTCGACCCCAGCCAGCTCCAGCTGTTGTGGGCATATGGATGGTTAGCCAGCAGACGGGCGCTCGTGCTCGCTCTCTGCCTCCCAAATCAATCTAAAATATTAAAAACAAGAAAAGATCTCTTCACAGGCTTTGTTCTTGCTTCTCTCTCCAACCCTTAGTAATTTTGAGTAGGGCTTTCAAAATGACAGAAAGGTGAAAGAAAGGTTAGCAGAATCTAGCAGACACATGGCCAACGGTTAGCCTGTCTGTCAAACTGCTGGGTGCTCTGTGCCTCCTGTCTGTGTGGGATTTCCTCCACAGAGAGGGGGCTACTCATTTAGTATCTGAGACGCAGTGACTGCTTTCTCCAGGACTCGTGAGAAGTTAAAATGTGCTCCTTCACGCCTGAGCGGACCCAGGTGCATTTGTAGCCAGCCCTCATCTATGGGAAAGCCCTCCAGGCAGGACTGCAAATCCAGTCACAAAGCGCTGAGATCAGCGGATTTCACGAGTACAGAAGTCACGGTGCCCACTTGTTAGCGCATTCCTCATACCAGGGCTAACAGAAAGCCATGTTCAGTTGGCTGTGAATGAACGGCAACCCATTCACCATTCACCATGCCATGGAGATCTTCAGTTACTGCTTTTATTTATTTATTTATTTATTTATTTATTTATTTATTTTGGTCAATAAATGGCAAGTATAAATCTTTCCTTTTAGAAACTCTCTAATACGCAGGAAGCCAGCTATTTCTCTTTCTTACAATACATGCCAGCAACTTTCATTATGAATAGGCTTTTCAGAAATTTTTAAAATTTTTAAATTTTTAAAATTTTTAAAATTTCAATTTTGTAGTTTACAAAAACAAATAAATGGCCCCGTCACCCAGATTTTGCAACATTTGCAACACCCAGATTTTGCCAACATTCCGCTGCATGTGCTTTCTCCTGTCCTCTGTGCGTGTCATAACCTGTATGTAAAACATGTCACTTCTTTAACCACCAACAGGAAGGGGCAGCCATCACATCCCTCTCACCCTCCGCCACAGCCACTCACATCACCAGGATACGACTTTCAAAACCAGGAAACTGAGTATGTGGCAACATCATCTCATCTAGAGAGCATTTCCATATTCCAGCTGTGCCCAAAGACCCTGCCTCTCTCCAGCATCCTTTGCCAAGACACAGCATGCCCGACCTGGAGGCTGTGCCCAGGACCAGCGTGGCCGCATCCTTCCCTGCGTAAGGGCAGAGCTTCCCCTCCAGGGCTGCAACCAGCAGCACCTCCTCTTCCCACGCAGCCCTCGACAAGAATGCAGCGTCTCCTGCGTGCCAAACATGGGAACAAAAGCCCTCTCTGCCTGACTAGGAAGAACAATAAGTTAATTCACAGAAACTTGGCCAAGTCTTTTGAATTCCCGGAAGTCATCCAGCAAGAAGCTGCACAGAAATCCAAAATTCTTATCAACGTGTTTATCATCTGTCTTCAGGCTAGCTTAGATCGATATAAAACTAATACTTCAAATTCTAAAGGGAGTATTAATTAGGAATTAAGTAAGCAACAAAATTCTTCACCAAAATATCTGGATTGGATAGATCTACTGCATCTCAAGACAAGATTATTCTTAGCTCCCAATCTGCCAAATCACGTAAGTTTGAATACTGTTTTGAGGAAAAAAAAAAGCCTTTATCCAATAGCATAATATTAAGATCTATATTCTGCATTATGTCATAACTATATGATTCAGAAACAATTCACGATATATGTGCACTTACGTTAGACCTAAAATACCTTGTCTTTTCTCTTACAAAGAAAAGCATTTTGGAGCTGGTGCTGTGGCACAGCAGGTAAAGCTGTGGCTTTACCCACTGCCTGCGATGCCAGCATCCCAAATGGTTCGAATTGCAGTTGCTCTACTTCTCCACCAGCTCCCTGCTAATGAGCTGGGAAAATCAACAGAAATGGCCCACATGAAGCTCCTGGCTCCTGGCTTCAGCCTGGCCCAGCCCTGGCTGTTGTGGCTATGTAGGAAGCAAACCAACAGCTGGAAGATTTCTCTGTTTCTCCCTCTCTCTCTCTAACTCTGACTTTCAACTAAATAAATATGTTTAAAAAAGAAAAAAAGGGAAGAAAAGCATTTCATTGTTTTTAAAATGATTTTATTTTTATTTATTTGAAAAGTAGAGTTATAGAGAAGTAGATAGAAAGAGATCTTCCATCCGCTGGCCCACTCCCCAGATGGCGGCAACAGCTGGGGTTGGGGCAGGCCACAGCCAGGAGCTTCCTCTGGGTCTCCCACTCGGGTGAGGGGCTTGAGCAATCCTCTGCTGCTTTCCAAGGCACACCAGCGGGAACTGGGTCATAAGTGGAACGGCTGGGACACGAACTGGTGCCCATACAGGAAGTCAGCACTGAAGACGGCAGCTTTACCCTCTATGCCACAGCGCTTGCCCCAGAAAAATGTTTGAAAAATGACAAAAACTGTATCATCAAACTGTTTAAAAGGTGTTCATCTTAATTATCCACACATCTGTCTTTGGAAAGATATATTTATTAAAGTGTTAACACTAAGATACTTTTGGCTGATAAAACTATAGAATTTTATTTTTTTAACCTAAATTTTTTTTAACAAAAAACTGTGCCAGTGTTGTGGCACAGGTGAATAAGCCTGTGTCTGTGACACCATCATCTCACATGACTGTCATTTCAAGTCCCGGCAGCTCTACTTCCGATCCAGCTCCCTGCTCATGCTCCTGGGAAAGCAACATACGTCTTTAGGCCCCTGCACTCATGTGGGAGATCTGGATGGAATTCCAGGCTTTGGCCTGGCCCAGTCCTGGCCACTTAAACCATTTAGCAAGTGAACCAGCAGATGGAAGCGCTCTCTCTAACTCTGCCTATCAAATAAACCCCTTTTAAAAACAAAACGAAGGGCCCGTGCTGTGGCGTAGCAGGTAAAACTGCCTGCAGTGCCAGCATCCCATGTGGGCCCTGGTTCAGGTCTTGGCTGCTCCACTTCTGATCCAGCGCTCTGCTGTGACCTGGGAGGGCAGTGGAAGATGGCCCAAGTGCTTGGGCGCCTGCACCCACGTGGGAGACTCAGAGGAGGTTCCTGGCTCCTGGCTCCTGGCTTTGGATTGGTGCAGCTTGGCCGTTGTGGCCAACTGGGGAGTGAACCAGCAGATGGAAGACCTCACTCTCTCTGACTCTCTCTCTCTCTCTTGAGTGACTCACGCTGCCTGACAGTTCCAGAATTCCTTCCCCTGAGTCTGAGAGATCTGGCTGCTTCCCCTGCCTTCAGCAGTCACGTAGCAAACGGGCAGTCATCGCCCATGGCTCATTGCACAGTGCAGCGTCTCTTCGTACACTTGTGGAGGTCTTCCTTTCCTGCCCTGGAGGGTACCTGGTTGTTTTTCAAGAGAGAGAGACAGAGACAGAGAAAGTCCATCCACTGGTCCACTCCCCAAACGGCCCAATAGCCAGGACTAGGCCAGGCTGGAGCCCCATCCAGGTCTCCCACGTCAGTGCAAGGTCCCAAGAACCTGGGCCACTTTCTGCTGTGGCAGCTGCATTAGCAGGGAGCCGGACCGGAACCGGAGCAGCCAGATGGGTCGTCAGCACCACAAATGGAGGCTTAACCCGCTGCACCGCAACACGGGCCGCCAATAAGGCTGGCACTAAGCAACGATCACTGTACTTGCGCCAGCCTCTGTCAGGCTTCCACTAATCAGTAATATATGCTCCATTTCTGAGTCTCTAAATGGATGATAAAACGATGTTTACAGTAAAACAGGGACATTACTCATATTCAGAAAATCTGAGGCAATATCTAAGACAACATGGACTGCAAGATGAAACATTATTTCATGTCACTAAGAAAAACTGAAAGTCAATTGAGGCACTGCACACTCCTTCCTTCCCAGTGAGAATCTTTAATTTACACGGACAGACAGCTCCTCAGAGCTCCTGCATATGTTCTCCTCTTCTAGCATCGCCGTGCGACTCCATAAACAATCTAACCAATCCCCTTGGAGTGCTCCTAAAAGGTCTCAGACACAGGCTGTGGCTGCTCGTCCGCCTGTTCTGGGTGTGCCCCGACAGCCCGTTCCCCTGCACCACCGCCGCAGCACGGGGGGCAGAGTCTCAGCTGCTGCCTCAGGGACGTCACTGGAGTGATGTCATCCATTCTGTAATTCCAACTCCATTGTCTGCAACTCACCGCATGCGGCTGGAGCATAAGCAGTTTTGCTACGTCTGACAAGCTAACATCTGCTATCTTAGCAACAGTCCTCGGCCGCCCACGAGTGACTCATGCTGCCTGCCTGTTCCAGAATTCCTTCCCCTGAATCTGAGAGATCTGGCTGCTTCCCCTGCCTTCAGCAGTCACGTAGCAAACGGGCAATCATCACCCATGGCTCATTACACAGTGCAGCGTCTCTTCGTACACTTGTGGAGGTCTTTCTTTCCTGCCCTGGACCGCACCCGGTTGTTTCTCAAAAGAATATAGAGCTGTGGTCACTCAGGTCCTGGTGAATACTGCCTTTCTTTCTTTCCTTTTAAGATTTATTTATTTATTTGAAAGGCAGAGTTAGAGAGAGAGGGAGAGACAGAGAGAAATCTTCTATCCGATGGTCTACTCCCCAAATGGCTCCAACAGCTGGAGCTGGGCCGGTCCAAAGTCAGGAGCAAGGAGCTTTATCTGGGTCTCCTTTTTTGGTGCAGGGGCCCAACGACTTGGGCCATCACCCACCACTTTCCCAGGTCATTAGCAGGAAGCTAGATCGGAAATGGAGCAGTCAGAACCCAAACCAGTGTATACACGGGATGCTGGTGCTGCAGGCGGTGGCTTTACCCACCGTGCCCAGCGCCGGCCCCAGTACTGCCTTTCTGACAAGTCTGCACCCTGCTGCTCTGTGTCTGGGTTTTTCTTCACAGACTATAGCTGCTTTGCTTCATTATTTTGTGAACAATAAGTTAAATGACCAACTAAGGAAACACTAATACAAAGGGTCTTGAAAAAGTTCATGAAAAATGTGTATTATGAAAACACAATGCACAAACTTAGAAGCTTTCTGCACTAAAAGAAATTTACATTTTAATTGTTTTCCATAAATTTTTCCCAAGTACCCTTGTACATGCAATACCACTGATGATGGCGCTGCAAAGAGCCATGGCGAACCCCACTGGCAGCACCGGCACAGCCGCAGCCAACCGCAGCCGACGTCTCAACTTCAGGCTCAGCGTCAGCTGGGTGAGGGCTGAGAAGCCATTACTGCAGGGCTCCGCCAGGAAATCCGCATTTTCCAGAATTACTGAAGAAAATCCAATTGAGCTGCCTTTATGAAAGTAGTACCAAAAATCACATATTTATCAAAAACTCTCACATCTATTATCCCATTTAATCTTCCCAGCAGAGCTGAGATGTAATATATTTTTATGTGCTTTTCAAGGAGACATGAAAATAGTCTTCAGAAGACTGAATCCAAAACTCATCCAGGAGAACTTATCAGGAAGCCACTCAACTCAAAGCCTATTAGCCTGCAGCCACCCATGGCTGATCCCCGCTGCACACTCACACCTGACAGTCCATTCCCTGGACACTGCAGAAGGCCTGAGCTCACCCCACGCCAAGCCCACAGATCAGTGCCCACCCCCTCCCCACTGCCCTACACCCTCAGTTTCCAGGCATTACCTGGCACAAGGAAGAGTCTACCTTTTAAACTGAAAGATTTTAGATTGACAAGGTAACAGAACTATGAAAAGGGAGCATAAAAAAGAACTCCAGGGCTTGATGTTGTGGCACAGTGGGTTAAGCTGCCACCCACATACTAGCATGCCAGGTGAACTCTGGTTCAAGTCCCAGCTGCTCCACTTCTGATCCAGCTCTGTGGTAATGCGCCTGGGAAAGCAGTGGAAGACGGCTCAACCAGGGGCTGGTGCTGTGGTGTAGTGGGTAAAGCCGCCACCTGCAATGCCGGTATCTCCTATGGGTGCCAGTTCAAGTCCCAACTGCTCCACTTCCCATCCAGCTCCCTGTTAATGCATCTGGGAAAGCAGTAGAGGATGGCCCAAGTGCTTGGGACCCTGCATCCACCTGAGAGACCCGGAAGAAACTCCTGGCTCCGGCTGTTGCGGCCATTTAGGAAGTGAACCAGCAAATGGAAGATCTCTTCCCCCTCCCTACCCCCGCCTCTGTGACTCTGCCTTTCAAATAAATTAATTAACCTTTAAAAAAAAGATGGCTCAACCACGTGGGCCCTTATCACCCATGGGGGAGACCCAGGTGGAGTTCCAGGCTCCTGGCTTTGGCCCATCCCTGCCTTTTGTGGCCTTTTGGGAGTGAACCAGCAGATGGAAGATTTCTCTCTCCTTCTCTCTGTACCTCTGACTTTCAAGTAAATAAATAAGTCTTTAAAAAAATTCCAAAAAAAACCAAAAAGCCGAAAGATTGCTGTACTGAATATTTACAATGTATTTAACACTTCCTGTTCACGCTTGCTCCATTGATAGTGAGTACTGAGTGCCCAAGGAGACACCACTGCCGCCCCTCAAGGCAAGCCTGGTAAATCCTTACACACCACCAGTGAGGCTGTGCTCCCAAGGGGTGCAAACTCCACGATATTGTCTTTGCAATGGAGATCATGCGTGACTAAAAGGAAGGTCGTGCTGACACACAACGCAGCACGGGGAGCTTCGGAGCAGCCTGCGAGGAAGCGGCAGCAGGGGCAGCGCGGGGCTGGGAGTCGGGTGAAAGCGCAGTGCAGCCTCGGGGGAGCGACGGGCGGGAGCCACCCTTCGCTGAACTGCGCTCGACCCAGGAGCGGTCAGTCCACACGGCCCTCCGCGGGGTCTCCTTTCCCGCTTCTGAAGCCGGAGACCGCACACGACTCATCCCCCTAGTTCCGGGGCCACAGGCGACCTCAAGGCTGCGGCATTTCCCTCACGGAGCCTCCTCGCACGGTCTGCAGCCAGCACACCCTGGTGAGGCCAAGATTCCAAGCAGCTCACCCTGTGTCCTACGCCTTTGTCCCCAGATACACCTGACTGCCACGGTCCCTGACTCCGTGTCCTCCACCCCCACTCCCAGCTCAAAAAGTGTCCAGGGTCACCCAATCACCCCACGTGCTCAGGTACCCAGGGACCATGGCTGACCACAGGTCTCCATGCCTCAGCTTCCTCTCCCCTTCTACCCTATATCCTGGAAGATCTGGGTTTAAGAACACACACTGCCCACTAGCCTCGCAGGCTGGCCTCATTTAGAACAACCACTTGGTGACCTGTCAGTCAGCTGGAGACAATGTTCTGACCTTGCAAATCTCTGGGAGGAGGCGGAAAGACTTCCCTTCCTAATACCTAGTTCTCACAAACGTGAAACTGCTTCCCAGGACGCCACGGAATTCAAGGGCCTTCAGGTAAACTCTAGTTGTAAAAGGCTTCTTTCTGATCTAATGACTCAGAAAAGAAATAATTTATCATTTGAGAGCACTGTTAAGATTTGTTAAGCGAACTACCACTGAAGACAATATAATTCCCAAGGCACAGTGCTAAGTCTGAGCAGCATTTTAACGTGGCACTGGCACCTACAGATAAGGGAGGAATTCAGGAGAAGCAAAGGCAGAGCTTCCTCCCAGGAGGAAGGAGCAAGGAGGACGCTGGAACAGCAGAGGTTAGCAACTCTGGAGGTCTGGTCAACATGGGGACAGACAACAGCACCACAGGCTGACAGCAGCACTGGTGGAGTGTGAGTGTTTGGGTTTCTGAGTAGTTGCATGGACTTTGCTAGCTGAGCAATTCTAACGCAAAAACCCCTCAGACTCCCCAAAGTGTGCCATGACACTCAAAAAAATTTCAGATTTTGGAGTATTGGATTAGGCATGCTCAACCTTGTAATATAAAATAAAGTGTCAGAAGATAAAATAGCTGTATAAAATAAATTAGCTCTTTAACATCTTACAAATCATCACTTAAAAAATCTTTTCAAAACAATTCATCAATAAAACTCCAATTTTTAGATTCCCCAACCTGATCTATTTACTCGGTTACGCTGTTCCACCTTGTTTTACTTTTCTATACACCATCTTTCTGATTATCTCCTTCACCCACTGTCTTGACAGAAATCCCACTGCCTTTCCCACTTTGCTTTCCAACACTAGGAAAACAGAGACAGAGGCCACAGAGCAGAGAAGCCAGCCTCTGGACCAGCGCTCTCCCTGCTCCCCGCCCAGCTGGTTCCTGCCGTGAGGGGGCTGGAACCAAGATGGACATGGGTGCCAGGCACAGCTTTCCTGATACTGCTGTGTGTCTGTCTAGGCGTGTACAGCAAACAGAAATTTTAAAGGAACTGATGGCTGCAGGCTCCTTACCTATTGCAGGACCCAGATTCTGATGAAAGAATAGTCGCTTCCTGCACATCAGAATAATGAGAAGCATCAGCTGGTCTCTCGGGTGCCAACTTCCCTGGGGAGCCCAGCTTTGAGTGAGTGAAGTGGTTTGTTACTGAGGTCATCGCTGAGAACTTCATCTCATCATTTTCCCCGTCTAAAAAGGAAAAAAAAAGTCTCTTCAAATCTATAGCCTCCATATGCCCTCTGTTCCTGCAATCTTCATACTGCTGTTTGTACTCAGTAAAATGAAAGTGTGTGCAACACTGATTCCAAAACTCGAGTGACAGAGAAAAAGATCAGCACTGCCATGGCATCATTATACTGCTCACCCTATGTTTTTCCAAGATTCATTATCTCAAAAATAAAGCTCCCTTTAAAAACAGAAGAGGGAAAAACCCTATAATTCTAACGAGGCTTTCATTTACAGAATACTAAGGAATTTCACTGATCAGAGAACACCAACAAACAAGAATTATGACCAAAGGACTAAAGATTCAACTAAGAGAATCCCAGTATTTGTCATTATTACATGAGAGTGAACCTACCTGAACATTTTTTGAAAGATTTATTTATTTATTTGAAAGGCAGACTGACAGAAAGGTAGACACACCAAGAGAGAGAGGGAGTCTTCCAGCTGCTGCTTTGCTCTCCAAATGGCCATAAGAGCAGCGCCTGGGTCAGGCCAAAACCAGAGCCAGGAGCACAATCCTGGTCTCCCACATGGGTGGCAGGCTCCCGAACATTTGGGTCATCCTCCACCGCTTTCCCAGGAGATCAGTGGGAGGCTAAATTGGAAGTGGAACAGCTGGGACTCAAACTGGCACTCTGATATGGGACGCCAGCATCACATATAAACTTCCATGCCACAATGCAAGCCCCTGTTCATCCTTCATCTAAACCACTAAATAGAACCTAGCTGTTTACTACGCAACAGGAAAACTAATTGGACACAACAAACGCTTCCCCTGGACCCAACACCTCTATGTGTCGCCTGTCTTACTGTGTTTCTGAGGTAACAAAGGTCCAAGGGAACTAGAGCAATGCAGTCAGAGGTTCGGAGAAGTGAGACACACGCAGGGCCAAGGCTTTGCTGGGTTCTCACCTGTGCCGTCTCAGGTCAGGACCTAGGCAAGTGCTGTGTGTGCAGGCTGCATGTACACATTTTCATTCGTTTCCTTGGAGAGAAACAGAGATCACACACCACGCCTGTCAGGGCACAGGCCTTTCAAAGAGGACGCCATAAACAATCAGCCAAGGTCTTGCTACAGAGAAAATTTATGGAAGAGTGAGACGGCTTCTTCAGAAAGCCTATCCAAGTTCAGACAGTCAAGATTTTTCCAAAAATAGTTCTACATTTTTTTACAATACGAGAAGAGCCTCCATCACAGTAGTATAATTTCTGGAATAAGTGCATAATGTTGTCTGGTTAGCAACAAGCCATGATTACCAAAACAAAACCCCCTGTCCAATGCACTGCTCTTACGGCCATTCGGAGAGCACAGCAGCAGATGGAAGACTCCCTCTCTCTTGGTGTCTCTACCTGTCAGTCTGCCTTCCAAATAAATAAATAAATCTTTCAAAAAATGTTCAGCTAGGTTCACTCTCTTGTAATAATGACAAATGCACCAGAGCCTGTGTGTCTCCTGTGCAGACACCCCATCATGTTGAAGAACCTCTCACCCTGGAAATCTCAGGGCACCCCGGCCATGATCGCTCTCAATGGGCCAGGAGAAGGCAGTGCAGCCAGCACCAATCTTTCACGTCTGCAGCTTATCCGTATCCTCTCACTGCTTCCTCTCCTTCGTATGCTTCTGGAAGATAAATCTGCTCTCTGGGACAAACATCATTCAGGAATTTGCAGGCCCTGAAAGTTAATTATTCGTCATGCCTGCCCTTAGATCTCAATCTCAGCAAGCAGGCCTCAAATGCAGCCCCCAATGGGAGACTGAGACACGCAACAAAACAGGGCAGGTTCACCTGAGAGAACCCAACAGGTCACTGTTTATTCTAAGAAGCAGTAGTGACACTGGCCCATGATTCTCCACACAACCCGTCTCTGCAGTTAGTCTCTGCATGTCTGTCTTCTTGTCTTGCTCTCTCCACCCCTGCCACACAAGTACATTCGTGTACAGCAATCTCACAGCAGCAATCAACTTCAACACGCAGACAGGACAACACTCAGCTGTCTATACACACAAAATACAGAATCCCTAGGCACAAGCACTCAATTACAGCCAGCAGAGACTCAGCTAATACACACAAACATTTTTCTGATTGGAGATGTTAAAACAGATTTTCTCAAGAGCTAGACACGTTTCTAAGAATACTCTTCCATAATTACATGAAAAAAATTCAACTTGTTCAAAAATCATGAAATACACACCAAGGCACCAAACTACTAAAAGGCACCAACAGAACTGAGAATGAAAATAAGGGATGCAATAGCACCTAAAAGAACAAAAGACTTAGCAATAAATCTAAACAATGAGGACAAAGACTTACAAACTAAAAACACTGAGATTTATAAAACTATGGGGCTGGCATTATGTCAGTTCAAGACCCAGGCGCACCACTTTCAATCCAGCTCCCTGCTAATGCACCTGAGAAAGCAGCAGAGGATGCCCGAAGTGCTTGGGCCCTTGTGTCCACTTGGGAGACCCAGAACAATCTCTGGACTCCTGCCTTCAGCCTGGCCCAGCCCTGGCCATTGTGACTATTTAGGGAGTGAATCAATGGATGGAAGCTCTCTCTCTGTCTTTGCCTCTCTATCTGTAACTCTGACTTCTAAATAAATAAATAAATCTTTCTTAACAATTTATAAAATTGCTAAGAAAAATAAAGACATGATTAAATAGACATACATCCCATGTTCATGGATTGGAAGATATTAAACTACCAATATTATCCAAGGGAACCTACAGATTCGGTATAATACTTAACAAAATCCCAGTAATGATTTCTGCAGGAACAGAAAAGTACATCCTAAAATTTATATGGAATCTCAAATGTCCCCAAATAGCCAAATAATACTAGAAAAGAAAAACAAAGTTGGAGGATGTACATTCCCCAATTACAAAATTTATCACAAAGCTATAGGAATTAAAGCAGTACAGCAAGGCACTGCCATATACACAGACTTATGAGCCAACAGACTAGAGAGTACAAAAATAAATATTCACACATATGGTCAACGTTTTGTTTTTTTTTTTTGACAGGCAGAGTGGACAGTGAGAGAGAGAGACAGAGAGAAAGGTCTTCCTTTGCCGTTGGTTCACCCTCCAATGGCCGCCGCGGTCGGCACGCTGCAGCCAGCGCACCGCGCTGATCCGAAGCCAGGAGCCAGGTGCTTCTCCTGGTCTCCCATGGGGTACGGGGCCCAAGCACTTGAGCCATCCTCCACTGCACTCCCGGGCCACAGCAGAGAGCTGGCCTGGAAGAGGGGCAACCGGGATGGAATCCGGCGCCCCGACCAGGACTAGAACCCGGTGTGCCAGCGCTGCAAGGCGGAGGATTAGCCTAGTGAGCCGCGGCGCCGGCTCAACGTATTTTCAACAAGACTACCGGGCACATTCAATATAGACAGAACAGGCTTCAAATACGAGTGAAGAAAAACTGGCAATCTATGCCGAAACAATCAGGTATAATACTCAGCTGATACAGTATACAAAAATTACCACAAAATGGATCAAAGACCTAAACAGAAGAACTCAAACTATACTATTCTTAGAAGAAAACATGAAGGAAAAATCTTTATGGTACTGGATTCAGGAATGGTTTTATAGACAAGCACCAAAAGTACAGGCAACAAAGAAACAACAGACTGGACTTCATCAAAGGAAGCATTCCTGTGCATGAAAGGACACCAGGAAGTAAAAAAACACCATAAAAAATGCTTGTAATTGTAAATTGTAAGAAGGATCTTCAAAAACTTCATGGAAAATGAGCACGTGTACATGGATTTCAAAAAAGTTTTACACTAAAATAAATTTATTTGTTTTAGGTTACTATTATTTGAGAGAGAGACAGACAGACAGACAGACACAGAGCTCCCATCTGCTGGTTCATGCTCCAAAATCCAAGAAAGTTGTACTGAAGAACTGAAGCCAGGAGCTGGGAACGCAACCCAGACCTCCCACGTGGGCGCCAGGAACCCAGTTCCTTGCACCCTCCCTGCTGCCTGCCAGGGTCTGCATCAGCAGGAAGCTGGGGTGAAACCCAGACGTTCCAGTGGGAGATGTGAGTGTGTGGAGTGCCACATCCACACTAAAATGCTCTTATTAATTCTCTTTTCCCATGAGCATCCTGAAGTACCCTCTTAACACCGTAAGAGGCTAATAGCTACAATACACAAAGAATTTTTAAAAACTTTTTTTTTTTTTTTAATTTGAGAGGCATAGAGCCAGAGAGTTCTTACCTGCTGGTTCACTCCTCAGATGGCTGTAATATCAGGGAGCTTAACCCGGGAGTCAGAAACTCAATTCCCGTCTCCCACACGGGTAGCAGGGACCCAAACACTTGAGCCATCGCCTGCCGCCTCTAGGGGTCTACGTTAGGAGGGAGCTGGAATCAGGAGCAGCACTAGAGTTCCATGAGGCACTCCAACACAGGATGTGAGCACTACAACCAGCCCCTTACCACTGGGCTAAACCCCACCCGGCAGCAACAACTACAGCACAAGCAACCCAGCCACAGATCGGGCGGGTGATCTGCGTATTTATTTCTCCGAAGAAGAAAGACAAGTTGTTTACAACCACATGAAACGCTGCTCAGCATCATTAGTCACTAGCAAATTGCAAATCATAAACCACAAGTAGGGGCCGGCGCTGTGGCACAGTCTTTCAAAGCCCTGGCCTGCAGCCCCGGCATCCCATACGGGCACTGGGTCAAGTCCTGGCTGCTCACTTCCAGTCCAGCTCTCTGCTGTGGCCTGGGAAAGCAGAAGAAGACAGCCCAAGTCCTTGAGCCCCTGCACCCACGTGGGAGACCAGGAAGAAGCTCCTGGTTCCTGGCTTCAGTCTTGCCCACCCCTGGCCATTGCAGTCATTTGGTGAGTGAACCAGCGGATGGAAGACCTCTGTAACTCTCTTTCAAATAAATAAATCTTTAAAAAAAAATCCAAAACAAACAAGCAAACAAAAACCCACAAGCATCTGTACCTCTGTCTACTAAGATGGCTATGATAACAAACGGACAGTAACAATTATGGACGATGACATGGAGAAACCGGAACACTCACACGTTGTTTGTGCGAGTGTAAAATACCACAGTCACCATAGATGACGGTGTGGCGGTTCCTCAACGATCAAAGTATCGGCCGTGAACAGGAACTCTGCTCCTAAGCCCAAATCCTCAAGAACTGAAAGCAGGCAACAGAGGGTTGACCCCACGGCTCACAGCAGTGCTATTCACGATAACCAGGGTGGAAACGAGCAAGGAGACAACAAAATGCGGTACACGCACGCAATGGAATATTACCCAGCCACACAAAGGAATGAATGTGTGTGCAACACAGACAGGCCCTGAGAACACACACCTAAAGGAATACAGCGACATAAAAGGACAGATGCTCCACGTGAGGGACCCACCACAGGGAAATCCACAGACACAGGAAGCAGACTGCCGGGGAGACGGGGAAGGGAGAACCACTGTTCTCTAATTACAGAGCCCACGGGGGGAATAAAATACACATCTCTGGGTGTGCATAATGGTGACGGTTACACAATATGTGAATTTAATGCCAATGAACTGAACACTTAAGAATGGTTAAAAGAATGATACTCTGCTATATACCTTTTACCACAACAAAGAGAAAACCAACTTTCCTGTGAACTTCCTGCTAAATGATTCTGCTCTGCTCACGCCCCAAAGCCCCAGCATTAGAAACATAACACTGGGTGACTAATATTCAGCACCCTAATAAATGTGCTCTGAAGAGCTAGAAGAGTGGAGCTAGAGGGCTCCAAACATAATGCAATGGCGAGGAGATGCAAAAGGGAATTATCGTGACTAGATTGACTTACAGTATTCAACGTGCCTCAAAATATACACCACGACCACACGTTTTGAGTATTTTTTTTTTTAAAGATTTATTTATTTATTTGAGAGTAAGAGTCACACAGAGAGAGAAGGAGAGGCAGAGAGAGAGAGATCTTCCATCCGCTGGTTCACTCCCCAGATGGCTGCATCAGCCGGAGCTGCACCGATCTGAAGCCAGGAGCCAGGAGCTTCTTCCAGTCTCCCACATGGGTGCAGGGCCCCAAGGACTTGGGCCATCTTCCACTGCTTTCCCAGGCCATAGCAGAGAGCTGGATTGGGAGTGAAGCAGCCGGGACTCAAACCAACACCCATATGGGATGCCAGCACTGCAGGCGGCCACTTTACCTGCTAGAGCACAGTGCTGGCCGCTAACCACATGTTAATAAAAAAACCATATGGGGTGGGTGTCTGACACAGTGGGTAGGACACCTCTTGGGATATCTGCATCTCCTATCACAGGGGCTCCGCGTCCTGTTCCAGCTTGCCACTAATGCAGAGCCTGGGAAGCAGCAGGCCCACGTAACCCACAAGGGAGGTCCAGACGGAATTCCAAGCTCCTGGGTGTTGTGGGTATTTGGGAAGTAAACCAGCAGATGAAAGACCTCTTTCTGTCTGCTTCTCAAAGAAATAAAATCAAACAAAAAACCCTTCTAAAAAACTTTTAAAATGCATAGAACTCTTGTAGAATATTGAATATAGCATGCATATGTGTGGGCTGAGAGAGAGAAACATTAAGCTCCATGTAACAAGCATCAAGATTAAAGCGATGTGCCGTGGACTAGCAACCCAAGTGCAGCTTTTGTTTCCGTCAGAACATTTCTCCCAAAGCAAACACCACCATTCTGTAACAAAAATAATTCATTCTCTCTGTAGGATATCTTAGGATCTCCAGCAATAAATCCAACACTTAGAAAATATCCTCAAGCTTAAAAACTAAGAAGCGCACAACTGATCAGGGCTGAGAGGAACAGGGGCTTCCGAGACTGCTGCTTCAGGCCGCTCCTCCAGGCTCCTTCCCGGAGTAACAAACCGAGTTTCCACTCCACAGCGTACTTGCTCCCCCGTCAAATAGCTCAGAACGCCAAAGTCAGCTACTTTGGCTTTTCCTTTTTGGATTAAAAATAATGACAGTCACAGTGTTTCTGGTTTTCTTCCTCTTACCCATGCACACAGACAATGGAACTCCTGTAGCCTCATCTTCTCTTCTGCTCACTTGGCTTTTTGCCATTCCAGCAGCTTTCTTGTATCCTTTTTTGGCCTGATCCACCAGAAGCTGAAATTCATTGTGATGTTTCTTACCTGAAATTCAAAAGGCCTTCTCAGTAGAGCCAGGACGAGGACACTTACAGCGGTGAAGCAGGCAGAGGGGTGCGCAAGCCTGCACAGGTGCCTCAGCCTTAGCCACACGTGCCTCGGGTGCACAGGAACACGGGCGGGGTGGGGAGGGGCTGGGGGTCACGGCAGTTCTGGGGAGCTCTCTCCCTTCCCCCGATACAAACACAGAGACGTGATACTCTAGGTTTCCTTGCAAACCCCACGCTCTAGGGGAGCTCTGCATAGAGCACGGAGCTGCTTTCCCAAACACACAGACGCTGCCACTCTAATGTGCAAGGTGCAAGGGCACTAAGACAGAGAGTAGCACAGTAAGTGAACGTTGACGCAGAGCCTCGGGAAGGTGGGGTTCTAACAGGGGTGCCCCGGGTGCCCACTCCAGTCCTCCTGCACTCCATGTTTCTTGCCGGTTTCCCACAGAACACCCTTGGCTCTCTACAGCCCTCCCTCAGCCCCAGGACTTTCACTCCTTCACCATCTCTGAACATGTCATCAACACTGACCTCAAGGTGGCCTTCAGTTTTGCGACACTACTTAAGAGTATCCATACCCATTAATCAAGAAGACCCAGCCACTGTGTGACTGTGTACTTCAGGAAATGTATCTGTGATTCTGCACCATGGTTCAAAAAGTTTTTTCTTTTTTTTTTTAAGATTTATTTATTTGAAAGGCAGAGTTACAGAGAGGCAGAGGCAGAGAGAAGTCTTCCATCCACGGTTTGCTCCCCAGATGGCCACAACGGCCAGAGCTGAGCCAATCCAAACCGGGAGCCAGGAGCTCCCTCTGGGTCTCCCACACAGATGCAGGGGCCCAAGGAACTGGGCCAACTTCTACTGCTTTCCCAGGCCATTAGCAGAGAGCTGGCTAGGAAGTGGAACAGCCAGGACTGCACCCGTATGGGATGCCAGCACCGTAGGCAATGGCTTTACCCACCATGCCACAGTGCCGGCCCCTCAATCAGTTTCTCCATGCTCAGGCCATAGTTCAAAGTAGTATCACAAATCCTGTAAACATTTTTTATAAAGAATCATATGGAAACGGCTTTTAAAAAGCTTGAGAATTTTTCTTTCAATAATCAATGCTCTTTTTTTATTTTTTATTTATTTATTTTTTTGACAGGCAGAGTGGACAGTGAGAGAGAGAGACAGAGAGAAAGGTCTTCCTTTGCCGTTGGTTCACCCTCCAATGGCCGCCGCAGCTGGCACGCTGCGGCTGGCACACCGCGCTGATCCGATGGCAGGAGCCAGGTGCTTCTCCTGGTCTCCCATGGGGTGCAGGGCCCAAGCACTTGGGCCGTCCTCCACTGCACTCCCTGGCCACAGCAGAGAGCTGGCCTGGAAGAGGGGCAACCAGGACAGAATCCGGCGCCCTGACCGGGACTAGAACCTGGTGTGCCGGTGCCGCAAGGCAGAGGATTAGCCTAGTGAGCTGCAGCGCCGTCCATCAATGATCTTTTTATCAGTTGATTTCTTCCATTTTCCTTGTAGTGTGATACTAAGGTATAAGGACTACACTGGATGTAGAGAGAAATCTGCGATGCCTCTGAGCCAAGGCACAGCTCTGTCGAGGTGTGGATAACAAAATGACCGGAACAGAACAGCTTGGAGGTTCCAAACAGACGGACATGGTAACACCCGAGGGACGGAGATGGTGACTCCTCTATACATCATACATGGGACACATTAACCGACTGCACCCCTTAAACAAGTACAATTCTAAGTCAATTAAAAACCAAAAAAAAAAAAAAAAACAGTTGTAGATAACTGATAGCAATGAAAAATAATTGTCTCTATAAGGATACTTACAAAAATTCACAGAAAACGAGGGGAAAAAAAGTTTGTTTTTATGCAAAAAAAAAAAAAAAACCTAAAATTGATGCATTCGTGGGGACTCTAAAACGTTCATGGAAAATTGCATATTATGGAAAAACTACACATGGATTTCAGAAAGATTTTGCAGCAAAATACACTCATCTTTTAAGTTCACCTTCCCATGGATCCCATGGGTTCCGTCGAGGTGCCCTCGTAGACAGACGGGCGAGTCTGTGGGGTGGAGCTCCGACTCCCCCCCCTCCCCCCAATGGCAGGAAGCCAGCTCTGTCTCCATGTGCACACTCGGGTCAACACTGCTGATCTGTAACTGTGGCCATTCTCAAGTGTTTAGTTCTCCTTTGAACTATCAGACTGATCTTACCAGTTCCCTCCCTAAAAATGGGTTTTTCAAAGTCTTTAATAAAAACACATGCTGGTTTTCTAGCCCTATGACTGTAATGATTCTGTTTTTGAAAATGATTCATTGTGGAAGCAAGCACTAAATTATGCAGCACCACAGAGAGAGAGAAACCAGCTTCCTATTTAGGGACAGGCACCGGCACCCCACAGACGGGGAGGCTGCTCGTGCGCTCGCTGGTCATGCACACTGCCAAGGAACAAATGGGCTGCAAGGCGGCTGGTAAACTTTCAGTACAAGACTAGCTGAAGATTCAGTTAGCGAAACAGAAGCAGGTCCTAAGTGCTACGGGACAACGCAGCTCTGCAGAGCCAGGTGAGATGAGTCTAGAACACGAGCCAGCTGGCCGGTCCCAGCGCTGCGTGACTGCATTTGAGGACAACTTCCTGTACTTCCTCCATCCCTGGGACCAGGGGCTCCCACCGCCACCATCACTGGGTGATTTCCGTCAGGCAAGGGAAACACAGCACTATGGGATCTACGTAGCTCAGACCACGTCTAAGGCGTCCTCCCAGCAAGGCCTCAGGAAATACCTGCTGGCCTGTGGACTTACGACGAGGGAATAAACCTGCGGAAGTCATCACACTAACAGCTAAGGAGGCTTAATAACTTTATTTTCTGAAGCAACAAAACCCCAGATTTGAGAGGGATTTTCCTTTCCTGTTTCAGTCTAATGATCCCACAGCCAGCCCGGAAACCAAGAGTACATGGCTGTCCCTGCTCTGGCTCTGACCCAAGAAGTCCAATGATGCTGCGCAGAAGATGAAGGATGCCCACAGAGTCCACTAACGAAATCGTTCCCACTTCCCCACGCACCCCGTCTCAGGGGGTCTGCCGTCCCCACACACCCCGTCTCAGGGGGTCTGCCGTCCCCACACACCCCGTCTCAGGGGGTCTGCCGTCCCCACACACCCCGTTTCAGGAGGTCTGCCATCTGGCAGGGAGCACCCTCGCATGGAAAAGCTCGGGCCTGCAGGTTCTATGTCCTGAGTTCACCTCCTGTGAGAGTGGCCCTGCCAGCTGCAGGCTGAGCCAGCTGACGACCAACTCCATAGTCAACCAACTCTCATATTCTTCAAGATTCTTAGCTCCTGAGTCCTGCCACCCTTTCTGCCGAAGCTCAAATAAAACCCTTCCTAGTGCCAAGCCCTTCGCTCCCTGGTCACTTTCACCACTCTTCTCTGGACCAGCACTTAATAGTGTCTCTGAGGCTCTCTGACCCAGCAATGCACAAGACCAAAACCAACGTCTCCCAAGAGGGAGACAAAGTCATACCACCCATCCGTGTGGTGCCTGCTGAATCTCAAGCGAGCATTCAACACACTACTGCTCAACTTCCCGCAGTTCCCTCGAGTCCGCTTTCCTATTCCCTCAAGTGGCTACGTCACCTGTCCTCCTCCATCACACCTTGCCTGTGCACACATGACCTGTCTTCCTTGTCACCACCATGAAACCACCACCCTTGTTGTAATTAAAGGTCGGCCCCTTTCTTACAATCTTTTTTCTTTTTTAAAGATTTATTTATGTATTCAAAAGTCAGAGTTACACAGAGAGAGGAGAGGCAGAGAGAGAGAGAGAGAGAGAGAGAGAGAAAGAGAGAGAGAGAGAGAGAGAGAGAAAGAGAGAGGTCTTCCATCCGATGCAATCCGCAATGGCCGGAGCTGCACAGATCTGAAGACAGGAACCAGGAGCTTCCTCCGGGTCTCCCACACAGGTGCAGACTAAGTCCCAAAGACTTAGGCCATCTTCTACTGCTTTCCCAGCCATGGCAGAGAGCTGGATCAGAAGTGGGGCAGCCGAGTCTCAAACCGGCAATCATATGGGATGCCGGAGCTTCAG
This sequence comes from Oryctolagus cuniculus, assembly GCF_051225735.1. NCBI lineage: Eukaryota > Metazoa > Chordata > Mammalia > Lagomorpha > Leporidae > Oryctolagus > Oryctolagus cuniculus. The sequence continues at coordinate 119,773,141 of NC_142876.1, read as the reverse complement.
GCCAGGGCATTAACCTGCTGCGCCACAGTGTTGGCCCCTACTTAAGCTCTTAACTTCCATCGTGAAGGCCTCTAAATGTAGACTGTGCTTCTGAAATCCAGAGTGTGGAGTGTGAAAACAAGTTAGTAGCCGCAGACCAGACCTTTGTTCTTAGTGAAATGATAAAGAGTAGCACAGTGGCCGGCATTCCATATAGTGGCCAGTCCACTTCCAATCCAGTTTCTTGTTAATGTGCCTGGGAAAGCAGAGAATGGCCCAGATCCTTGGGCCCCTGTACCTACATGACAGACCCAGAAGAAGCTCCTGGCTCCTGGCTTTGATCTGGCCCAGCCCTGACCATGGAGGCCATCTGGGGAATAAACCAGTGGATAGAAAATCTCTCTGTCTCGTCTCTCCCTCTCTCTCTGTAACTCTGCTTTTCAAATAAACAAAATAAATCCTTAAAAAGTATCAAAAAAAGAATAGCACAGCAAGTACCAGAGTGCATTAAAGATGCAAAAGGTAAATGTCGCTTTGAGAAATTTGGCTTCAGTAATCTTTGTGTACGTAATTAGTGGTGATGTAACTTGTACTTCTCAGTATACGTCAAAAGCTCTGAAAGCCATTGAACTAAGTATCTCCCAATTCAAAAAATTGGGAAAAAAATCTTCCCTCAATGCAACACTCAATGAACAACTGTCTATCTTAACTATTCTCACCTGTCATTTGGTGCCAATGAACTCCAACTGCTTCTGATGCCACCCCACTGATGAAGCCAAGGTTTGTGGCCTTTGAATTGTGAAAGCTTTTATTTAATAAATATAAATTTCATAGTAGAATTTTAGGATTATAGAGGTTCTTCTCCCCATAACCACCCTCCCACCCACAAACCATCCCATTTCCTACTCCCTCGCCCATCCCATTCTTCCTTAAGATTCACTACTAATTATCTTTATACACAGAAGATCAACTCTATACTAAGTAAAGATTTCAACAGTTTGCATCCACAGAGACACACCAAGTGTAAAGTACTGTTTGAAATCTAGTTTTACTGTTAATTCACATAGTACAAGACATTAAGGACAGAGGTCCTATGTGGGAAGCAAGTGCACAGTGACTCCTGTTGTTGATTTAACAACTGACACTCTTATTTATGATGTCAGTGATCACCTGAGGCTCTTGTCATGAGCTGTTAAGGCTATGGAAGCCTCTTGAGTCCACAAACTCCAACCTTATTTAGACAGGGCCATAATCAAAGTGGAAGTTCTCTCCTCCCTTCAGAGAAAGGTACCTCCTTCTTTGATGACCCCTTCTTTCCACCGGGATCTCACTCACAGAGATCTTTCATGTAGGTCATTTTTGCCACAGTATCTTGTCTTTCCATGCCTGAAAAATGCTCTCATGGGCTTTTTAGTCAGATCTGAATGCCTTAAGGGCTGATTCTGAGGCCAGAGTGCTGTTTAGGGCACCTGCTATTCTATGAGTCTGCTGTGTATCCTGCGTCCTGTGTTGGATCGTTCTCTCCTTTTCAATTCTAATTTAATTAAACTTATTTGATTAAATTCTAATTTAATTCTAAGCAGACACTTAGTCTTATTTATGTGATCCCTTTGATGTTTAATCCTTCTTTATGATCAGTTATGAACTTAAATTGATCACTTTAACTAGTAAGATGGCATTGGTACCTGTCAATCTAATGGGATTTGGAGTCCCATGGCAAGTTTTTAGCTTTACCCTTAGGGGTAAGTCTGAGGGAGCGTGCTGAACTATACATCTCCTCCCTCTCTTATTTTCACTCTTATTTTTAACAGGAGTAAATTTTCAGTTGGATTTAAATACCTAAGAATAATTCCGTGTTAATTAAAGAGTTCAACCAACAGTATTAAACAGAAAAAGAAAATACTGAAAAAGAATAAAATAGTAAGTTGTTCCTCAACAGTCAGGACAAGGGCTGATCAAGTCATTGCTTCTCATAGTGTCAGTTTCACTTCTACAGGTTTCCTTCTAGGTACTCAGTTAGTTGACACAGATCAGGGAGAACATATGATATTTGTCACTTTGGGAATGGCTTATTTCACTCAGCATGATGTTTTCCAGATTCCTCCATTTTGACAACCTATTCTCAATCAATGGAAAACACTCCGTATTTTCTCAATAAATATGATGATAGTTCTATATTTGTATGAGGTTAGCTTAATCAAATTAGGAAAATTCTAGTATACATATAGTTTGTACAGGTGTTCAACTTGTCCAATGCTAACTCTCTACTCAGAAGACCATAATCTGGTCCCTAAACTGATGCAGGAACTATCCTTACGCTGCACTGTATTTTGTCCTGGAGCACACCAAGTTTGCTGGAATCTACTAAATCATGTCAAAAATTGCTGAGACAGATTATCAAGACAAAGATAAGACAAGCCAAAAGCTGGAAGAAAATATCAAAAGTCATAGCTGATTTAGAAAAGATTATTATGCAAGGTATACAAAAAAATTTTAAACTCAGCAATATGAAAATGCTTTAAAAGTGAGCAAAAGACCTAGACACCTCATCAAAGACGATACAGAGATGACAAGTATATACAAGGCCTCTCAGCATTATGTCAGTAGGGAACTGAAGCTACAGCAGTGAGATACTAGTGCACACCTACAAGGGTGCTTCACCAAGTTCACAGAAAATGGAACTGAAAGTCTACTTTGGTGCAAGAAATGCTTACAAACCATGCACACAAGTGGTCTTCAGAAAGTTCATGAAAAGAATGCATGGTATGAAAAAGCAGGCCTGGATCTCAGAATCATCTGCAGAAAGACAGACTTGTATTTTAGCGCCCTTTCCCTGGACTTACTGCAGCGCCGTGTGTGAGAACGGTGAGGATTCCAGCAGCGATAGCTCCAAACGCTGAGGATGGGAGCAGCAGGAAGTCTTGCCTGCTGCGGCCAGGAGTGCAAAATGGTGCAGCCACTTTGGAAGACAGCTTAGCAGTGCCTCACAAAAACTAAGTACACTGCTTTTTTAAAAAAGATTTATTTCTTTACTTGAAAGTCAGAGCTACACACAGAGAGAGAAGGAGCGGCAGAGAGAGGGGCCGTCCACCTGCTGGTCCCCTCCCAGTTGGCCGCCACGGCCGCGGATGCTCACAGATGACAGCACAGGGACTGCCCAGGTGCAGAAGACTGAGAGCGGCCCAGCTGCCCATGTGCAGACAAGGAGAGCACAGGAACCCTGTACTTTGCACTCAATTTTGCTGTGAAGCTAAAACTGCCCTAAAAATTAAATACATAAAGTCTACTGCATTTTTTAAAAAACTACAGAAGATTAGACAGAGCATCCTTTAGTCTGAGCAGAGGTCAGCAAATAATCCATGGAACAAATCCAACCCATGACCTATTCACATGGTTTTTCCACTTAGAATGGCTTTGGCATTTAAAAATTATTGCTAAAACAAATTAGCAGACAAGATGTGGCCGACAGCCGGCGTGGCCTGCAAACCTGACTCGTGCATCACCAAAGGCGAGTTAGCCCTGCTGTTCAGGCAGCACCCTTCTGAGGACGCGGCCCAAGGCCCCACGTGTGCATTATCAGAGCTGCCCACTCCGGCTGGGGCAATTCAAGCCATGCCTTGCGCTGTGCACACTCCAGACACCGTCCTGCCCGACCCTGCCCCTCATCCCACCCTTCCCTGCCCTCACGTGCAGACTGCAAGGCAGGCAAAGGCTCGCCTGGGCTCCAGGAAGAGGCCTCCTCTCCCTGCGGTCTCCCTGTCCTGCAGCTCCAGCATACCCTGGCCTCCAAAACACTGTGATTTCTGACTCTCAGCTCAGGGGTCCCACCAGGTTGTTCTGGAGCGCTCCACCACACACCTGAACACTACGGCTGGAGCAGCCCGGCTCACTCCTTGTGCCACCTCGAGCATCACCAAGCTCCAGCCAAGAGGAAGTGTTCCAAAGAGACTTAGGGGCGGCTGGAGACGGCCATGTGGCACACACTACAAGACTGGGTTCCAGGAGCCAAACAGAGCTCTGGTGCTCGCTGCACAGCGAAAATCCAGAAGCCCAGGGAACTTACTAGATGGATCTAAACACTCAATTTTGACTTACATGGTAAGTTCTAGCATGAACTTAGAGGTTACACAGTAACTCTAGTTAAACCCAGCAACCCAGGCCCATAACCCACCGGCTGCACAGTGAAAACCCAGAAGCCCAAGGATGGCAGACACATCTGCCACAACTTCTCTAAGTCAGGCTACGCAGTAAGCACTGGTAAAACACTGGTTAAATCTGAAACCCGGAAGTCAGGCTACGCGACCAGAGAGGCCCGACTCACTGCCTCACTTCTCTTTTCTCTTCCAGAAGGGAAGTTACTACTCTTCCGCAGGACTCTCCACTGTGATGTACGGTTTGATCCCCAGACCTTATAAAAGGGATGACTGACCTTTTTCTGTAATAATGCCTGGCCATAAAACAGAGGACAGAATAGCAAAGCTGAAAAATGAGACATTAAACTTTGGAACAATTTTACAGCTACATTTGTTTTTCTGTGTGCATGGTAAGTGGGCAGAACTCCCCTCTTAAACCAAACTGAGGGGGAGATAGGAAGTTGTACTGATGACCTCAAAATATACACTGACAGGTCACCACATTTGATCATACCTGAAAAGTCACAGTTTTCATGGGCATTGTCTTAACTCACAGGAAAAAACTAAGTGTCAGAATCTGCCCATGACCATAGCTTTCTAGGACGTTTCTATGACTGATGACATTAAAAAGAATCTCCAAAAATTAGGGACGGGACTGAGCACCCGCTGACTACATGACAGAGGCTGCCTCCATGGTCTGCGTTAGCAGAGACCAGGGGAGAGGAGAGAGCTGAGGAGAGGGAGCAGTGTAAGGACAGGTGGAAGCCAATCAAGAGCTGCTTTACATGAAGATCTGCCATCAAGAGACCCAACAAGGCCGTGCACCACCAATGGCACCTGTTTTCGATATGAGGAGCCACGGCTTTGGGCAAGCAGCTGTCGTGACAGAAGCCAGCTTCTATCACCTCTGCCAAGAGCAAGGCCACTGGAAACAGAACTGCCCTGGGGCCAGGACTTCTAGTTCAGAACCACAGACCCTGCTGGCCTCAAGCTAAAAGCCCCTAGCTCTGCCCAGCTTCCAGCTCTAACCACTGCTACTGAGGAGATGGCCTAGGGTCGGTGAAAACGTAAATTGCCACTTAGAGACACTGCCTGTTCTGTTCAGACCAGCTCTCCTCCCAGTCCAGCCACATCATGGGAGTCAACAGGGTGCCTTCCTTAAGGAAGTGCACACCTCCCTGGTCTGGGCCTCACACATACCTGGCCAGGCCTTAAAGCTTATCCTGATATTATTAAGCCTAAAAAGCCCCTCCTGTCAGTTCCTATTTGCCACTAAATGGGTTAAAGAACAGGACTTAGAGCAACAGCTAACTTAGATAGTCCTGCACCTATCTGGACCCTCACAGAGGACTTAAAGGACCTATCTTGAGGGGCACGTGAAATAATCTGGAGTGTAGATGGTGGGTTAGTCTGTTTCCCTCCCCAACCTGAGACTCCGGTCTGTGCACTAACACCCTTAACTTCCTCGCAGAATGCAGCTACCAGGTACCCGGGAGAAAGCGCAGCTCGCCCTCCAGAAAGTTAATGATTCCACCCTCTCCTAACCCTTGTGGAGGGAGGAGCAGCCCCAGAGAAGACACAGACCGTGCAGCAAGTTCCTGCCTCTGCAACCTTAGGCAGTCCCTGCGTTTCCCTCATAGATCACGAACTCCTAGACACAGGGACAGGGTCAAGTTCCCCTCCTCCCGGGGAAAACCAAACAAGTGAACAATGAACAGCCTCTGTCCACTGAAAGGCTGCCCCGACTAGGGCTCTCACAACAGGACTGCTACACCCAGTCCTCCAACACAGGCAGGCTCTGGACCTGCTAACTGCTGCCCACGAAAGTGTCTGCTCCAAAAATGTGTTGACATTTTTAATGTCTTAAACAAGGCCAGACAACTCAGGACCAGGTGAGGCAAGGCTGAACTATCTGGCCTAGCATCTGCTCGTGAGAATGCTGGTCACCGCCTCTCCTTGGCACACGGCATCCACAGCCTTTCTGCCCTCTGCAGACTCCTGCCTCTGAAAGACAAGCCGTCCGGCTCCGGGTGCTTCTGAGACAGGGCTTGCAGCCCACCCATCAGACAGCACGACAGTCCTCGCGACCAAGCAGCACAGTAGTTCCCAAGGCACCCTCCAACACCAGGGGACAGACACCAAGAGAAGAACACCCCATCCAGCTCTCTGCCCATGGCAGCTCTGAAGAAACTACAGAAGCTGGGTGGCCATGCATTTTACCCCAGGGATTATGGGTGTTCTCTCCACGGGGTAACGCTAGGTAGGAAGCTAGAGATGGGCCCATGTGGTGTGAGAGGGCTGAGAGGAACGCCCCTGCGGATGCTCACTGGACGCAGCCCAGCGTCTACACTGCCAAGTCCTGCCCAGACCCTGACAACTCCCCAGGTGCTCTCAGCCCCTCCCCAAGGGAAGCTCCCCAGGAGATCCTGTGACCTCAGCACCAAATGGGATACCATGGAGCCGTAAAACCTTCACAGCCTTCCTCCAAGGCGGGTACCCTAGGGGAAGCACTTCTGCCCCAGCACCAGGTGGGCCTCCCGGCCTGACAGCACTGAGTATAAACCCTGGGGAGGAATTTTTCCTAATTTACACTCAGCAAAGCCTCTATCCTGGAGGAGGAGGAAGAGGAGGAGAAGGAGAAACCTGGACCCCCTTTCCCTTAAAAATCCCAGTCTGGACAAAGACCCTGCGCTCAGCACTCAGCTCTCTGCTGAGTGTCCAGCCTGGCCTGCCACGTGCATCTCTCCATTTAACCATGTAACCTTGTTTTCCCCATTTGAAGCAACTGAGCACTCTCTCTATCCCTTCCATTCGACAGATGCCCTATCCCCAAAAACCCGGCTACTTTGCTCTCTGTCTCACACCTGAATTCTTTCTTGAGTGAAGACAAGAAGCCCACACTAACAAACCACTTACTGGAACGCATGCATCCGTATGAGAGTGTCTGGGACCTAGTCCCACCTCCCCTAGGAACGAGCTTCCTGCTAATGCGCATCCTGGTTCGTCCTGGGGTTCCTGGATCCCGGCTTTGGCTCAGCAGGACCCAGCCCTGGCTGTTGCGGGCATCTGGGAGAGTGAATCAGCAGATGGAGGCAATCCTTCTCTCTGTCTCTCATTCTCTCTCCCTCCCCTCTCCCCTTCTTCTCCCATTCTAATTAATTAATTAAAGAGTAACATGTGCAAATCCTGCCCAAATACATATATGCAATAGACAAGAGTGATTTTTCTGCCTTCCTGTTATCCTATCACCTTATTTTAGAAAATGACAGAGTAGAAATGAGTAGAAGAAAACTCTGCAAGCCGGCAGACAAGGCAGCTGCCGTCTCAGCTACTACATTTCTTCCTGAAAGAAAAGTGAGATGCAGGAGCTTGTTTGAGCTCTACTGCTTCCAGGCCTGACAGACTCTAACACAAACCTCAGTGACTCTCCAGCCTCATCTGCTCACTCACTGGCTCCAACACACTCTGAGGGGCAGCCACTGTGGCAGTGGGCTAAACCTGCAGGGGGCGCGGCTGCATCCCATACCAGAGTGCCGGTCTGAGTCCTAGCTGCTCTGCTCACAATCAACGTTCCCACTAATGCCCCCTGGAAGATAGCACATGATGGCTCAAGTGCTTGGGCCTCTGTCACCCACATGTGAGAGCGAGATGGACTTCCAGGCTCCTAGCGTCAGCTTGGACCACACCTGGCTACTGTAGGCATCTGGAGAGTGAACCCATGGGTGGAAGACTCCTTTCCTTTCTCTCTCTCTCTCTCTCTCTCCCTCCCTTCCTCCCTCCCTCCCTCTGTCTGTCTCTGTGCCAAGCAGATACATGAAAATAAACACTTTTTTTTTTGACAGGCAGAGTTAGCCACCACTAGCCTTCGTAGGACCAGGTTTTGCTGTTGCTTAAACTGACTTATATGGGCCTAGATAGCAGGAGAGGAGTTTAGGAAAGATCCTGGGTGAGCCGGCCGTGGTGGCCATGTAGGGTGTGAACCAACGGAAGGAGGACCTTTTTCTATGTCTCCCTCTTGCACTGTCTAACTGCCTGTCAAAAAAAAAAAAAAAAAAAAAAAAAAAAAGAATGTTTATTTCCATGTATCTGCTTGGCACAGAGAGGGAGGGAGGGAGGGAGGGAGGGAGGGAGAAAGGAAAGGAGTCTTCCACCCATGGGTTCACTCTCCACTGTCTCCTCTACGGAAATTTCGGTTTCACAAGGGAAGAGGATTCTGCTAAACACTCAGAGGGGATGACTTTGGTGTCCCCGAATGTGCAAGGTGCTGTCTTGGGCCCCAGCACCTCGGGCCTCTACGGCGGCCTCCAGGTGAAACGCTGTCATTAGCGAGCTCTCATGCAATGCGACTGATGGTTCCCATCAGGGAAGCGGGGACACAGAGACGCGGAAGACGTCACCTGCAAGCCAGAGAGAGGCTGGGCTGATCCTCGGAAGGAAGCAACCTGCCGACGCCGGGGGCGAAGCCTCCGGGCTCAGGTGTGAGAGAGCAGCCTGCAGTGCTGTCAGCGGCTGGTCCCAGCACACGGGCAGCAGCTGACGTATAACTAGAAACAAGAGCCCAGCTGCACACGTGACCACCAGCAGTGCCACGTTATCAAAAGCGCCAGCTGGCTTTACTCTCCCTTGCCTTCTCACCTACCGCTTTCTGATCACCAGGGGGACTTGGGGAGAGTGGGCTTTGTGTGTGTCCTGTCTATCCTGCGTCCCCAGCACCTACCACGGTGTCTGGCCCTTACCTAAGCACTCAAAACCCTTGCTCTGAGAGACCAAACGCAACAGTGCGCCGAGAAGTACAAGACGGTGACCCGGCCGCCTCCGCAGCTGCTCGTTCCACATCTGTGGATTCAGCCAACCACAGAGGGACGCGCAGGGAACGCTGCACCTGCACTGCCAGGTGACAGGGCGAGCCGCTCCCGTCAGTGCCCCACGACAGGTGCCGAGCCAGGGGCAGCACTCCCATCAGACCTCGTGCTGCAGGGACCTAGACGACGCACGGCTACAGGAGAGCGTGCGCAGGTCCTGTGCATGCACCACACACTGCATCCCACGGATTCGGGTGTCTACAGAGGCCCTGGACGCTGGCAACCCCTGGACGCCCTGGGGAGGGAAACGCGGCCTCCCCGGGAGCTCACAGGGGAGCCCCAGTGAAGCTGATGAAGAGCTGGCAGCCGGTGGGGCCCGGAGGCGGGGCTCTTCAAAGGACAGGGCGGGAGGGAGCAGCTGCCACGCAGGGAGGAGGAGGAAGAGAAGAAGGCCAGCCGGAGACCCCGAGCCCGGAGGGGACTGAGAGGCTCTGATAGGCAGGAAGGCCGAGAGGCCTGGGGGCACGTGAGCCTGTGCACTGAGGGTGAGAGGCGAGCGTGACTGGTCAGACACGGAGAAGCAGCAGTGCCTGGCATCAGGAGCTGCTAAGAAGGCAGAGATCCACAGAAACTAACGGGGAACTGAACACGGGGCGCGGGAAAGCAGGAAGTCCAGCACACAAACGGCGGCCACTCAGCACCAACAGTGCGGGAAGGCTCAGTCCACAGCCCCGGAGCACACCTGGCTCGTGTCCCTGCCCAGCAAGGCACAGGCCATCTGCAGCTACTGCACGTGCACTTCACTCCCTCCCCAAAACACACCACCACCAAGCCCACCCTTCAAATATAAACACGGGAAAAAGAAGGCATTCTCTTAGCACAATAAAAACATATCATGAGCGTGAACAGTCATTCAACAAACAGTCTGTCAGGCACTTAAATTTAAATTTAAACTAAAACCAACCAACCAACCAGGCAAACAAAAAAGGAACAGCTACCTAAGTGACAAAACAGCCCTAAGTTAGCCCTGTGGAAGATGTAGACACAGGCTATTTAAGGAAAAAGAAACAATCAAGTTGGGAGGTTGGTAACAAAAATGGTGGGAACCATTTTTGGCAGAAATTTGCAAGCTCTAGAGGTGCTCAAAGCCCGTGCAGAAGTCCTGTTACTGAGCGGCCTGAGGACAGGGCAGAATCAGAATGTTTCCATTTTTACCTTCTCCGCACAGAGAGACGTTAAGAGCAACTAATTAATATTTGCAAAGTGCTCAGGGATAAGCTCAAAGCAGAGTGTCGGTCATAAATCAAAAGCAGACACATAAAGCAGAAAAAAGTCACCGAGTAAACACTCAACTAAAAGTCTACTGATAATATTAAAAATTTCAGTATCAAATGTTAATATAAAATATTATTTTTTTAAAAATCACTTAAAAATAGCAACTCAAGTTCTTTGCAAAAAAGAAAATATTATATAACTTACGATATTTACTGTGAATTTCATCTATTTCCTCTTCCGTCTGGTCCTTTGTAAAAACCATTACCTAAAGTAATAAAGAAAAATTTTACTAAGAATTTCCCCCAAAATAACCAAAATGGAAATTTACACTACAAGCCTCAAAATCTGAAATGTGGGCATTTGTAACAGAGAAAAAGGATTTCTTCACTGTGTGATACAAAGACCTAAACGGGAACTGCTGCACAATTTCCATGAGTATCATGAACAGCAGGCATTTTACTCAACATTCCTTTTTCAGATTTATTTTATTTATCTGAAAGAGAGTTACAGAGAGAGAGAGAATCTTCCATCCACTAGTTCACTCCTTAATCCGAACAACTGGGGCTGGCCCAGGCTGAAGACAGGAGTGGAACTCGATCCAGGCCTCCCTCCTGGGTGGCAGGGGAACAAGGACTTGGGCCATCTCTCACTGTTTCCCGAGCACAGCGCAGGGAGCGGATGGGAAGCGGAGCAGCAGGACTGTTGGGACCAGTGCTGCAACACCAGCCCCACTGCTCTCTCATCAGCAGAAAAGGCCAACACTGACTCCATAACAACAGATGAACCATTAATAAAAGGACCAATTAACTCTCCTACTCTCAGGACTCAACGGGCACAGTGGATACGAGGGGATGACAACCCCGAGCAGGTCTTCATCGCCCAGGCAGGCCCTGCCTGCCCACCCAGACTTCTCCAGATACACCGGAAAGGTCACACACAGAACATACACGGTACGAGACTACTGTACCAAACTAGTCCCACTGCACCTCACACTTCAAAGATCAGAACGAGCACTGGCATTGTGGCACAGAGAGCCAAGCCGCCGCTCAGATGCCAGAATCCTGTACTGCTGGGCCAGTTCTGTCCTGGCCCTGGCCCAGCCCCAGCTGTGGCAGCCATTTGGGGAGGGAACCAGTGGATAGAAGATATCTCTGTCTCTGTCTCTCTCTCCATCTGCTTCTTCCTCTCTCTCTGCCACTCGTTCAAAAAAATAAATCTTTTTTTGGTGGGTTTATTTATTTATTTATTTATTTAAAAGTCAGAGTAACAGAGAGGCAGAGGTAGAGAGAGACAGAGAGAGAAAGGTCTTCCATCTGCTGGTTCACTCCCACAATAGCCACAATGGCCAGAGCTGGGCTGATCGGAAACCAGGAGCCAGGAGCTTCTTCTGGGTCTCCCACACAGGTACAGGGGCCCAAGGACTTGGGCCTTCTTCTACTGCTTTCCCAGGCCATCGCAGAGAGCTGGATCGGAAGTAGAGCAGCTGGGACTCAAACCAGTGCCCATATGGGAAGCCAGAACTGCAGGCGGTGGCTTAACTTGGTATGCCACAGTGCCAGCCTCATTATATATATATATACTTTTTTTTTTAGCAAATCTTAAAGAAAAAATATATACTCAAAGGATTCATTACAGTTCCCTTCCAAGGACAATAGTAAAGTCAATGTAAATTTCATTTCTTACTGCTACCTGGTTATAAACTTACTTCCCTAAGATATTGCTTTCCTCACAAACACCAATGGTCTAGGACAAAAGAAGTCTAGTTGGGAGAGTTCCAGACACCTCCCCCAGTGCCGTGGGACACCAGGACGACCCTCGGCTTTGGCATCTTTTCCTCAAGCACTGAGCCATCAAGTTAAAGCAAGCCAACAGTGAAACTGTTTAAGTCTCTGACTCCTTCCAAACCTCAACGGAATACTCAGTCCTCACAAACTCTTCCAAATATCTCCGTAAATATAGCCATGGAAAAGCAGAATGCCAGGGCTAAAGACAATGTCACAGAGTTCAGTCCCTGAGTCTGACAAACGAATCCTAGGCCACAGAGGTCACTGAGCAGCTTAGCAAACGCACCGCCAGGACCCCTCGCAGAGCCACCTGACACATGGCACAGGCGTCTGCTACAGGCCCCCAGCTCATGAGCAAAGGCCACCGTGGGCTGCATTTTGTGCCAGCACACTGCTAAACACAATCAAATGTTGTGCTAAAGATCAGCTGCAAGCAAATCACAATAAACTAAGTAAAAATGTGTTCCAGTACATCTCCCAGGGATCAGACATAGTAACAGCTGCTTGCTGTAATTTTACTAGGGTATTCAATTTTTTCCCTTTCATTTCTACCCAGATATTGAAAAAACAGCCATCAACATACACTTTCGTTGAGTTTACTAGCTTCAAAACGCATTCTGGTCTTCTCCATATTTTCAAGTTCTTGAACTATTTCTGCAGCTGTTGAAATAAGAACACAAAATCTCTGTTAATCGCATGGTTTTGATCGCTGTACTATAACCATGTAAGTGTTCACATTAGCAGTGTGAGTGAAGTGTGTGAAGATGAGTGGTGGTATATCTGAACTCCCTGTCCTACTGTTTCAGTTTTTCTGAAAATCTAGTATTATTTAAAAATACAAGATTAAAAAAAATAAGAACATGCAGTTACAACACTGAGCTCTCACTCGTACACACAGTTCAAAATACAGCGATGGGCCGGCGCTGTGGCACAGTAGGTTAATCATCTGCCTGTGGCACCTGCATCCCTTACGGGTGTCGGTTCTCATCCTGGCTGCTCCTCTTCTGATCCAGCTCTCTGCTATGGCCTGGGAAAGCAGTGGGAGATGGCCCAAGCGCTTGGGCCCCTGCATCCACGTGGGAGACCCAGAAGAAGCTCCTGGCTCCCGGCTTTGGATCGGCCCAGATTTGATCAATGTAGCTAACTGGAGAGTGAACCAGCGGATGCAAGACCTTTCTCTCTGTCTCTCCCTCTGTCTGTAACTCTACCTCTCAAATAAATAAAAGAAAAAATCTTAAAAAATGCAACGAGAAAAGTCGGATAGTTTTGCCTTCTCCTTTGGAGATCTAGGTATAAACAGCCATCTCAATGGAATGTGAAAACTGATTCGCTCCTTTGAGTTCGGCTCTTTGGGATGTCTGCGCAAACTCCAATAAACTCAGTGCGGGACATCCAGCTGTTCCTCAGGGATGGAGCGAGGACTGCAAACACAGAGGCAACACCTCGCCTTCAGAGCCTCCATCTGCAGGTACAGGAACCAAGCAACGTCAGGGATTTCTGGAATGTACTGTGTCACGGATTGATTGCCTTCGAATGCAGACACCACAGAAGCAATCCATCAAGCCTACAGTACATATGGTTAGAATATGAATCCATGATCCCTCACACTCATGTGCACATGAGAAGATACTGAGTGTGCAGCGTGCTTCAAAACACGCATGGGAGAAGAGGTCTAAGTGGTCAAACAGCATGAGGATGGTTGGAGAGCCGGCACACAGGAGAAATCAGTAGATACCCTTTTTACTACTTCTATATATGTCTTAAATGATCCCCATTCCTTTAAAATATCCACAGACTTTAAGAATGCAAATGCCTCAATTTCAAGTTGATGTTTTGCAAGCATGGAGAGCTCCTGAATCCTGTAACACTGGGGAGGACAAGGCCGACAGTGTGCTGTGAGCAGGATCGGCCAGCAGCTCCTGGCCCTCCACACTGACTCACCACCCAACAACAGGAAAGGGAGCCTGTGAGAGCCATAACACAAGCATCATCTGAGGCATCAATACCTCTTCTAAGGTGTTAAGAACGACTGGCAAGAGCACTGGATACAATTTAGGAGCTTAAATCTTCTTCAAGGAGACTTTTGATTCTGTTTAGGGCACAGAGAACTGGAAATGGTGTCACCTGGCACTTCACAACAAGAAAAACAAAAGCTGGAGACTCTATAAAAACCACAATTTTTCTTGAATCTCTGAGCTACAAGTGAAAGGGCAACCAACTCGCATGAAGCCCAAGGACAGACAAGTGCCTAAGAGTAGAGCGGGGTCAAGAGCATGGGCAGAGCGAAGACCCCACTAAGCTTCTGATGGACAGGGAAAGGCCAAGAGTGAGCTACCAGGGGTATGACGGGCCTGCAGGCTGACAGGAGGAGCCTCCCACAACTGGCAGGCTGTTCCCTGCAGACGTCAAGGGGTACTCACAAAAGTCCCCCCTCCCTCTGTGTCTCAGGAAATCAGGACCGTATCACAGCCTGGGCAAGAACGGCCCCCACACCACGAGAGACGTAGGCTCAGGCAGTCTCTAGCCCCAGAATCACAGAAGCAAGAGTTCGCTGGGAACTGCCAACAAACTTGTCCCCAGGCACAGGTGAGGTGCACAGGGTGGCCAGCAACCCTGCCGGTGGGGGAGGGTGGGCTCGCCGAGAGCCTCAGCCCTAAGGCCCAGGGTGAGGCTGAGAACTTGGAACGAAACACGGTCCCAACCATAGAGCAAGACGTTCAAGTGACAAGTGACAGCAGGCTACTGCTGGGAAAGAAATGAACCTGACAGACCCTGTCCACACAGCTCACAGAGAAACCTTCAGTTATGAGTGACAGGGTTTCCATTAAAAAAAGAATCTGGTAATTCAGCCACCAACCCAAGCACAGGGGGACGCTCCGGAAAGTGGCAAGGACAGCGACAACACCACACCAGGCCTGGAGCGACCCAACCCACCAAGACCTCACCCGCACACTGCTTAGCTCGGGACCCGGATGCCTGTCTGTGGCTTGAGGCCACGACTTGCACTGAAGGAGCGGGGAGACAACAGCAGGATCACAGAGATCCTGGCGTCAGGACCACGAGGTGTGCAGTTGGAAGGAACTCCCGCAGGATGCTGAGGCGCCTCGTGGGAAAGGAAACAGCTGCGTGGACAGGCATCTCAGCGGGAGAAACTCCTCCAGAAACAATCAAACACGAAGGCCAGGTCTTCAAAACCACACTGACACGGAGCAGGGTAGGTGGCCACGTGAGATACTCCCACACTGAGCCGAGCTGGCTCCCTGCCAACGTGTCTGTCAGGCAGCAGTGATGGCCTGGGTCCCTGCCGCCCACGTGAAGACCCAGACTGGGAGAGCTCTGGACTGCAGACCGCAGCCTGGCCTGCCCCGGGACGTCGCTGCGCATTCAGGGAATGAATTAGCAGATTCTCCTTCTCTATCACTCTTTCAAATAATAATTTCTTTTTTAAAGCAGTAACAGAGATAACTTGTCTCAGCTACAGAAAGAACTGATGAGCCTGCAACGGGACTGAAACACAGGAGACCAGGGGCAGTAGGGAGAGCCATCTCAGAGCTACGAGACAGAATCAAAAGGTACAACAACAAATGAAGAAATATGCACGTGAAGAAACAGTGGGAGTTAGTGGCCAAAATTTCTCAAATATAGTAAGATATCGGGGCCGGTGCTGTGGCTCAGCGGGTTAACGCCCTGGCCTGAAGCGCCGGCATCCCATATGGGCGCTGGTTAAAGTCCCGGCTGCTCCACTTCTGATCCATCTCTCTGCTGTGGCCTGGGAAAGCAGTAGAAGATGGCCCAAGTGTTTGGGCCCCTGCACCCATGTGGGAGACCCGGGAGAAGCTCCTGGCTCCTGGCTCTGGATCGGCACAGCTCCAGCCATTGTGACCATTTGGGGAGTGAACCAGCAGATGTAAGATCTCTGTGTGTGTGTGTGTGTGTGTGTGTGTGTGCCTCTCTCTGTCTATAACTTTACCTGTCAAATAAACAAAACTTTAAAAAACTATAATAAAACTACAATGTAAGAAATTAAAATATAAAAAATAAAAAACCTGCACACAAACAAGACAACATCATCAAGCTAAACAGAGAAAAAAGGTGTATCATGTACAGAAGCATCAAGAGCCACATCACACTTCTAGGCAGACACTATTACAGCCAGAAGACAACAGAGTGAATATTAAAGCACTGATTTTTTAAAAAAGATTTATTTATTTGAAAGACAAAGCTACAGAAAGAGGACGAGAGAGAAAGAAAGGTCCTCCATCCACTGATTAACTCCCCAAATGGCCACAATGGCTAGAGCTGAGCCGATGTGAAACCAGGAGACAGGAGCTTCTCCCAGGTCTCCTATATGGGTACAGGGGCCCAAGCATTTGGACCATCTTCCACTGCTTTCTCAGGCCATGGTACAGAGCTGGATCAGAAGAGGAACAGGACCGGTGACGCGGCTCACTCAGCTAATCCTCAGCCTATAGCACCGGCACCCTGGGTTCTAGTCCCGGTCGGGGTGCCGGATTCTGTCCCGGTTGCCTCTCTTCCAGGCCAGCTCTCTGCTGTGGCCAGGGAGTGCAGTGGAGGATGGCCCAGGTGCTTGGGCCCTGCACCCCATGGGAGACCAGGAGGAAGCACCTGGCTCCTGGCTTCGGATCAGCACAGCTCCGGCCGTGGCAGCCATTTGGTGGTGGGGTGAACCAACGGAAGGAAGACCTTTCTCTCTCTCTCTCTCTCTCTCACTGTCTTACTCTATCTGTCATATGAAAAAAAATTAGGTATACTCTAGAAACAAAAGAAAACAAAGCTGCTCCTATGTGCAGCATGTAAATCACAGCGGCTGTTCCACTACAAAATCCCTTTTCAGTAGTTCCAGTGTCACAGTGAGCCTAGTCAGTAGTTCCAATGTCACAGTGAGCCCAGTCAGTAGTTCCAATGTCACAGTGAGCCTAGTCAGTAGTTCCAGTGTCACAGTGAGCCTAGTCAGTAGTTCCAGTGTCACAGTGAGCCTAGTCAGTAGTTCCAATGTCACAGTGAGCCCAGTCAGTAGTTCCAATGTCACAGTGAGCCTAGTGATTGTTGATAATTACAGAGTAGAAGTAAACAGAAAGAACAAGAACTGGAAACAAAGTAAAACAAGTAAACCCAACTGTATCAACAAGTAACACAGCCCCCTGCAGACAGACACTCAGAACACAGTGGCAGCCTGCACACTGCAGTCCAGGGCACAGGGAGCGACAGCCAGAGGCTGGGTAGAGAGAAGTGAGACACGTGCCGAATTCCTCAGGTCTGCTGTGCAGTGCGCAGCAGTGTGGATGGAACAATCCTGAAACTTCCCGTCAGGTTACAGGATGGAACCAATCAGTCAGCGTGTTGGTCCTGTCCGGAGGCAGGATTCTTCCCGTAGGGAAAAGGAAATGCACACAGAAGAGATACAGGCCAAGAACCCTGGGGTTGACTGAAAGTAGAGATACTGGCGTGTCCTCACAACCTCTAACCTGCTCAGTGTGAGCACTCCACATGTGCTCAGAGCATACGTGCAGGCACGCACATGCACACACGTATCTCTGTGCCCACGTATGCCCCAAGTTCCACCTGCTGAAGCAGCCCAGACACAAAGATATCCAGTAGCCACGAGCGTGGTTGGAAGCTCTATCCTGGCTTCACCTTCAAAAAGAACCGGAGTACCTCAGACAAATGGCCGCCTGCCAGGCTGGGACACAGAAGGCCAGGATGAGCCTGCGGTCTTCTGTCAAGCCAGAGAGGAATGGTAACAGAAACAACGGGGGCACGTCACGAGGGCCAGGCACCGCACACACAGCCATGAGACGCTCTCATTGGCAAATCTTCAAAAGTACACACACTGTGGTAACGAGTCATAAACCTGTGAACCCACACCACCAAGAAACAGAGACAGGAAAGACGGCAGAAAGGGGGCCGTCCTTTCAGAACCAAGCCAAGCAGCACCGGCAAACGAGCGCTGGACTGGGGAAACTACACTTCACGGGACGGCGGGAAAGATGAGTCCAGGCAAAATCACCAAACGACACTCACTAAACGAGTGAGACTCTTTTTTTTTTTTTTTTTTTAAGATTTATTTTATTTATTTGAAAGGCAGAGCTACAGAGAGAGGTAGAGACAGAGAGAAAGGTCTTCCATCTGCTGGTTCACTACCCAAATCAGCAACAGCTAGAGCTGCGCCGATCCAAAGCCAGGAGCTTCTTCCCAGTCTCCCATGTGAGCACAGGGGCCCAAGGACCTGGGCCATCCTCCACTGCTTTCCCAGGCCATAGCAGAGAGCTGGATCGGAAGTAGAGCAGCCGGGACTTGAACCAGCATCCAGATGGGATGCCAGCACTTCAGACCAGGGCTTTAAAGCGCTGCACCACAGCGCCAGCCCCACGGGTGAGATTTTAATGGGGGTACAAACTAGCTACAGAGTATTAAAAGGGTCAATCCACAGACCCCTGCACCCACATGGGAGGCCTGCAAGAAGCTCCTGGTTTCTCCTGGCTCAGCTCCAGCCGTTGCGGCCATTTGGGGAGTGAACCAGTAGATGGAAGATCTCTCTGTCTCTCCCTCTGTTACTCTGCCTCTCAGAAAAATAAATAAATCTTAAAAAAAAAAAAAAGACAGAAAGAAAGAAAGAAAAGAAAGGGGTACACAGAGGCCAGCTGCCTGCACGGGGCGCTCTGAGGACAAAATGGCACTGACACTCACACAGCACCTTCAGGGAGGCAGCACTGAGCAGTCAGGAGGGAGCACCAAGACAGGCAGAACGAGAAACAGTCTACTGTAGACCACACGCAGACCACACACGCACACAGAGACACACATCACACATGCAATGACACACACCACACACATACCATACACACATGCAGAGATGCACTGATACATACCACACACACTCCACACACCTGCACACACACAGAGACGCACATCACACATGCATTGACACAGACCACACACACTCCACACATATGCACAGAGACGCACATCACACATGCACTGACACACACCACACACACACCACACACACGCACAGACACACATCACACATGCACTGACACACCACAAACACACACACTACACACACATGCACTGACACATACCACACACACTCCACACACATGCACAGACACACATCACACATGCACTGACACAGACCACACACACACCACACACATGCAGAGACGCACATCACACATGCACTGACACATACCACTAACATGCACCACACACACTCCACACACATGCACTGACACACACCACACACACACACTCCACACACATGCACACAGAGACGCACATCACACATTCACTGACATATACCACTAAGACACACCACACACACACTCCACACATGAACACAGAGACACACATCACACATGCACTGACACACACCAAAAACACACACCACATACACACTCCACACACATGCAGAGACACACATCACACATGCACTGACATACACCAAACACACACCACACACATTCATACCTACAAAGAGAAACAGACACACATGACACATGCACTGATACATAACACAAACACACCACACACATTCACACCTAAATATATGCACCCACAGAGAAACACACACACATATCACATATGCACTGATAGACCACACACACCAAAAATGTTCGTACCTACATATATGCACACACACAAACACTGAGACACATATCACACATGCACTGACATACACACACCACAGAGACACACACACAAATACACACACACAGACACATACATACACCACACACACACATACACACACAGATTTTTTTTTTTTAATTTATTTATTTATTTAAGGCCGGCGCTGCGGCTCAGTAGGCTAATCCTCCGCCTTGCGGCGCCGGCACACCGGGTTCTAGTCCCAGTCAGGGTGCCGGATTCTGTCCCGGTTGCCCCTCTTCCAGGCCAGCTCTCTGCTGTGGCCAGGGAGAGCAGTGGAGGATGGCCCAAGTCCTTGCGTCCTGCACCCTATGGGAGACCAGGAGAAGCACCTGGCTCCTGCCTTCGGATCAGGGCGGTGTGCCAGCCGCAGCGCGCTGGCCACGGCGGCCATTGGAGGGTGAACCAACGGCAAAGGAAGATCTTTCTTTCTTTCTCTCTCACTGTCCACTCTGCCTGTCAAAAAATTAAAAATTAAAAAATCAAAAAAAAAAAAAGATGTATTTATCTATTTGAAAGAGTTACACAGAGGCAGAGAGAGAGAAAGAGAGAGGTCTTTCATTTGCTGGTTCACTCCCCAGATGGCACAAAGGCCAGAGTTGTACCAATCTGAAGCCAGGAGCCAAGGAGCTTTAGCCTGGTCTCTCACACAGGTGCAGGGGCCCAAGCAGTCAGGCCCTCTTCTACTGCTCTCCCAGGCCACAGCAGAGAGCTGGATCGGAAGTGGAGCAGCTGGGACTTGAAACAGTGCCCATATGAGAAGCCAGCACCACAGATGGTTGGCTTTACCTGCTACGCCACAACACTAGCCCCAAAATGTGTTCTTTTAAAAGTCCAATGTTATAAGACAAAGAAAGGCTGAGGAGTTGTTCCAGATTGAAAAGATCATATAACTAAGCTGCACTATGTGATCCAAAACTGGACCATGTACTAGCAGGGAAAAAAAACCCAGAGAGGTCATTCCTGGGTACCCTGACAAAACTGGCAGACGACAAAGTACGTGAAGTATTCCGACAAAGCTGAACGTGCAGGAGGGGCCACCTGCCCTGCGCCGACAGAAGAGAGCATCTTGTTCAGAGGTGAAGTGATGAGGTCAGCACTGTTCTCAGACAGCTTCAAAGCTGCAGGCGCATCTGTGGACACACACTCTCTCAGACAGAGAGGGGGAAAGCCACTCACAAGGCCAAGGGGCAAAATGCCAGGACATGAACCTTGGAAAGGGGGCATTCTGCACTCCTTGGGATAGCTCTGCAGCCTTATTGTAAGTGTGAAATTATTTCCAAACAAATCTTTTAAAAAGAATGCAGAATTAAGACTTTTTAGATAAATAATTTCTCAACAGCACATCTATCCCACAAGAAACACTGCATGAAGATTTGCAGGGGCATGAAGGCGGCACAGGAGAGAAAACAGCACCCGTACAGAGAAATGAGTACTGAAAACGGACGGTCGCTACAGGGGTCCACAGCGACTTTCCTTCCAATGTTTTATTTTCTTAAAAAGAGAACTGACAGTTTATAGCAGAAACATTACATAAAATTACCTGAGACTACGTGCATAACATATGTATGAAACATAAATTTTGTGTTCAGACTCGGATCCCATGTCTAAGATACCATTTAATGTACATGCAAATATTCCTAAATGTGAAAAAAAATTCAAAATACAAAACACTTCTGGTCTGAAGCATTTCAGATAAGCGAAAACTAAATAATTTTATGCAGCCTATAAGAAACAAAGAAAGAAACTAAACAAACAAAAAAAATCATTGTTTATGGATGTAGGTAAAATGGTACTTGGAGGAAAATTCATAGTTTTGAATATTTATATTAGGAGAAGAATCTAAAAGTAATTATCTCAAATTCCTCCATAAGTTAGAAAAAGAAGACCAAATTAAATCTAGAGTAAATAAGAAGAAGGAAATAATAGAAGACTGGAATTCAATAAAACAAAAAACACGTCATTAGTTGCAAAAAAATTAAAACTATCATGAGACATCACGTCACCCCCCAGAAGAGCTAAAATTACAGAAGACTGAAAATACCAGTGCTGGCAAAAACGTGGGGCAAGTGGACTCTCACACAATGCAAACAGTACCATTCTTTGACTATCAGTTTTACAGTTTCTTAAGCGTCTGAAGCACACACTTACCTGGGACCTAGCAACCCCATTCCCAGGCATTTATTTAAGAAAAATGAAAACTTACAGCTACAGAAAGACCTTTGAATTCACTCCCAAAGTTAATGTGCTGGAAACCGAACCTCCAACCTAACAGTGTTGCGGGGGGAGAGGTCTAAGAAGTCACAAGGTCACAAGGGTGTGCCTCCATGGGTCACTGCCACTTCCGCAGGACTGCGTAAATGACCCAGAGTGGCTCTGCTACGGGAGCTGACTGAGGCCCTCTGTTGCTCTTCAGCCTACTGCGACTCGCAGCACAGCACGAAGGCCACAGCCAGCTCCAACACGTGACCTTGGACTGCCCAGCCTCCAGAATCGTGAGCCAAGTACACCTGACTACCAATCACCCAGCCCATGGAACAGATGCCGCAACATAAAGCTCACTAAGTCACCCACAACACTTTACTACTACAGCCAAAAATGAGGCAGAGTGCAGCTGTCCATCAGCAGGTGAGTGGGAGGCAGAGAAAAAGGGCAGCTGAGTAGGACATTGTGACACCAACTGAACAACTGTCCACACACCAGCTGCCTTCACAGAGCTAGGACGGTCAGTGACAGACCACAGAGCCTGGCTTCAGTGCTCTAAGACAAGACGTGCTGAAGCAGGCAGGCAGCCAGGCTGGTCCCCCCTTCCATGCTGAGCACAGCGCCTAGACCTCCGCCTCGGGGAGGGACAGGGAGAGGAAGCTTAGGCACTTCACAAGCATTCTATCCTGGCTTCCTCTCAAACACCTGATGAAGTAGGTAACACTGTAACTCTCTCTGGCTGAGAAGAGAGGCACTGGCAATACCAGCACCTTGCCCACAGTCACCACCCATAACAGTAACAGCTGGAATGTCACCCAGGCTCCCGAGATCCATGCTCACAACCACGCTGTCTCTACAACAACCCTTAGGAAAGTGGCAAGGGGTGCCTCTGAGAGGGGAGCGTGGGTCCTGGGAGACAGGCTGAGGAAGGCTGGCTTATGATAAACCCTCCAGGTACCTTGAGAAGGAACACATTTGCACGTCCTACCTACTATCAAACTGTGTTAGAATTGTTTTAGTATGGTTCTATAATCTCCGAGGACACAAAATTGCCTCATCCAGAGGATAAGCAAAACTCACTGTCGCAGGATCTTACCTGATTTAGGGTGCAAAGCATCACACTGGGCATTGTACATGTGAACAAATTCTTGGTGTCTTTTAATAAGCTGTTGTTTGCTTCCTTGAGTAGACAATCCATGCTGTTTCAGCTTTTTCTTCAAGTCACGATCGGAGAGCAAGTTGTACACAGTTTTAGGCAGTGGCTTCCTTTTGTGGACAGAACTGAAAAGGGAAAAGCACAGCTCTGAGTATCGCTGCGCAGTATCGAGTGCTTTCATGAAGAACAGTGATCTGCCTTCTGCTCGACACCTGGTGACTGGAGGACAGGAGAAGCCCTGCCAAGAGGAGAGGGAAGAAGGAGTGCATATGCAGACGAAGTGGACACGTCTGACACGACACGCGAGAGGCTGGCAGCCGTCCAGACAGAGGGTCCCAGTGTCCAGGCCGAACAATGCGAAAGGGGACGGCTCACACGGAAGGCCTGTGGCTCAAAGCCAGAGCTCCACCTAGCAGCACCCTCACACAGTCCGACCTCTGCACCGGGTTAGAGCCTGCTGTTTCTTCAAGTTGCCACGGTTCTCAGGCAAAATCCCTGGACGAACCCATCTACTTCCCACAACAGATCACAAACGCTGCTGAAAGTGCAGCTATGGATTTAAAGACAGCTCATCTCACAGAGCCTGTGCAGAAACGGCCCCTCAAACTCAAGGTGATACGAAATCAAAAGCATGAAGTCAGGGAAGATAAGACTTGTTAGGACGTGCGTGCCACCCAACCCGTCACCAGCTACGAAAAGGATGCCAGCGAGGTGACGAGCAGAGAACGGTGGCATCATCCTCAAAGGACACAACTGAATCAACAGCAAAAAATACAACAGAGTTTTGTTGACTTCAACTGCAGTTATTTACATTGGTAAATGTTTAAGACATTTCAAGAAGTAGATTAGCAAAATCACCACCTGGCTTTTCATTTTATTTACATACTTTTAATACACAGATAAGCACCAAACTATAATTTTAAACAAAAAGCTATATCAAATTTCTTCCATCTATGCTCTCTCTCAAAAAAAAAAAAAAACAATCTTAATAAATATTGTTCCTCAGAATGGCCTAGAATTCAGGCCCTCTAAAAGTTTCAGTGACTCGAGAAAAGCCATCAAGCGGCGCTCCAGCAGCACCTTGCCCGCTTCACGGGATCAGAGCAGGGTGCCCTCGTGCACAGCCCGGCTCCCCTCTGTGGCGACGAGGCTCTCAAGAAAGAAGTATCACACTGTCACTACAGCGCCACAGCTTCAAAACGAGAACATCAAAGTTGCAGGTGAAAATTAACAGAAACTTGGAAGCAACAGGTCTGTCTGAAAATCAAGACTTTACAAAGGATTTGGACAGCACCAGTTCACAGAGGGCTGGGCTTCCCAAACCTGCCAGCGCCTCAAGGCCATCCGGAGAATGCGTCTAGAGCACAGATGCCCAGGCCCTTCTCCATGGCCATCTACCAACTACAAATCAGGTCCCAAGCACAGACCGGAAATCAATATTTTCCACAGGGTTCCTCAGGGTTAACCCGAGGCCACCAGTCCAAAGGTCCCACCTAGACAAATACCACAGCTGATCACCAGCCACCCGCCTCTTACCAGCAGTGCCATTCCCAGACTAACCTAGTTCCTTTAACCTAACAAAGTCTAAAAGCCAGAAGTAACTGCTTGACTGTAAAAAGGGCTGTAAAACCTCAACAGATTATATTTTTCTGAAAATTGTTCTTCTTATAATGAGAGCCCATTGAATTCTACAAGACTAATAAAATCACAAAATAAAATCACAGTAGGCATCACTGGCTGAATAACTTTGCAGGTGTTTACACAGCACATGGAAGGACAATTCATTAGTTCTGGATCTGACTCATTTATTTTTACAAAGGAGACAAGATTAAACTTACCACCGTGAAATTCTACAGAACCGAACTATTTCCTGGCATTTACGACGGAAAACTCTGCAGAGATGAAACATTTCTATCAAGAATTTAAAGACCTGAAGCCTGCCAAATGCTTCCCCAGACAGAAAAATGACCGGTCTTCCATTCACGATTTGGTCAAACTGTGAAACGCACGCAAGGGCCTCAGAATCCGAAGGCACCAAAGGGGCTGCGCCCGCAGTCGACCCTGGGAGGGTTTATGCAGAATGAAGCTGTCACCCAGATCCAGGAGACAGCCTGGCAGGGTGTTGTGGCAAAGTGAACACCTGGCAGGTGCTCCTCATGTGAGGGAACCCCAGAACCAGCACACGACTCAACGTTCCCCCACAGTGCCTCTGAACACCGCTGTCACAGATTACAGCCAGCCAGACAGAAAGTCAGGATCCAGCAAATCTAGGCATGCCCGCGTTAAACAAACCCAGCGGTTACTTTTCAAGCAGGACTTCTCCGAGCCTCCCGTGCACTAACAGGGCGACCGGCACGCTGTGTGTCCAAGTCACACTCAGGAGCAACCGGCAGGGCTGCAGTGTTCTTTGTATTTATTATTTCTTTATTTTAATTATTTACTTGAGAGGTAGAGTTACAGACAGTGAGAGGCAGAGACAGAGAGAAAGCTCTTCCAACCGCTGATTCACTCTCCAAATGGCCACAACGGCTTGAGCTGGGCCAATCCAAAGCCAGGAGCCAGGGGCTGCCTTCAGGTCCCCCACATGGATGCAGGGGCCCAAATACTTGGGCCATCCTCCACTGCTTTCCCAGGCCTTAGCAGAGACCTGGATCGGAAGAGGAGCAGCCAGGACTGGAACCAGCGCCCACATGGGATGCCGGCACTGCCGGCGGAGACTTTAGCCCACTACACCACAGCACCAGCCCCTGGACTGCACTGTTCACTCTTGGACACTGACAAATCATGGACAAGGCTGTCTTTGAGCTGAACATATCTGCAGAAACATGACAGATGTATCCAGAAAAAGCAATTCTTTATTCTTGAGAAAGAAAATACTCAGCTTCCATACTCCCAACTCATTCTATAGGAACAAACACCCTCAAAGAGAAAGGCAGCCTGCAGACTTCCCACGACGTATGGGAAACAACCTGTGGGACCATCCAGCTTAACTTATCTCAAGTCTCTCCTAACTAAGCCATCTAAAACCTTTATTCTCTCCTACACACTGCCCACTAGGTGGGAGCATTGTGCGTACGCAGCTGCCCAGGGTCCATTCTCAAGCACGTCCCCAACCAGGAGCTAACACAGTAAGCTGTGCTGTAGGTTGCCTTCTGGATCACGTGACACCAAGTGTTCTTCAGAGCCTGGACTCCCTTAAAACTTGCTCAAAAATCAAGCGGCATCTATCTCTAATCACAAAAACAGTAAGACGGTCCTGCCTTCTTTACAAGGTACTATTACTTCACGGCTTTTGGAAATCAGTCTGCTACGTCCTTCAAGACAGAGGAAACTAAGGAGCCGATCGCTCCAGTCACGCCCACTTCCCGATCCCCATTCACTTCTTCGGCTTCCGTCTTCTTTCCAAGTCTTCTTCTCCTGGACGCTTAAGCCTCACGCTCCCCAGCAAGCCCCACTGATCGGTGCTCCTGCCCTGGGGATGGGGAAAGCAGAAAACAGCTCTGGCCCACAACACCCAATTTCACAGACGAGCTTGGAAAGAAATGAACTGCGGTCTCCGACGTTTAAAATTTTAGTAGCAGTCCCCAGACCCGACTCAGCTAAGTATTCTGACCGAGTGGGAGCTGAGGAAACAGCAAGCGGGCAGGGACTGGGAGACGTCACAGCTAAAGGAGAAGGGGACTGGAGGGCTGGGGCAGACAGCAGAGTGAACGCTGCCTTTTTTTCCAAATTCGTAAAGCCTAGGAAACACCTACAGAAAGGCGCCGAGTTGTGCTGCGGTGCCAGCATCGTCATGCAGCAGGTAAAGGCACCGCCTCAGCACCGGCATCCCACATGGGTGACGGTGTGAGTCCTGGCCACTCCATTTCCAATCCAGCTTCCGGCAAATGCGCCTGGGAAAGCAGCAGAGGATGGCCCTAGTGCTTGGGTCCCTGCACCCACGTGGGAGACCCAGATGGAGTTCCAGGCTCCTGGCCTCGGCCTGACCCAGCCCCAGCTTTTTGTGGTTATTGAAGAGTAAACCAACAGAAAGAAGATCTCTTTCTGTTTCTACATCTCTCTCTGTAACTTTGCCTTTCAAATAAATAAATAAATCTTAGAAGAAATAAAGAGTCGCGCTCAACTATCTTACCTTCGGAGGCTTTCCTTCTTCTCTTCACGGGACAAACAGCTGTCTAGGTGCTTATTAATGTGACTCTCTGGAATGTTAACCCCACAAACAGGACAATCCACTGTATTTTTTAAAAAGAGAAAAGGGTGTTATTATTTGCAGAAAAATAAAAAATTATATAAGCCAATACCTTTCAGCAATTAAGACAAAAAACGGAATCCCAATTTAACATATACTTAGAAAAACAGAAGAGAAAAAGAATAACCCATGAAGGCAACAGGACCGGGTAACGCTATATGCGGGGAGTCACACAATTAGAATCTTGGGCCTAGAGGAAAAGAATGCAAATGAGCCTGCAAGTTGATTTATTGGAGAATGCTCTGGTTAAGCTTTTCCAGCAAGGTACGACCAAACTCTAAGCTAGTCCTAGGTTTTCCCAAGCGTCAGCTGCCATCCGTATTTAGCACAGACGCAATCACAACAGGCTGGGGAAGACAGCCCTGGTCTGCAGGCAAGGCAGGGGCAGGAGCAGCTTCATCAACGCACTGACTGGCTGGCCCAACTACTGCTCACCTTTCCAACGGGCACGAACTGATTGATTTAGCTTTTATTGGTAATTCCCCACGTAATGCTAAGATTAGTTCGTCACTCCCAAACAACTTCGTGGAGTTACAGGGATCTGGGGTGGTCTCTCAGGTCTACACGGGTAAGAGGCCAGGAGACGACCGCTGAGTATGAATTGTCACGTAAGAATTTCCTACCTTTAGCAACCTGTTTCAAAGTGGATGTAGAGGGGGTCTCGGGACCGTTGGCCTCCATGGAGCCAGGAGTCACCTTTTCTGGGAAACATGTCTCCTTGGGCTCTGCAGAAGGGCCCGCCTCTGTCTGAGGGCTCAATTTGCTTTCCTTTTCGTTTATCAACAACTCTGATGTGGAACTTGCAACTTCCTTGATCAAGAAATTGTCTATCAGTCTGCGGCCATGCTTTGAAGACTGTCTGGCGGCAGCAGGAGTGAGGGCTCTGCCGGTGAGCTTCTTCGCAGAGGAGGACACGGGAGAGATGGGAGGCGACTCCAAAGCAGACTGCAACAGATGACTCCTGAAAGCACAGAAACACAGCAGGCTTTCCCATCAGCCAAAAATACTAATGTAACAACACTCAACCCATCACCAGGACACGAAATGATGCTTAGGGGAATAACACAAACTGTTTTCCCAGTTAACACTTGTTCCTCTGAGATACAGAAGTTAGGCCATAATGACAACCAAACCAAAGTGTTGCTGCTGGAATAAAACAAAAGCAATAAACCTGACTCCAAAGATAGTTCATCGGTGTGTATAAGCAAATGGCAGACTTCAGGCTCTGGTCATGGAACAGCTGATATGAGGCTTATTCTCTCTCTCTTCTTTTAAAGATTTATTTATTTGAGAGTCAGAGTTAACAGAGAGAGAAGGAGAGGCAGAGAAGCAGAGAGAGAGAGAGAGAGAGAGAAGTCTTCCATCCCCTGATTCACTCCCCAATTGACCACAACAGCTGGAGCTGCACCAATCTGAAGCCAGGAGCCAGGAGCTTCTTCTGGGTCTCCCACATGGGTGCAGGGGCCCAAGGACTTGGACCATCTTCCACTGCTTCCCTAGGCCATAGCAAAGAGCTGGATCGGAAGAGGAGCAGCTGGGACTTGAACCAGCACCCATACGGGATTCTGGTACTGCAGGCAGCAGCTTTACCTGCTACACTACAGCACCAACCCCAAGGTTTATTCTGTAATCAAAAACAACTTTCTTCTAACATACAACAACTGGGCTGTAATTAATACAAGGGAGAACAGACACGGGGAGTGATCTAAAACTCTCATGAGGGTCACCCCAGGAGAATTTTCTGCAAGTTGTGCAGAAGCGTAAGCAAAGCCAAAGTCAACCTTACCCAACCAAACACTGCACCTCACCTCACCAGAACAGAGCTGAAGAGCTGCTCATTCAACTGCCATCACAACAAAGTTCAACATCTTTCAAATGAGGATAATTCACAGCTTATATATTTCACCTACAATACTCAGCATGTATTTTTAAGTTACCAGGCATGCAAAGAAGCAAGGAAAAACACAGGCACTAACCAAGAGAAAAAACAGTCAACAGAAGCAAACCCAGAGGTAATCCAAAAAGAGGCATTAGCAGGCATGACTTCAAAAGAACTGTGATAAGCAAGTTACAGAAAAAAAGACGACAAATGGATAAAAAAGATAATGTACTTCAAGAGAGTATTAAAATCCTTTAGAAATAATCAAATGAACATTCTACAGTTGCAAAGCTGGATGAGTATAATAGGAGACAGCAGAGGACGGTATTAGTAATCATTAAGACAGGACAACAAGAAATACACAAACCCAAGTAGAGAGAGAAAAAAGAAGAGAAAAGACAATAAAAGTAAAGTACGATATATAAGGGTAAATCAAAAATTATTTTGCTGAAAAAAAGTGAAACCCACCATAGGTTTTTCATAACAGACATTTCTATGAATTTTTTGAAGACTTCCTGTAGAGATAATAACTGGTATCCAAAAGAAGCAGGAAGAGAATGGGAAATATCAGAAAAATCGAGGATTATGAACTTCCAAATCTTATAAAAAATCAAAATCTGCCACTTTAGAATTCAGACTAAACTAACAGAAAAATAATTAATAAATATCCCAATATTATATAAGCATCACAATTCTAAATAACTATACAGGACAAATCACAATGGAAATGTAAAGATATTCTGAGGTAAATGATAACATGAGAGTTTAACAAAGTAGTCCCTAAAGGAAAAATTGGATTAATAAGAAACAAACAATATTCCAAGCTTAGAAACATCAAACTAAAACCAGAGATAGAAGCAAATAATAACAGAGAACAAAGAACAGAAAAGAGACACATCCTGTGGCACAGAACCACAATTTGCAACTATGGCCAAGTGCTGGTTCAAGTTCCAGCTGCTCTGCTTCCAATCTAGCTTCCTGCCAATGCACCTGGGAAGGCAGTAAATGATGCCCCCAAGTCCTTGGCTGGTGCTACCTACATGGGAGACCAGGATAAGCTCCTGGCTCCTGGCTTCGGGCTGGCCCAGTGCTGGCCGTTGTGACCATCTGGGGACTGAATCAGTGAAATCAATCAATCTCTCTCTCTCTCTCTCTCTCTGTAACTTAGACTTTCAAAATAAATAAATCTTGAAAAGGTACAATGATTGCATTTGGAGAGAAACACACAAAAAAGTATTTTTTATTTGCAGGTGAAATGATTATGCACACAGAAAATCAAATTCAATCTATAAGAAACTGGAATAAATGAATTTTTACAAGGTCCTGGTTCCCTGTCAATAAACAAGAAATTAATGTGTCTCTATATATTAGCAAGCAGAAAATAACATCTTTAAATACCACTTACATAACATCAAAAATATTAAACATCTAGGAATACATTTTTTTAATGTGTAAAACCTATATCCTGAAAACTTCAAAACATTCTTAAGAGAAATAAAAGAAGGCTTAAATAAACAGATATTCCAGGTTCTAGTCATCGTCCAGATGACTCAACAGTGTTAAAATGCCTATTTTCTCCAAAATGACTCACAAAGTAAATGCAATCCCAATCAATTGATAAGCCACTGTTTTGGGAGAGGAAATAATAAATCATTCTGAAACTTCCACAAAAATGCAAAGGCCCTATAATGCTTGAGTCCTGAAGAACAACGTTTGAGAAAAGGAACTAACAGCGTTCAAGGATTTCAGCAAGCCAGCTACCATGCTGGAGACAGCATCATTTTGCAGAGAGACAAACAGGATACGGAACACACTGTGTCCAGTCTTATTTACATCATCTTATTTACATCATCTTATTTACAGCAAGGAGCCACTGCAATCTAGTGGGCCTTTTCTCATAAACAGTGCAGGAGCAAGTGATTATCTGTCGAAGAACAAGTGAATCTTGACCCTTACCTACATCATGGCCCAAAATTAACTTGAATGGGCTCATTGACCTAAATGCAAAAGCCAAAATGGCATTTATAGAAGGAAACAGCAAAAAATCTTGATAGGAGAAGATGTATTAGGCAAGATTTGAAAAAGCACAAATCATTAACAAGAGAGGCAATCAAATATTTGTAGTTCCATTTTTTTCTCCCTGTCTGTAGCATGCCTTTTTATTTTAAAGGTGTCTTTGATAAGCAGATGTCCTCAAAACTAAAGCATAATATATGAAAACCCCTAAAAATCAGGAAGACAAAACAGTACAATTTTTAAAAACTGAGCAGAAAACTAGAAGACACAGGAATCGTCAGTAAGCACACGCGAAGGTGCATCAGGCGGCAGGAAATGCACACGTGACCACAATGACCTATCGTCTCACATCTGAAAGAATGCTTAAAACTAAAGGACTGGGGCCAGCACTGTGGGGCTGTGGCACAGTGAGTAAAGCCACTGCCTGCAGCGCTGGCATCCCATATGGGCGCTGGTTCGAGACCTGGCTGCTCCACTTCCAAAACAGCTCTCTGCTATGGCCTAGGGAAGCAGTGGAAGATGGCCCAAGTCCTTGGGCCCCAGCACCCACATGGGAGACCCGGAAGAAGCTCCTGGTCCTGGCTTCGGATCGGCACAGCTCCAGCCATTGCAGCCAATTGAGGAGTGAACCAGCAGATGGAAGACCTCTCTCTCTCTCTGTCTCTCCTCTCTCTGTGTAACTCTGACTTTCAATAAATAAATCTTCAGAGAAAAAAAAAAAAAAAAACGGTCTTCAGATACTGCAGCACATAAATGAATGCCTATCCTATGGCCTGGCCATCATACCTGTGAAACATGCCGAAAGATATGAATGGGAATGTTCACAGCAGCTCTACTCACAACAGACAAAAACCAGAAAGCATCCACATGTGTATCAATAGGGAAACAGAGACAGAATTACCCATTATCATCATCTGAAATTGAAAGACTCACTGACAAAAATCAAATGATTGCCACAGTAATGCAGGAAGTGGCTC
The DNA here is from genome assembly GCF_051225735.1 of Oryctolagus cuniculus. Taxonomy (NCBI): domain Eukaryota; kingdom Metazoa; phylum Chordata; class Mammalia; order Lagomorpha; family Leporidae; genus Oryctolagus; species Oryctolagus cuniculus. The sequence goes on along the minus strand of NC_142876.1, from coordinate 119,741,015 downwards.
TCAAAAGTTCATGGAGAATACAACGAAAAACTACGCTTGAACTTCAAAATGTTGTGCACCAAGAAACTTCTCTCTCTTTTTTTAAGATGTATTTATTTATTTGGAAGGCAGAGTTACAGAAGGAAGGAGGGAGGGAGGGAGAGGGAGGTGGACAGAGAGAGAGAAAGATGTCTTCCATTCATCTGCTCACTCCTCAAATGGCCATAACAGCAGGCTTTAAAGCCAGGAGCTGGGAACTTCATTCAGGTCTTCCATATGGATGGCATGGGCCCAAGCACTTGGGCCATCTTCTGATGCTTTCCTAGGTGCATTAGCAGGGAGCTGGATCAGAAGTGGAGCATCTGGGACTCGAACAGGTGCCCATATGAGATGCAGGCATTGCAGGCAGCAGCTTAACCCACTATTCCACAACACCAGCCTCAAAACTTACCTTTTAATTCCATGTTTCCATGAACATTTTAATATGCCTTTGTATTAGCTGCTCAGATTTCTCTTTCACTATTAGTCTGAAGTCAATAAAATGACTAATAACTCTCGGACCACCTGGGAGTTAGCTGCGCCACAGGACAGGAAATGGTATAAAAAGAGACAAAGCAGCAATTATTTTGTTCTGCCTAACAGCTTAATAGAAATTCATAAAAATGTTATTTACAATCAAAATGTCCTGTTTCATATCATGTTTAACTGCCAGGCATAATCTGAACACTTTCAATGATGTCCTGAGACTAACAGGCCCATCCGACATTTTAAAATCAACAATGAGGACCGAGGGAAGGCGAGGAGATGTCAGCAAAATCAAGGATGCCCACAAGGGGCCGGCCTAGTGCAGCAGGTAACAAAATCAAGGACGCCCACAAGGGGCCAGCCTAGTGCGGCAGGTAACAAAATCAAGGATGCCTACAAGGGGCCAGCCTAGTGAGGCAGGTAACAAAATCAAGGACGCCCACAAGGGGCCGGCCTAGTGCGGCAGGTCAAGCCTCTGCCTGCAAGACCAGCAACACCAGCGTCCCGTAAGAGCGCTGGTTCAAGTCCCAGCTGCTCCACTTCCAATCCAGCTTCCTGCCAATGTGCCTGGGACAGCAGTGGAAGGTGGCCCGAGTGCTGGGGTCCCTCACACACATGGCAGATGCAGATGGAGTTCCCGTCTCCTGGCTTTGGCCTATCTCAGCCCCAGATGTTGCTGCCATTTGGGGAGTGAACAAGACGATGGAAGATATATCTATCTATCTATCTCATCCCTCCTGTAACTCTCACTTTGAAATTAAAAAAAAAATCTTGAAAAAAAAAACCCTAAGATCGTCCACAAGCTGACAAATGCTGGCAGGCACATGGTGAGGAGCTTGTGTCATTATTTCATTATTTTATTTTCCACACATATGTCTAAATTTGGATTTTTCCAGAATGGAAAATTTGGAAATAAATAAATAAAAGCTAGAGGGGAAGAAAGATTAAAGGAAACAAAAACTTAAAAATCTTGGTCTTTGAGAGGAAACAAACAAAATACAAACAGGAGCACAAACACTGACGGTCTGTTTTGCTCCAGGACCCAGCTTTGTAGAAAGGTTCTTAGCAAAGCGTCCGCCCATCACGACCAAGTAAAGCAGACAGCACACAGTGGAGACCACACCCCCACTAGGGAGGACGCCCGCCTCTCCGGCCAGGTGTCCACTCAGCCACACCTTGGCTTTTATCCACACTTCAGATAAATTTCCTTTTACTAATTTGCTCTCTTACTTCAATTCAGTCAACAAAGACCATGGCCGATGGAAACTCCATTACCATGATAAAACTATTCTCCACGCTAAAATTAAAATTCTTAAGTTATTCAAGTGTCAGCTATTCTTGGCAGAGAAATCTAACATAAGCAAAGAGAGGCCTCTGTCCTCATGAAGCCGACACTACGGACAGACACACACACAGTGCATGCGAAAGGTGCCAGAAGCAAGGAAACCACGTGTGGAGCAGACGCCGGATCCTCTCCGCAGCACCTCACCAAGACGCCCCAGGAGAACCAGTCCCGAGTCAGGGCTGAGCCAGGGCTGAACAGGGAAACAGGCGTCCACTGTGAAGTGGAGCAGGAGCAGAAGTCTTCAGGGTCAGAGTGAGGTCAGCAGACAGAATGGCAGGGAGGCCAGAGGGACTGGAACTGAGTAAACCGGAGCAGCGAGGTGTGGCCTAAGGCCCCAGAGGGAGCAAGACTGCAGGGAACAGGGACTGCCACTGAGGGGCAGGCTTCTCTCCAAATGACACGGGAAGTGCCCTGGCACGAACTGCAGGGAACAGGGGCTGCCACCAGGCAGGGCTTCTCTCCAAATCAGACAGGAAGCGCCCCGGCAGGGACTGCAGGGAACAGGGGGCTGCCACCGAGGCAGGCTTCTCGCCAAGTGACACGGGAAGCGCCCGGCACGGTCTTAGCGCAATCTGACTTTCTCTTACAGGAACCGCTCTGGTTGCTGTCCTCAGGAAGAGCTCTGAGACAGCACAAGCACAGTCACGACCGAGAGGAAGTGCTGGCAGGAACGCGGGCTGACCCGGCCTGGGCTGCGGCCGTCCCGGAAGGAGGTGAGAGCAGTAAGACCCTGCCAGTGTTCTGAAGACACGCCACCAGGATCCACTAACGGATGACGTGGTGTAACCGGGAGGGCTCAGGAGGACTCCAGGGCTTGGCGCCGGGCAAGTGAGAGGGCAGTGCTGCTGTGGACGAGCCGGAGAGCACAGAGCGAGCGGCAGGGCCAGCGTCACAGGCAGCACCGGGAACCGGCACTGTTTGGTGCACATCATTCAAGAGCAGCTCCTGTCCACGCAGAATGTGAGACGCATGAGTGTGAAGTCTGGATGAGACCTAGCTGAAGAAACAGTCTGGATGTCACGAGTGTAAACACAGACGTTAAAGCCACGAGACCACTTACAACAAAAATGACCTGGGTGAGAATGTTAAATCCAAAGTTGATGCTTACAGTTAAAATGAGCCAATAACTTTCTCTTAACTCCCATCACATCTTTACATGAAGATGCATCAGGGCGGATGGCATTGCAGTGCAGCAGGCTAAGCCACCACCTGCGATGCTAGCATCCTTCGCCTGTGGCGCCCGCGTCCCATATGGCCTCCAGCTATGTCCTGGCTGCTCCACTCCAATCCGGCTCTCTGCTAACGCTCCTGGCAAAGCAGTAGAAGATGGCCCAAGAACTTGGGCCCCTACACTCACATAGGAGACTGAGAGGAAGCTCCTGGTTCCTAGCTTCGGAACAGCCCAGCCCCTGCCACTGCGGTCATTTGGGGAGTGAACCAGCAGATGGAAGATGTCTCTGTCTCTGCTTCTCAAATAAATAAATAAATCTTTAAAAAATAAAAATAAAAAAAAACTTCAGAAAATTTCAAGGCATTGTTGGGTAAAACATACCTTTTTAGATCACTCTGGGAGATCAAAATCACTTTCACACATTCATGCATGTGACAGTTAGGAAGGAAAGCTACATATGTGAGTTTTAGAAAACATAAAACAACTACATATTTCACAAGACACATTATTTTTTACATGCTGAGTAAATCAGATTAGGAGTTAATAGATCCACATACAACAAACACAACCAGTTATGGGCGTGTGTCCATCAGGCTGGCCTAAACACATCCAGCTCCACTGAGAGGCCCAAGCAGCTGTAATGCCCTCGTGGTAACACGCACCCCAGCACCAGAGCCTGGCTCCCGTGAGAGGAACCAGGGCACCTGAAAAACACAGCTGAATCTAGAATAGAAGATATCCCAGGAGAATGTTCACAGAACCAAGACCGGAGGAGTCCTCGGACCCACACTTTAACTTTTAACTGTTCAGTACAGGAGAATTTCTGGTTAGTAACGGAATAAATTCTTATCACTATTAGATTTTGCACGTGTGAATAACAACAATCATCATTTCCTTTATTTTACTCCAAAATATGCAGCCCTGCAGACCCCAACTGAGAGGTCCGCCACAGAGGCCGGAGGGGACACACCACGGGCGGGAGCAGCCGGAGGTTAGTCACAACATTAAATCATACCGTGCAAAATGCAAGCTTTTTACCAGTTCATCTAGCACACGGTTGTTTTTCAGGTCTGGCTCTGTGACAGTCTAGAAAAGAAAAACAACAGATGGAAAAAGGTCAAAAACAATCATTTATTCGTCACAACCATGTTTTTGAGGATGTCTGACCCATCCTGCTGAGGCTCCCCATCCCACCAAGTCTTCCAGGAAAACCTCAAAACAAAGCTCATTTATCTCAGCCTACGTGGAATTCTAAAAAGTGATTCAGGGTCTGCTAACTGGAAGTCTGATAAAAGCTCTCCAAAGCATTTGTTAAAAGCATATATTATTTACTCTACTCATTAAAACAAAACCTAATATGAGCAAGAATCTTTCTTCAAAACACCAGCACTCGGCTTTCCAAACATTTTCTCCAATAAAAAGAGGAGACGCTCTTTTCAGCAACATAATGGGAGAGGCTTTAAGTACTCAGCGGAGTCTGCGGATGAGGTCAGCTCTCAGGAACACGGAGAAGGGTACCTGCAGGGCTCATTCAGCGCGTGGGGCTCGGCTCCTCTCCCTGGGGAGGCAGCTCTCGGGCTCGGGAGCCACGCTGCTGCGTCGCTCACACAGGGAAATCACTCTGCAAGCTCAGTGTCCGCCACACGCCGCTCCCCCCGCCGAGGCCACACTCGCCCCCCGTCAACAGTCCCACTCTGTTTCTGCCCAACCTGACTCTCGCCTCCCTACCCCCACGGATGTTCAAGCTCCCTTTCATCTACCTCTCGCCTATCGCCACTACTTGAAAAGTCTCTGAGCCTGTAATAAGAAAGTTCCTGGTGTTTCCCTGACGATCGGGCCTAGCAGGCCAGGGACCGGTGAGGCTGGTTAAGGCCGACGGCCACACCTGTTTGCCTTCGGCACCAACGCTGCCACCAGCCCTCGGCAGTGCAGAAGCCCACCTCAGAGTTTCTACCAGAGGTGAGGAGCTACAACAGAGCTAGGGCCCATGAGAATGCGTGCCCGGAGGCGTCCTTCGCTCACAACCTGCTTTTACTTCCTGAACTACAGATTACCAGAGGTCCAGAGCTTTAATGAAAAACTGATCAGAGCCCAAAGGCTCCTCCTGAAAATGCCTTTATAACGCTGAATTCAGAAGCTACACTTCTCCCCGTGGGCTGTTGCATATAAAAGAAGCAGAAATATCTGTGCGAATCACTAAGTCTAAAAAAGAGAAAAACTCACCACACAACAAGTTGGACACTGAGTTTTATACGATAGAAATTTTCTTATACATAGAGAACAATCTGCAAAAACACAAAAACCAATTCAGTAAGTTAATTAAGTGATACTAATAACATAAGAATATGACAACAAAACATTTTCATTATCTCTCTAAGGAACAGAATCTTCCGTCTCTAGTACCTTTAACTGTGCACAGCATTTTCAATGAACACCAATTACAGGGAGTTCCCAGGATACTGCATTCCGTAAGCAACACACACACGTACCCTCCATCCACAGCAGAAGGGCCACACCTGCAAGACCAGGGCTGCGTGTGGCAGAGACAGGATTGCTCTACAACGTGTGAAATAAGATACTTACACACCGTAAGAAATAATAAGCGCCCACATTATCACACTGGAGATTTCTATATTCCGGTCTGTAAATGACAGCTGTCACCCACACAGCACTGAGAACGGAACGGTGCACAGGGAAGGCCCCTGGCCTCAAGGCGCCGAGCGGCCAGTGAGGCGGCCCAGGCAAGGCACTGCCTGAGTCGGCAAGCGCTAAGCAGCAGGTGTGGAGCACTCTCGCCGCTGCAGGCAGTGTGCCTCCTGGGGAAAGCAGCAGCAGGTGTGACTAACGTGCAGGCAGCTCACTGGGAGCCCAAATTCGGCTGAGGTTACGGAACCTCGGTCCAGAGAAGACAGTGTGGGTTTAGCCGCACACACACCCAGGAAACAAGCACATCTTGCCAGCCTCAGTAAGCGCGCACGTTACACAGATTAAACAGGTCAGCTTCTGGGAGTAAGGAAGTGACTGGTGTGTAGGGGGCTTGGAAGTCCCTTGTCCCCTGACAGGTAAGGGCAAACTGAAACAGTAACGACGCCCCTTGGATCCACCAGAGATGCAAGGTCACAGGGTACACTGCTGCGCCCAGGCCTGACCACACAGACAACACAGAGAATCACGAGTGAGCGCAGGGGAACCCTCGGCGGGGCTGAGCCCCAGCAGGCAAAGCTGGACCTTAAAGGAAGCGCTGCAGACTCCGTGTGGGCAAGTCTGGAGCTAAAACTCCAGGGCCCTGTCTTGGGGCTTCTGCGAGTTTCAGCGCCAGTTGCTCTACCAAGCTCTCACAGTCAATGCGGGAAAAAATTCCTCCGTCCATGCAGTCAGAGGAGGGAGAAGCAAGCATTTCCAAGGAAGCAAGGTCTACCTCAGGAGAAACCAAGGCAGCAGAGCCTGATTCCGGGGGCTTTATCAGGCCCCAGTGGTCTGAGAAGGGAGATAGACAACGCAGCCCTCCCAACCATCCTGTCCCTCTCAGGACGGAAAAACTGGGGACTTTGAAATTCACAGCTGAGGGGCATAGGTGTCAGGGCAGGGCCCCCATGAATGGTTCCTGGCAAGTGCACTCCCAGGCTGGTGCTACGAGACACCTGGGCAAGAACGCCAGCCCCAGAGACCAACCAGTGGGGCTGCCTGATGGTGGACTTGAACCTCCAAAACTATGACATCAATCTTTTTTCTTAGGAAGTTAGTTGCCTCAGGAATTTCACTTTAGTGATGAAAAGCTGGCCAATACGTGTATATACATGCACGGAACACACACATGCACGTAGGGACATTTCAGCAGCCCCACACAGGCAACACGAGCGAGTGCAGCGACTCAGAGTAGCAGGAGAACTGGACGTCTCCGTGTGCGGACGCTGCAGTCACAGACACCACACCTGGGCGGGCACTAAAACAGCAATGTCCAGTGTAGCAGGCTGCAGGCCCGGGACCAGGGACCGCTGTGGTGGGCTTCCACCGACAGCTCTCTTCCTGGCCTGTAGAAAACCACTCTGCGTCTTCTCGGGGTAGGACCAAGACTGGAAACTCTGCTACCTCTTCTTACTTTAGGACCCCAAACCCACCCTGAAGACCACACCCGTGACTCCATCTGAACCCGACCATCTCTCATAGGCTTCATCTCCAAAGACCAGCTCATCAAGGGTCAGGGACGCACCATGGACTGTGGGGGGACACAGTTCACTCACAGCATTCCACCCCCGCCTCAACCCCTAAATTCACCTCGTTCACACACGCAAAATACATTCATCTCATACCAACAGGCCCAAAAGTCTTAATTTGTTTTAGCACCAATTTTAAACTCCAAAGTTTCATCTAAAGAACACCTCAATCAGATATGGGCGAGATTCATCAGACAGCACCTCAATCAGGTATGGCTGAGATTCGAGTATGACTCAGCCTGAGGAAACCGTCTCTAGACTCCTCTTCACTACCAACGCCTTCTCTCACCGTGCGGCCTCCTGAGCGACACTGTCCATCAACAGCTGCTGGCCCCGGCTGCCCGGCTCAGCCGCTCGGGAGGTTACTTTCCTAGGCCCTAGCCCCAGACGTGCTGAGCCACCGGATTTCGGTAAGTCCGTCCACATACGCGATTTTGATCCAACAGTAACGGTGATAGCAACGCCCATGAGTCCAGGCTGAGGGGAGGGTAACACTCCCCCAGCAGGGACGGCACTCAGCACTAACCAAGGGCAGCCCTCCTCTGTCCTGGCCCACGGCGCCGTCCCCAGCTTAGGGAGAGGAGAGCACTGTCCTGCCCCGTGGAATTCACGCTGCCTCTCACTCAGCAGAGCCCGCCGCGTGAAACAGTTTCACAGCCCTCTTCTTGAAAAAGATGAAATGACACTGCTTTTTTTTTTTTTTTTTTTTGACAGGCAGAGTGGACAGGGAGAGAGAGAGACAGAGAGAAAGGTCTTCCTTTTTGCCGCTGGTTCACCCTCCAATGGCCGCCGCTGCAGCCGGCGCACCGCGCTGATCCTGGCAGGAGCCAGGAGCCAGGTGCTTTTTCCTGGTCTCCCATGGGGTGCAGGGCCCAAGCACCTGGGCCATCCTCCACTGCACTCCCTGGCCATAGCAGAGAGCTGGCCTGGAAGAGGGGCAACCGGGACAGAATCCGGCGCCCCAACCGGGACTAGAACCCGGTGTGCCGGCGCCGCAAGGTGGAGGATTAGCCTATTGAGCCACGGCGCCGGCTCATGACACTGCTTTTTACTCCTACACAACTCTTGGTTGATTTTGTAAATAAAAATCCACACAAGGAAAAGAAAGAGACTGGCTGTCAACCTTTAGAATAATAGAAATTTAACAGTGTCAATAAGCCCTCAATTTCATCTAAGAGCAAACATTCTGAGCACATTCCATTATCGTCAGAAAACCTGCACAAAGAAACCCGGCACCTGAGCCTCGCGGTCTATTAACGGAGCGTTTCTCACAGGCAAGCAGTGCGTCCACCCTCTCTTCTCCAAACACTCTTCAACACCACAAACTCAGATCAGCTCAGCTGGCCTGTATCCTGTCAGGGCATCCTACCCAAACCTCGGGAACTGCGCCACTGCAAAGGGACTGCTCATCACTCACGTCCCAAATGCCAACTTCGCAAAACAGATGCAGTGATTTAAATAACTAATCCAGTGTTTAAACAGCAGCAGCAAATGGCTGGGTTTCCGGGTCACCGATCTGGAGCCAATCCAGGACAACGGCGGAGACAACAGATCTGCTCCTACTAAAGCTCTGAGGACTTCTACATCACCAAATCAGCACTACAGAGCTACAGCACAGACTCTGACGCATCAATTCTTTCTAATTCTGGTTAGAATTTAAGACCACAGTATAAAAAATTATAGAAAACTAAGTTAATGAAATCATGATAGAAAAAGACACAATGTGTGACATCAATAAAATGTAAAAGGAGGAAGTAAAAGACTAGCTTTTTTGAGATTGAAGTTAAGGTATCAGCTTAAAAGAGACTGTTGCAAATATGTTTTATAAAAGTCTCCTGGCAAGCACAAGAAAATCTACAGAAGATACTCAAAAGAAAGTGAGAAGGGCTGGAGTGTGGTGTAACAGGTGAACTTCCACCTGCGACACCAGCATCCCACATGGGCGCCAGTTCAAGACCCGGCTGCTCTGCTTCTGATCCAGCTCCCTGTAAATGTGCCTGGTAAAGCACTGCCTTGTGGCCCAAGTCCTTGGGTCCCTGCATCCAAGTGGGAGACATGGATGAAGCTCCTGGCTCCTGGCTTTGGCCTGGTCCAGCCTCAGCCACCAAGGCCATTTGAGGAGTGAACCAGTGGATGGAAGACCTCTCTCTCTCCCCCCATCTCCATCTGTAACTCTTCCAAATAAATAAAATATTTTTTTAAAAAAAGAAAAAGAATACAAGAAAGGAATCAAAGCATGTCCCTATAGAAACATCAACTGAACATAAAGGAAGACAGCTAGCAAGGAAAAAAGACCAAAAAAGCTGCAAGAGAGATGGAAACCAACAAAGCATCAGTAGTACGTCCTTGACTCTCAGGAAGTACTCTAAACATAAATTGATTGCATTCCCCAGTAAACAGAGTAGCTTCATGAATTCATATGCAAGATCGAGGGGCCAGTGCTATGGCTACTTGGTAAAGCTGCCACCTGCAGCAGGGGCATCCCACACGACTGCTGGCTTGAATCCTGGCTGTTCCACTTCTAATCCCGCTCCCTACTAATGAGCCTGGGAACGCAGTGGAAGACGGTCCATGTACTTGGTCCCCTGCACCCACACAGGAGACCTGGAAGAAGCTCCCAGCTCCTGGCTGCCGATCAGCCCAGCTCTGCCTGTTGCAGCCATGTGGGGAGTAAACCAGCAAATGGAAGATCTCTCTCTCTAACTCTGCCCTTCAAATAAATAAACAAATTTTAAAAAAGAAATACAAGATCTAACTATATGTTCTCTATGAGAGACTCACACACAGTCTGCAAGTGAAAGGATGCAAAAACATTCCATGTGGCCAGACCTGTATAACACAGAATAGACTGTAAGTCAAAAAATTGTCATAAGAGACAGAAAAGGACACTGCAGAAGCATACAAGGGTCAGTCCACCAAGAAGACAGGCCAGTCATGAGCCAGAGCAGCCAGCTACGTAAAGCAAACATGACGGGACTGAAGGGAGAACCACAGAGAAACACAGGAAGATTCGGTAATGGACACGACAGCCGACAGCAAGTCCCCAAGGCACCACCTCCACACACCAAGTGAATCCACAGGCAGGGACAGAACGCTCCAGCAGGAGCAGCAGACCACACCTCCACCGGTCACAACAAGGAGCCTGAACAGCCTGTGAAAGACGGAGTCATCCACGTGTGCTTTCCGACCACCACGGAAAAAAACAGGAACCAAGAGCAGACGGAAAGCGGTAAAATCACAAGCGGACAGCGCCGGGAGGACGGCAGCACGCACGCCGCAGACGGCATAATGCCCTGCGAGCGGCGACGCATATCTGAAGCAGTCATAAGTCAGCTGTAGAAACACACAATTCTAAACAAAAGTTCAATTTTGTTTTTTTTTTTTTTTCAATTTTGTTTTTTAAAAAGTCAAAAAGAGAGGAAAGAACAGATGAACGAACTAAAACAAAAAGCAAGTTGGCAAGGAGCAGGCACTCCCCTGGGTGAGAACCACACTTCCCACGTGCCAGGGCCTGGGTCAGTGACCAACTCTGTGCACTTCCTGCGAGTGCAGACCCCGGGCGGCAGTGGTGACTGACCCTCACATGGACACACAGACTGCAGCCCTGGCTCCCAGCTCTGGTCCCAGCCTGGCCCTGTCCTGGAGGCATTCAGGCAAGTGCATCAGCAATGGGAGCTCTCCACGTATACGTGTGTGTGTGTGTGTGTGTGTAAACTCACCCCTCATCAACAATCACACCCACTTTCCTCAACAGCAGAAATGTTCCTTATCTGCACTTGAAATATGGCCAGTCCAATTAAGGAACTGAAGTTCAATTTCATTTAACTTTAATAAAATTTAATTAAAATGTAAACAGTCACCACATGTTACTAATAGCTTCTATATGAAACAGTGTAAGTCCAAGTATTCCTGGAAAAAAGCAGATTTTGCCAAACGGGATAAAAATGACAGACCCAACACACACTGTCTATTAAAAAAACCACTCTGGATATAGTGAGATAGGTTTGAAGTAAAAGAATGGAGAAGGATACACCAATGACACACTAATGTAAAGCAGTACTGTGGCTATCCCAAGATTAGAAACAAAGAAACAGACCCCGGAACAGGCAACATCCCCAGGCATAAAGCCGCACATTTCACGATAACAAAGCAGTCAGTTCACCTAACAGCTCTTCCAAATACATAAAGCAAAACCTGACAGAAGTGAAAGGACAAACCAGGAAGACCACACTGCAGGCAGAGTTGTCAGCACTGCTCTCCTCCTGCAGTTAAATTCCAGAGAATCAACAGAGACAACCAGCACTTAAGAGAACCATGAACCACCCTGGCCTGACGGTCACACACCACCCCTAAGACTCCAGCAGCCCAGACATGCCTCTCAGGTGCGCATACCTTAGCAAAGAAAGACCACACGCTGAGCCATAAAATAAGCTCACACTGTAAGAACTGAAATCCAACAGAGTATGTAATCTGATTGGAATAAAATTAAATTAAAAATCAGTTAAAGGAAGGTATTGGGGAAATTCCTAAATATTTAGCAATTAACGAGTAGACTTCTAAGCAATTCATGGATGAAAAATGAAATAACGGAAGAACTTGGCATACACTGTAAATTGAACAAAAGTTAAAATACCCATCAACCTTTGCAGGATGGAGCTAAGCAGAGCTCAGAGGGACACCCGGGCTTTAATGCTTACTTTGGAAAGGATCTACACCAACTCTCTGAACCAGAGGGGAAAAAAGAGTAAATTAAACCCAAGCAAGTAAAAAGAAAGAAATCAAAACAGTAAACTTGGTCTTTCAAAAGAAAGCATTAAAACTGATCAAGCTCTACCTAAGTCCGCCAAGGAACTAAGAGAACACACTTTTCTAGCATCAGGCACAACAAGGTGTAATACTGGGGCTGATGCTATGGCAGAGCGGGGTAAGCCACAGCCTGCAGCGCCAGCACCCCATAGGGTCCCGGCCGCTCCACTTCCAAACCAGCTCCCTTTCTCTCTGTCTCTCCCTCTGCCTGTAACTCCACCTCTAAAATAAATAAAAATAAATTTTTTTAAAAAAGTAAAAAAGGAAGGGAGGGAGGGAGGGAGGGAGGGAGGAAGGATCTGTTCCAGGAGGATACAAACATTTATTAAGGACCTTTGATGGCGCCACACCCCGAGGTGTGCACACTTAATTCTCCACACCACCTCTGACACAGGAATCCCCCCTAGAACTTCACCCTGGAATACACAGAGAGCTCCTGCAAGCTCATCCACGCACGACGTGGGGAGTGGGAGCTGGACCCGAGTGTATCCGTGGGTTCACACGGCCGCCACACCTCCCCATGAGCTGGCCCGCCAAACCCACACCCATCACAAGCACTCCTTTTAAACCTAAGCTGTTTCTCCAACTTCCTCAGACAAATTAACTGGAAAAGAGGGGACAGGAAAGACCACGGACCTACAATGCCTAAGCTGGACGGGCTGACTCCCAGGTGCAGAATCCCTCACACTACATTATACCAGTGCTACTGTGCTGGACCCAGACAAGCACGGGAGAGTGCTAGCAGACAACTCCTCCCGCGCCGCGCACACACAGCGGAGTGACAGAGCCATCGGCACCACTGCGCAGCAGCCTTCTCCCACGGGGCAGAGACGGCGGCCCCGGCTCTCGGGGCTCAACCGGCAACTCCTGACTCCAGGATGCTGACAGCCACCGGACGTCAGGAGAAACTGGGCTTTGAACCCTGATCTTCGACCTCAGCACAGGGCGGGCTCTCCTGGGACACCGAGCAGCGGCAGCCACGCAGTGGGGAGGGTAAACAGTGACCCTTGGGGGCCGTGTTGCTGAGCAAGGATGCCTGGGAGACAAGAGCAGTCCACGCATTCTCACTGCCGACAGCTTCAGCTTCCACGGGTTCACTGGAACACAGCCCATCCCAAGGAGAGGCCTGTGTATTCTGAGCGATACCGATGTTTAATTCTGAAATTCCATACCACGTACTAGTGATTGAGCCACCTGCTACCCTGTCAAAAAGAAACGCTCTGAAATTTAACATCTAAAAGTGATCACACATTATGACCAAAATCTTTATTGCCATAAATGATATAAAAAGTATAAAACCATCCAACAGGGAGGACCCTTCATAAAAATGTCAAAATTCAGGCAATGGGGGCTGAAGAGACTGACTGAAAACTTCAAGAGAGAAGAGCAAAGACTGAGAAGTAAAGGCGTCCTTATCTCTGGCTTGGGGTAAAAACCACACTTCTAACTCGCAGAAGTAAGCGTACTTACAGTTATGTGAGCACTGGGGGATCATCATTGCAATGTTGAAATACTCAAAGCAAATTCCACATCGCAGCAAGTCATCTACCGTCTGAAACACAAAAAATACACGCACTTAGGCCAGTGTCGCTCCCCCTCTTCATGGAGGAACGACACTAAACCCTGCCTAGGCTTCATATCCGAGTCACGGCACCATTATGTCGCTCCCCGTCTTCGTGGAGGAACGACACAGGACCCTGCGTTGTTCTTTTGTCTGCTCGGCCCTTCCCAGGTTTGCTGCTGGTTCTTCCCGGGTTGGCTACCGTCCCTTCCACCTCCGTGGAAGGGCGGTTCCCCCTGCCACTTTTCCCCACTTCCGTGGGGGAGCGGCACACCGCCGGCCGGCTCTCTCGGGGGCTGCACAGGTGTTCCTTCAGATAGATGTTCCCCTTAGATGTTCCTGGTGCATGTTGTCTCTCTCCTCCTTTATAGTCCTCTTCCGCCAATCCCAACTCGGCTGCCCACACGCCGAGTACGCTGCTCTCCTCCAATCAGGAGCAGGTCCTGCTGCTTATTGGTTGAACTGGAGGCAGCTGTGCAGAAGCTGTTTACTTCTCTCCCAGCACCATATTGTGGGAGAGCAGATGCATAGAATAAGTCTTAATTCCAGTAACTTAGTCTAGTCCGAGTTGCTCCCCACAGACCAGGACACCGAGAGTGGAGGGCTTACACAGAACTTCTTCATCCCCAAAACCGTAATTCAGTAAAACCCCTTTGTCAGACGGATACACGCAGGGTCCTCGACAGAAGAGCCCAAGCCGCTCGGACAGGGGGCACCACGCAGCCTCCGGGCCTGGCCGGCAGCCCAGGTAGCGGCTCCCCGTGCCGCTCCTCAGACTGCATTTGCTGGCTCACATCACCGTTGGGACAGTGACAAGAAAAGGAAGTGAGGAAGTAGACGGCGCAGAGAGCCAGAGACGCGTGTGTCACCTGGGCAGCGACCGGGCAGGACGGCGTCTGCTCGCAACCCTCTCAAACACCACGTCGTTCCACTCAGCGGATCCGGGCAAACATACACTCAGAAGGAAACACTCCGATGTACGGGTAGAAAACAGACCCGAGATCACGGAGGAGAGGAGCCCACAGTGTGGCAAGCGCCGACCTTTTGCTAACAAGGGAAGACTGAGGAAAAACGTGTCCTATTTCCCTCATTCACACACGGAAAGAGATTCTGTGACGATCTGCAAGGAACTTAGAAGTAACAGCCCCTGGGGAGGTCAGCTGGGGGCAAACAAGGAACAGGGTGGGAGGGAGACTGTTACATCTGCTTTTATGTATTTGTTGAAACATGAATCTGTCACCTTTTAAAAATATAAACAAAAAAGGATTAATGTCACTACCAGTCGGCCTGATGGATATCATGTAGCCATCAGCACCCTGTGTACTGCAAGAATAACGCAGGGGAGGGGCTGGTGCTGTGGCGCAGCGGGTGAAGCCACCACCTGAGTGCCGGCATCCCATTTGGGTGCCAGTTCCAGTCCCAGCTGCTCCACTTGCAATCCAGCTCTCTGCTGTGGCCTGGGGAAGCAGTGGAGGATGGTTCAAGTCCTTGGGCCCCTGCACCCACGTGGGAGACCTGGAAGAAGCTCCTGGCTCCTGGGTTCAGATCGGGGTAGCTCTGGTTACTGCAGCCATGGAAGACCACCCCACCCCACGCCTCTCCTCTGTGTAACTCTAACTTTCAAGTAAATAAATAAATCTTAAAAAAAAAAAAAAAAAAAAAAAAGGCAGGGGTCAGCGTTCACGTTCTAACGCACACTTCTTCAAAGTCGGAAGAGAAATCGACAGCAGCCCAGACCCCGGAGCCTGGGGGCCAGGACAGTCTCGGGAAGCCCCCAGCACCAGGCCAACCGCAAAGCCCAGGGCCCGGAGCTGCCGAGGGCGCCACCACGGCGACCCACAGCCACATGCAGGAGGACTGAAGGGAAACAGGAGGGGACACTAACAGCGGCTCTGTCTGACGCTAAGGTCACCAGCAGTGTTCCTTGGCTCCTTCTTTATGCCAGTCTGAATTGTTATTATTTTTAATGTGGACACATCTTATATTTATAATGTGTCCCAATCAAAAAAAAAGCTTATTACAGCCAAACCAGGGAAATAAACAGTAACACGCCCTAGTCTCCCGTTACTCTGCGGGACGGCTACTTCAGGGACACCGAGAGCACTGCGGGAGGCGCCGGGCAGAGGCAGCCTCTCGGGCTCTCAGGCTCCCTCGCACAACCCTCGGCTGCGGGAGGGCAGGGCCGGAGCTACCGCGACACTCGCCACACGCATGCCAATGCATGCCACACACACACCACACACAAACCACATGTGTGCCACACATACGCCACGCCACACGCATGCCATGCATGCACCACATGCATGCCACACGTGCCTCACAACATACATGCCTGGAGGGGACGGGGACAGCCAGCAGGCGTCCCGGGGGAGCCTGCGTTTGGAGACAGTGACCGGGAGCACAGGATGCGAGGACAACTCAACAACTACAGAAAGTCCTGGGGACAACAGCGCCCTTTGCAACGTGCTTGGACACTGTGGACTTCTCAGAAACACGTGCACGCAGGCACCACGTCTCGCTGCGGGTCTGCGTGAGTGACAGCTGCACGCAGCACTGGAGGAACCAGGGCAGCTCCTGGGTTCTGTCCCTGGACGCGCGACAACACGGCCGGGACACCAGAGGGCGCTGGTTTCCGCCTTCAGAACCCGCAGGAGGCCAGCGAGCTCGGCTGGGCGCAGTCAACCGGGGCTGAGCTCTGAGAGCGCTCGGTGTCCGACTCCACCCACCGGGGACGCGGAGCCCGGCCCAGGATCCCTCTCCACCCACCGGGGACGCGGAGCCCGGCCCAGGATCCCTCTCCATCCACCGGGGACGCGGAGCCCGGCCCAGGGTCCCTCTCCATCCACCGGGGACGCGGAGCCCGGCCCCGGGGTCCCGCTCCATCCACCGGGGGACGCGGAGCCCGGCCCGGGGGTCCCTCTCCACCCACCGGGGACGCGGAGCCCGGCCCAGGATCCCTCTCCATCCACCGGGGACGCGGAGCCCGGCCCGGGGGTCCCTCTCCACCCACCGGGGACGCGGAGCCCGGCCCCGGGGTCCCTCTCCATCCACCGGGGACGCGGAGCCCGGCCCAGGATCCCTCTCCACCCACCGGGGACGCGGAGCCCGGCCCCGGGGTCCCTCTCCACCCACCGGGGACGCGGAGCCCGGCCCCGGGGTCCCGCTCCATCCACAGGGGACGCGGAGCCCGCTCTGAACAGCTTGAATAGGGTTACAGAACAGGCAAGTCCGCAGGGCTGCCGCGCGGGTCCCTGTTCTCTCGCCAACGCAGCCCTGCCGGCAGCACCAAGCACGCCTTAGGTGCTAACGCTTACCTCGCCCGGCACCCTCGATCCACCCGTGCAGGATTCTGAGCACCTGCTAAGCCTGGGTCGCTACCAACACTCGTCAGCCTACACCACCCGTCCCACAACCCCCTGAGTACACTCAGACTCATAGGGGCCACAATGAACCAGGGCCACTGGACCCCGAACCCACGCCTTCGTCCCCTGCACCTCAGCTGCACGGCCTGGTCCGCCCCTGTGTGCCCCGTCCACTCGGGGCTATCTCAGGCCACCCCGTCAGTCACTGCCGGGATACCCCAGGTCCCGGCAGCGACGTCAGCAAAGGCCCTGGGTGACCGCAGCCGCCCC
This sequence comes from Oryctolagus cuniculus, assembly GCF_051225735.1. NCBI lineage: Eukaryota > Metazoa > Chordata > Mammalia > Lagomorpha > Leporidae > Oryctolagus > Oryctolagus cuniculus. The sequence continues at coordinate 119,723,782 of NC_142876.1, read as the reverse complement.
CAGGTCCCTCTGCGGAGCCCACGGGGCAGACCCACAGCCCCCCCCCCCCCCGGGTAGACCCAAGCGCAGAGGGAGGCGGCCTCACAAACACAAAGGACGAGAGGCAGGGCGAGGCCGCCCCGGCGAGCTGCACCTGCCCTGGAGCGCATCCTGCAGGAGTCCTGGGCCGTGCACGGACACCGGGGGCAAACCTAACCGAGGTCCACTCAACCCACGGCCGGCGCCGGGCTGAGGCCCCGATCTCCGGTTAGGAGAGACAGGGAGACGGGCCGCTGCTGGGGGCAGGCTTCGGGGCTGCGGCCGGGAGCAGAGGGCGCGCACGAGCAGCAGGAGGGAAGCCGGCTGCTCTCCCGCGCGCGGAGATCGTCACGTGAGGCCGCGCACACGGGAGCCCACGGCAAGGCCGGGCCGCCACTGTCGCGCCCACGGCTGCCCGCCATGCCGCTGCCGGCATCGCACCGCGCGACGGCCACCCTCCCGGCTCGCCGCGACACACCAACGCCCGTCCCTGTCACTTCTCAGCGGAGGACGCTCGGGCCCAGAGCCGCGCGCCCGGCGACCGGCAGGGCACAGCCGGGCACCCGGCCCCGCTCGCCGCTCGCGCCCCGTCGTCGCCCCTCTCCGGGCCCCAAGGAGCCCTCACCTTCATGACTGCCAGGCCCGGCGGCCACCGAGGCTCGGCCAGGGAGTCCATGGTCACTCCCGAGGATGCTGGGGGTCGGCCGCCCGCTGGCCTCCCGCGCTGCGCTCCCACTCGAAATTCCCCGCGCTATTGAGCTACGTCAGCAGAGCGCGCCGCGGCCGAGACGCGCGCGGGGCCTGCCGGGAGTTGTAGTAGGTGGGCGGAGCGTGGGCCGGGCCGTTCGTACTGCGCACGCGCCGGGCGTCTTCCTGCCAGGCGCTGGTGAGGAGAGCCGGGAGCCGGGTCGGTGCAGCGGGTGAAGTCCCCGCCCGCGGGCGCTGGCGGCCGCTGTGGCTGCCCCGTTCCTGAGCCCACGCCTTGCCGATCCTCCTGGAAAAGCCGCAGGAGATGGCCCGGTGTCCGGGTCCCTGCTCCCGGGTCACCCAGACGGTCACGGGCTCTTGGCCGCGCTGGCCCAGGCCTGGCCCTCTGGGGAGTGACCAGGGACGGAGGACCTCTCTGTCTCTCCCTCTCAAATAAAAAGAACCGTGAAAAGACTCGTTCCCGCTTTGACAGGAGGGGGCGGGGTCTGGTTTACTCTCCCAGGACGGGCTGTGCCCCAGGGAGATGGCGGCTGCGGCTGCGACTCAGCTGACACAGGAGTGGAACGTCCAGGAGAGGCCCCTCTGCAGCCGGTCTCGGGGAGACCACAGCCATCGAGGTCAGGGCCCGCGCTGTCCGGCCCAGGTGCACCTGCTGCCCACAGGCAAAATGCAGAGGGGGTGAGGGTGGTCGTCCTGGTGCAGGGGGTGCACGCTGGAGGCGGGCGCCCGGCAGAGGCCCCCTGCTGTGCTGTCCTGGGACGCGGGAGCCCCGGGGAGCCCCACCCCAGACAGTGGAGCTGAATCCAAGCTTCCGCGGGGGAGGCCCGGGGGCCAGGGGCCGCAGCGGCCTGAGAGGCGAGGAAAACGCTGGGCAGACGCAGGGAGCCCGGCTGCAGACAACGAGCGGAAGTTCAGGGAGCCGTGACGTCACCCCGGAGCCGTGACGTCACCCCAGAGCCGTGCCGCCCGGGAAAGACGCTCAGGAGCTGCCACACCCGTCGATGGCCTCATTTGGGCCCTGATTTGAAAAAACAACTTTAAATGACATTTCTGGAACAGTCAAGGAACTGTGAATGTGAGTGGTGCATTTGTCATATTGGGCAGTTATCACTGATTTGGTCAGTGTGGTTTGGGATGGTCCCTGTGTAGAAAATGTCATTTTTAGAGGTGGGCCGGTTGAGATGTGATGTCATTGGTTTACTTGAATCTCTAAAAAGTCAAAGGAAACTTTGGGAACAAAAAGTAATTGTTAAATCTCGAAGAGCGACACGGTTATTAATTAATCAGTCTGTGTCCTGTGAGCTTGAAACAATTCGTAATGGAAATTAGGGGTAGCCGGCCCTGCCATCCTACAAGTGACCGCACGGGGGCGGCAGAGCACCGGCTGGGTGTGGGCTCAGGTTGGAGGAGACAGCAGGCGCCCGTTTTTCGCTAATTTCCTTATTCTTCCTGGGCTCCAGGGGACACAGAGCTGAGTGCACCGCACCCGGCTCTCCTGCAGCCGTGTGTGTGTGTGTGTGGTGGCCTCGAGGGGACAGGCACCCGGAGCCCCTGTCCCGCTGGGTCCCTGCAGGCACTGGGGTCCCTGGTCTTTAGAGTGGAGACCTTGCCTGGGCGTGTGGGAGAGAATTTTTGTAAAGATTTGTTTGAAAGGCAAAGCAGGAGAGAGACAGACAGACAGAGACAGAGAGAGAGAGGTCTTCCATCCGCTCGTTCACTCCCCAAGTGGCCACTCCTCTGGTGCTCGGGACGGAGGCAGGCCGTCGGCTGTCTGACTGCCGCGCTGGGGGACCTGGGGAATGTGGTCTGGGGACAGGGGCCCTGGAATCTGAACTCTCCAACAGGCAGCAACCCTTGCTGGGGTCCTCGCTGTGCCAGGCCCAGCCCCCGGGTGAGCCCACAGGCAGGTGCCGTCACTGTCCCTACCCTAGAGATGGGGAAACGGAGCGGGTTAGGGACTCGAGGGGAGGCCGGGAGTTAGGCCCAGCGGTGTGGCGTCCACAGGGGCGGCTGTCCGGCTCTGGGCAGGTGGGTGTCCTGGAAGGCAGGGTCTGGGGCGCTGGAGATTTGCCGGAGGCCCTGCTGTGACCGTGCTGCTCACTAGCGCCCCCTGGAGGGCGAGTTCCCTGGATGTTGCCTGATCTCAGATCTCAGAACCTTTCTTGTCATTTTGGGGAACCTCCCCCACTCTACTCTCCACCATGCGGGCAGGCAGCTGAGCAGAGCGGGGGGAGGCCCTAGACCTGTGGACGCCACTGGGACACCGGGACTCGCCCTGGACTTCATTCTGGTGGGGCACACAGGGAGCCTCTCGCCTGACCACACCAGTTGTCGCTGGCCCAGTGCTGCCTATGCCCGGCTCCTCGCGCCCACCTGGGCTCCCTGGAGAGCACCAGCGGCGGGGGAAAGAGGAAAGGCTTGTTCCCGGGACGCCCCTGCTGACCTCGGCCCCCAGGGAACCTGTGCCTGGGGGAGGAGACTCGGCCAGGGACTCCTGGCTGTGCAGGCGCCTCCTGTGAGTGAGGGCACCCCCCCCCCCGACACACACAGCCTGGCCTTGCTGAGTCTCCCGATGCTGCTCCAGCAGAGTCCTGGCGCCAGGCCGCTCGGCCCCTCCCAGCTCCCCCATCACCCCCCACCCCCCACTCTGGGCCGCCAGCCCAGGGAGCTTTGTTACAGTGACAGGAAACAGACCAAGGGGGCCCCAGGAAGCACAGGCCCCTGGGCAGACACAGGATTGGTTATTTGGATGCTCCTGGGTTTTTTGTTTGTTTGTTTTTAAAAAGATTGATTTATTCATTTCCAAAGACTTACAGAGAGAGAGGGAGAGACAGAGAGAGAGGGGTCTTCCATCTGCTGGTTCACTCCCCAAATGGCTGCAATGGCCAGGGCATGGCTAGGTCAAAGCCAGGAGCCAGGAGCTTCATCCGGGTCTCCCACATGGGTGCAGGGGCCCAAGCACGTGGGCCATCCTCTGCTGCGTTCCCAAGTGCATTAGCAGGGAGCTGGCTGGGAAGTGGAACAGCCAGGACTTGAACCGGTGCCCATGTGGGATGCCGGCACTGCAGGTGGAGGCTTGGCCCACTGCACCACAGCACCGCCCCCTATTCTGCTCTCTGGGGCCTCCCCCTGCCTCCCTTTCCCCACGGACTTTCTCGCTGCGTCCGGACCTCATGGCCTGGGCCTCCGTGTGGACCAGAGGGCTCCCTGGCTACCTCCCACCCCATCAGCATTGCAGCCTCCACCCTGGGCTCCTCCTGCCACGCCCTGTTGCTGCCTCTCTGTCCAGCTGCCTAGGAAAAGTCCTCCACAGGCCCACGGCTCAGCCCACCAAGGCCCAGGCTACTCACTGATCCACCATCAGCCACCTGTGAGGCTCCTGTGGCCGGCGGGAGGGGGTCACAACATGGCCAGACATGGGCTCCCAACCCCAGGGGCAGCACGGGGACGGCTGGCATCTCCATGGGTTCCTGCAGCCTCTGCCCGGACGCCCAGGGGTTCCTCATGATAGGGCACGGGCAGGCAGCTGGAGGGGCCTGCAAGCCACAAGTCCCGCCCCTGTGAGTCTATCCTACTTGTCAATCAGAACAGCCCCTTTCCCAGGATGCCTGTGTTTCAACAGGGACCTGGGGAGGAAGGCGCCGTGGAAATATGTACATTAGGCACCAAGTACTTTAAGAGTCCAGGCGACTTCACATCTGTACACACAGGCCCTCCCCACACGCACAGCTCATAAAAGGAGGTGCCTCGGATGCCGTGGCTGGGTGGGGGGACGGTGGGCACTCGCTCTGCTTCCCCTCTCCCACCCTCCTTCTGGGCCCACCCCCACTCATGTCGGGTATCTGTGTGTGGGGGAGGGGGTGACCCGTGCACCTGAGTTCACTTTCTCACCTTCGCAATAAAACGCATGAGTGTCAGCCCAAGAATTCTTCTCTTTGTGCACGACAAGAACCTGGAATAAAAAGAGAACCCCCCACCCCGCCCTGCACAACACAGCACACACCGATCAGCTGGCCGGTGACCCTGTGAAAGGGAGGTGCCAAGGCCCGGCACGGACACAAGGTGGGGCCCGAGCTCGTCAGAACCAGCCAGGCAGACACGTGGAGCTTGGGGTTGGGGGACACGGGTGGGGGTGCCGGGGGAGGGGGAGGGGGAGCATGGTCCGGGGACATGGGGAGCTGGAGGCCTTCTGTCCCCTTCCCCCTGTCCTGGGGTTCGGAGTGAGTCCTGTCTCCTCCCTACTCTGCTCCTTCCTGGTCTAGACGCAAACACGGATTCTGATAGAAACGCGGCAGCGAAATGAGGAAACAGGAGGTGAACCGAGCGCAGGGACTCAGCAGCAGCACGTCTCCTCCAGCTTAGGGTTGAGGGGAGGTTGGGGCAGAGCTGAGCTCCCGGAGGGAGGCAGGAGAGATCTACTCCGCAGGTGGCTGTCCCCTGGGGGCCACAGAGTGGTTCCTGCATTGCGTCCCGGTCGTGGTGGCAGAGGGGCCGCTCTGTGGACCTGGAGCCCCCAGGCCTGGGGGCCCTCACTGTCAAGCAGGATGTGAATAGAGTCAGCCTCCCCCGAGTGTGCTGGGGGCCCCTCGCGGTGGGCAGGTGCAGTGCCTGTGCTGGGTGGGACGCACAGCTGGGGGCCCCTCGCGGTGGGCAGGTGCAGTGCGTGTGCTGGGTGGGACGCACAGCCTACGCTGGGGAACCAGTGAGTCTGCAGCTGTTCCAAAGACCAGGGCGAAGCCGCAGTGTGCTCGCATGAGCTTTTCTCGAGCACATAGGCTAGCAAAGGCTGCATCACTAACCGTCGTGACACTGTGTGACGAAATCCACCCCCATCGATGATTTCTCCCGGGTCGGCAGCGTGAGCCCAGCCCCGGCCACCTCCCTTGGACCATGGTTCCTTCTGATACAAAGTCTGGCAGGCGATGCTTGGGCCCACGGATCTCTTTCCTCACCTGGGTCTCCTGTACGGGGGATCCCCCGGCTCAGTCCTGCTCGGTGAGAAGCAGACCTCAGACTGACTTCTACGGAAGCTGAGCAGGTGTAGGTGGTGGAAGCGTCTACATCCCGCGAGAAGCCGTGAAACTCAGACGGGCTGTGTGGGCACAGGGGCAACCCACGCAGCTGAGGGCAGCCAGCCGGCCCCAGGTGCCAAGGCAGCCTTGGGACGATGCTCACGTCCTCCCATCCGGGTCTGCAGCCAGTCCTAGCCTCCGGATCGGACACTCGGTGGTTTGCAAGCCAAAGAGTCCTCCACAGCCACGCGCAGGAGGCAGACGATCCAGCCACGGGCTGTGCTTTGCGGCTGGCACAGCTGATAAGCGATGAGGATGTCCCCTTTGTGCCTCCGTCGGGCAAAGACACTGCAGTGTTCGTTGCTGGTCAAAGCTCATTCCAGCATTCTAGCGTCATTGTCATGGGCCACAGACTTGGTGCCAGGAACGAGGGCTCAGCCTCCTGCACCCCCGCAGCTACTCTGGGGCAAGGGTCACACCACGGCGCTTCCAGACACACGCAGAACCGGGGAACGCAAGGCACCCGATTGGGGCTCCCCAGTGACCGCCGCTGTACAAGCCCCGACAGCTGCCAGGGCGCACACAGGACACAGCCTCACAGGTGCTACGCCCAGCGGCGTCCGCAATTCGCAAGACCCCATTTCCCTTGTGAAGTTCCCCCTGGCCGCCCCCCTCCTTGGCGGAGTCAAGGGGTCCTGCCCCCCAAGCCTGGTGGCACAGCACCCAGGAGGAGAGGCCGTGCAAGGAGCTCATACAGAGCCTGGCTTTGGAGTCAGACCAACCAGGGTCACGTTCTGGCTCCCCTGTTCCTGGCCTGGCCCCAGACAAGCGCCGAGCCGCTCAGAACCCCGGGTCCGGATTGTGACCTTGACCTCCAGCGTCCCGAGAACTCGGACCTGCATGGACAGGGTTTAATCTGGGGCAGAAATGAGCAGTGGGTGAACAGCGCGCACGTACACGCCTAAAGGTCATGTGACACATGTGACACACGTCACACATGCCCTGGCTTTGGAGATGGGCACCCCGTGGCCACCGCTGAGTCCCCCTAAGCTGGTGGAGACCTTGCTACGGCTGACAGCTCCAGGCCACCCCCACCCCGGCTCTGACATGTCCAGTTCCAGTTTTCCCAGCAGCCCTCCGTCGGTCACCTTCGGTTAGCTCTGCGGGGAAACACTTGACCTTCCCCTCACTGGATCTGAGCTAAAGAACCTCGCGGAGGGGGTGACTGGGGGTGCGGGGCGGGGGGGGAGCAGGCAGAGGGTGTGGGCTGTGTCCCCTTGTGCCCCCCCTGCAAAAACCACCAGAGCGTGTTTGAGAAAAGTTAAGCTGTTTTATTTCACAGGATAGCTCCACGTCAAACCAGCAGGCACCATCAGAATACACACAGAGGGTCCAGTCAGACACGCTACGGGACGGGCGTCAGGTCTCAGAGTAGAGAAACAATAGACGGATCGTCACGTGGGGACAGGCAACCGGCCATTTCCTAGGGTGGTCTCGGTTGGGGGAGGAAGGAAACACAGCAGACCAGCCACTCGGAAGCAACCAGAACCAAACCTAGCGCCAGACCATGTAAACAGGCACACTGCCCAGCCCAGGGGCCATCGCGGCCGAGGCGGGCCGAGGGCGCTCGGGCTGTCCTGCTCCCGGAGCAGCTTTGCTAGCCTGCCGGGGCAGGTCACACAGGAAGAGGTGTGGGCCAGGGGCAGGACGGCCATCGGGCCACCCCCAGAGGCTGGGACCGCGCTGAGAGGCACCAAGCCCCCTCGCCGCTCTCCCGGCAGCTCTGGGTCTGTGGGGAATTCTCTGCTTGGGAGAGAGGCGAGCCCGGAGAGCGGGAGGAGTGGACAGGGAGCCTGAGCGTCAGCTCTGCCGATCAGCAACCCGGCCCGCCCCTTCCCGCCCGCCCGCGGCCCTTCCAGCCCCGCGTGGCCCTGCACAGCGGCTGCCACCCGCCAGAGCTCGGCCGGGTTCTCTGCAGAGGAACGCATCCGCTCCAGCGTGCCACCTGCTGGACGCGTGCGAAGACGGGAGCACGGAGACCGAGGAAGACTCGTGACATCACTCCCCGGGGTCTTCCACTGGCCGCGTGCCCGCGCTGAGCGCCAGGGAGGGCCAAGTCCCGAGGATGCCCCTGCCTTCGCGACCCCCAGAGAGGCCCCCGGCCACGCCGCTGCCCTCTGCGCACCGCAAAGCAGCTGGAAGAGTTTGTAAGGCAGATCTCCGAGCCGCTGGCTCCGTCTCCCGGGCTCTCTTCCCGCTGGGATATCTCCATCGAGCGGGAGCCCCTCGGCCCGTGGGGATGCCTGTCCTCCTGGGCCCTGGCCCCCTGACTCCAGAGGAAGAGGCGCCCACGTCTCCGCACAGACCCGCGGTCCCCTCCGGCTGTGCGGCTGTGCGCTCTGCGCGGGTTCAGAAGGCGCTTCAAGGTGAGAAATCGTTAGCACTGAAAACGTGAAAGGTGCAAATCCCACCGCTCAGAGCAGCTCGCTAAGAGAAGGGCTCGAAGGGCGGGCGGGCGTGGAGACGGGGCCGAAGCACGGCGTTTGTTCTCGGTTTTATCCAAGACAGCTGCCCCGGGCCTGGGACACCGGACCAGGAACTCATCGCCTTTGGTCGGCTGTCAATGGACGTCTCGCTGGTCCATTCCTAAGAGGGACTGACCGTTGGCTGTACCTAAAGACGGAAGTTGTGATCTCGGGGTCAAAGGTTACGGAAAATCAAATCATTCCATGAAGCCAAATTAAGAAAAAGAAAAAAAAATGCCCGTTTTCAGCGAACTGATCGGCGCGGCTTTCAGAAATGGTGATGAACAGGCAGGTAACACCACTTCCGCTTTACAACTGGTTATACTGAGGACTACGAACTAGGTCACTACATTCCCCCACACGCACTGTACAGGTAGGTTTCTGGTATTTGTTTTTACACTGATCTATCTACTAGGTGCGAAGATTTGGTGAGTGGCATTGGCTATAATTTCATTGTAGCCTTGGTAAAAATTACAGTTTCACATTGTAACAGTTACTTTCCAGCGTTGAAGCAAATACAGCAATATATAGTGGACTAGAACAGGCAGGAGCCGGGAAGAGTGCCAGTGCTCGTGAGCGATGAGGGGGGAGGGACGAGGTCGGTGGCACAGGTGTGCACAGTGGCAGGGGGGAGGTGGGGCGGTATTTTCTACTTGGTTTTGCATCGAGGCTCAGATTGGGGGCTGAAAGAGTGGGGACACACCTGCCCTGTGTGTGTGTGTGTGTGTGTTCTTCCCTAAAGATCAGCTCATCCGCCACTTCCCAGCGGGGGAAAATGAGCACTTAAAGAAATCAGGAGAGGCTCTACTCCAGGGGATTCCGGAAGGGGCAGGCCCAGCTTCAGTAAGGAAGACCCAACGGTCTGACTGGCAGCGTGGATGCCGGCAACACACAGCCCGCCGTGGCGCTCTCGGCAGTGGTGGTGGACTCCTGGATTTTGGGGCTGGGTGTCTCCCTGGGACGGAAGCGAGAAGTCTCGCATCCTGCATGGCACGGCCCCCACTCCCTGTCCCCTGTCACCTCTTAGGCAGGTACAGCACAGCCCTGGCTGTAACGTGGGGACATCCTATGTGCTCACAAGCAGAAGGCCTTTTATACCCAGGAGCCACACAAGAAGGGGTAGCACCTGCAGACAGGACAACGGGGGGTCACCTCTGTCACTGTGCCCCTTCCTGACGCTGCCTTCATACGGTGTGGCCCCCAGGGCAGAGCCTCACACAGGGCGTAGCAGCCAACCGCTCCTGCCCGTCCAGGTGTTCTCACCAGGTGCCTCCCTCACGGAGGACCAGGGCGAGCCAAGGGTGCAGCTGCTAAAGACGGGGAGTTCGGCGCCTCCGCCCATGCTAATCGGGTGCGGGAATTTCGCCACCCACTTCTCACAAGCCATCAGGAGGTTTCCGAAAGAAAGGGCTGGTGGTTTGGGATGCAAAAGGCTCAGCTCACTGAGGCTGCCGGCGCGAGCCAGGCTGCACGGCCCGCGCACGGTTCCCACGAGGCTTGGCCCCCTGCAGCCACACGGTGACAGAGGCTGAGACGAGCACACGCGAGAGCGCAGGAGCTGGGAAGGACAGGGAGGGGACCCTGGGTCTGGCGTGAGGGGCTCAGTGAAAGCGGTCAGCGGTGCCTGCGTTCTGTTACCCCAAACCAGCCCAGCCCCGGGGTGTGGAGAGATGGAGAGAAGGTAACATGGAATCGCGCAGCCTGGTCCCATCGTCCTACTTCCCGCTACGCTAGGCGCTCCGGGGCCAGCAGGTGAAGCAGAGGAGGGAGGGAGAGACCGAAGCCATTGTCCCTGCATAAACTCCGCCGGCCTGCAGAGGGCGCTCAGGAGCCCCCCAACCCCCAGCGCTGAACCAGACCCGCAGGGGCCCACGCAGGGCACCGCCCACGAGAGCGACGTGGCACAAAGCCTCCTTGCCGCCCGAGCTCCAAATTGGACACGGTATCGTTAGTAGGACGAGGAAAAGAAAAAAAAATCAAGTATTTTCAAAGCGGTGTAAGTCCAATCTCTACGGCGAACGCAGGTTTGTTCCTACAGCATCGCTAGGGTCCGAAGGACCTTTTTCCCAGCCACGCGCTACGATGCGGCCTGGGCCCCTGCCGTCCCCCGCTCCCACCTACAGACAGGGACCTGCGCTCGGGGGTCTCCTCCCGTGCCTTCGCAGGCACCGCCGGCCCCGGGGCGGGGTCTCTGGGGTGGGCGGAGGGGCTTCCTGGGAAGGGTCCCCGCCTCTGGGAGCCGTCGGGGGCCCGGCTGCCCTGGAAGGCCACGGTCTGCAGAGCGGGGGAGCCGCGTGGGCGCTCTGCAGCTTGGTGGTATATTGCTTCGTCCGCAGTTACTGTGGGGTCCCACCCAGTAACTCAGCCGGAGATGTCTGGTGGCATGGGTCTGAGGTAACTCTAAGTTTATCATAAAAAGAAAAAGGAGAGACTATATACACTTATAGTATGTGTGTGTCCTGACCTAGTATTTGTATACAGATGCATAAATATATATATGTACACACACCTGCACGCATCCATCCGGCCTCACGCGCACGCGCACACACTCACGGATGCAGAACGTCGGGGTTGGGTTTCCAGTGACAACACGCACAGAAGCCGGGAGCATGTGCCTCCTCCATCCTGCCCCCCGCCCCACCCCCGCACTCCTCGGGGTGTCTGCTCACGGGACACGGGCGCCCACGGCTGGGCGGAGCCTGCAGTCGCCGCTGGGCCTCCACTCCGGCAGACCTCCCACGGGCCAGCCTTGCTGGGGAGCGAGTGGGAGCCCGGGGGCCGTGCCGGCCACGGCCCCTCCCCCGCCCCCGCGGGTCACATGGTGCCGGACTTGTCCGCCGAGCTGTTGGGGAACATCTTCTCGGTGGGCGTCACGGCCGGGCTGCTCACGCCCGAGCTGCTGCTGCTGCTGGAGCGGGGCTGCACCGCGGGCCGCACGGGCCGCATGGGCGGCGGGCGCAGCTGGGCGCCGGCCAGGCGCGCGGACAGGGCCGGCTTGAAGGTGGTCATCATCTCGGCGGAGGAGCTGCTGCTGCGGCGCGTGGCGGCGTCGGGGTCGCGGATGACGATGGTGTGCAGCGGGCTGGCCGGCTCCGAGCTGATGGGGCCCGGCGGGTTCTTCAGGGGCTCCAGGGTGTCCAGCACCACGTCCGGCGCCTGCTTGACCGTGTTCTGCCGTTCCAGCTCCCGCAGCTCGTGCAGAGCCGTGCTCATGGTCTTCTCGATGTCCTGGGGGCAGAGCGTGCGCTGGTCAGCGGGAGTCTGCAGGCCAAGCCTCCCCCAAGGCCATCAGGGCTTGGGTGCACTCCCCAGGGCCTCCTGTACCCAGGTGGGAGCCTAAAGGTGGGCACGCTCCATGCATGGGAACCGACTCACACAGGCAGGTCAGGTGACCTGGCCAATGGGCAGGAGCCGGAGTCAGAGGGCCACAGGTTCAAATCCTGCCTCTGCCTCTTACTGGCTGTGTGACCTTGGGTGGGCACCCTCACCTCTCTGAGCCTCAGATGGCTAGCCTGGCCCTTGTGGGGTTCGTGAGCATCTGAAGGGGTGTGACCCTGCAAACAGCTTACCTGGCACGTGGAGAGACTCCGACACACGGCAAAAGTGACAGCAGCACCGGGCCCTGGGCCAAACCCTCTCCACTACAACTCTCTCAACCCGCTCATGGGAGGGGCAGGAACCACCCTCACCTCCCTTCCCAGGCGAGGACACTCGGCTCAGATCGGTGAAGTACTTGGCCCGAGTAGCGGCACAGCCCGAGTCTGAGCCCGGTCTGGCTCCACCGTGTCTGCCTCTAATGGTCATTTTTTAAAAAACCCTTTCCCACAGAAAGATGACCCGAGCTCATGCATAGATCAGAACATTCACACTGTCCATCCTAGAATGGCAGAGCTCTGAGAATACTTGAAAAAGTTTATGCAAAAAAAAAAAAGTGATTAAAATGAAATGCTGGTGCCAAACTTTTTTTCCAAATCCACACATAATATGCATTTTTGTGAATTTTTGGAAGAGTTTGCGTAGTACCAGCAGCTGCAATTTTTTAAAATGAAGGGTCAGGCACTGGGGCAGCTGCTGAGCTGCCACGCGAGGTGCCTGGATCTCATACTGGACTGCCGGGCTCGAGTCCCAGCTACTCCACTTCCTATTCCAGCTCCTGCTAACACGCACCCCGAGAGGCTCAAGCAGCTGAGCCCCTGCCATCGACATGGGAGACGCGGACTGTGTCCCTGGCTCCCAGGTTCAGCCAGGCCCACCTGGGGTTCCGCATCCCAGCTGGAGCGGCACTGGGGCTGCAAACAACACCACAGCAGGCCAGGGACGCGGCGAAGGGCCCAGACCCCGCAGCCACTTGCTGGCCACGTGGCTCCAGCCAGCCAGTCCCCCGCAGTGCACTCTGCCCTCTGTGAACAGCCCTCAGGCTGATCCTGAGGATGGAATGCAAACATGGACATGATGAAGCCTCGTAAACTGTCAGGTTTCCAAGCTCCGTGGGTCCCACGACGACTCTGGGGCCTCCCACAGACAGGCTGGCAGCGGGTGGGCTGACCTACTGCCTGAAACACCGCCCTGCTCTCCTGCCGACACCGACCGAACCATGAGTCAGCGGAGACCCAAGAGGCTGCGGCCTGCACCCGGGCGGCTCCCTTCCAGACCTCTGCCTCGGATGTTCTCTCCTCCCCTGTCGCAGAAGCCTCCGGCCTGCCACACCTCACCAAAGGGCTGCAGTCTGGCCAGGAGCAGGGTCCCAGCCCATCCTCTCTGGCTTGGTGGCTGGCGAGGCCTGGCTAACGGCTGACGCTTCTCCCTTGTCCCAGAACAACAGCGACTTGGAGAAAAGGGTTAGCTGTGTGGGAGGGGGTGTTCTGCAGGAAGGCGGAGGTGACGGTGGGGGTCCTGTCCCCATCCCGCTTTCCATGAGTGGCCTGGCACCACCCTCTCTGTGGGAACACAATCCCCTGGTGCTGCCCCTCCACCCTGGCCAAGGAGGAGCCAGAAAGACAGAAAGCTCAGAGGAGGAGGAGCCAAGCTGTTTAGGCTGCAGCCTTGCATTAGTCTGGGAGGTGACCACCACAAACCGCAGGGGACGCCGGGGACAGAGGCGGGGCGAGCGGGCAACCACTTCCCGTGGTGGGAGGCAGGGTTGCAGCTCCCTGCAGAGCCACTGTAACAGGGTTAAAATCTAAACCTTAAAGGACATGTGAGGGCGAGAGAATGTCAGGGAACTCCATCTACCCCTTCGGATTCTCCAGGCCGCACCCCCTCTGCAGCTCGGAGCCCCCTGAGCAGGCTGCGGGCCGCCCACAGCCTTCCAGGCACAGACACCTGTTTGCCCCATGCTCCTCTTTGCCCCGGGGGGAAGGGCCTGCTGGTACCACAGCTGCAGGACTAGCGGGTGTGCCAACGCCCTGGCACCGGGCACGCACACGGATGTCCTCTGCGTGTCCCTGGGGCCGCTTTACAAGTAAAGGTCAGAGGTCGGGGAGGTGGCCTGGGCCCTGACCTTTTCCCTGGAGACTCAAGACACACGTGGGCACACTTCAAAGTTGGAGAAAGACTTGTGGCCCACCACCCCCACACCTCACTGCACAGGAGGCACATTTCCGCTGACATCCGGGGACCCAGCCTGCCTTACAAACAGCTCCAGACTGCATTTGCTCATTCGGGTCAGGGTCAGGGGCTCTGGGCCAGCTCCCAGGCGGCCCACCCGGTGTGACTGAAGAACCTTCTAGATCAGTGGGGTGTCCACAAGACAGTGGATGCCGGGGCCACTTTGCTCTAGGGGATGGCCTGTGAAGATGGGGGACCACCAGGTCGCTTGCCTGCCCTGCAGGAGCCACACCAATGCAGAACGGGCTCCAATTCCAGAGAGGGGAAAAAATGGAATCTTCTAGAAATATGAGGGTACTTTCAAAAGCTGCTAGAAAAAATGGAATTTAAACATGTTGGAGGGGCCAGCACCGTGGCACACTACGTCAATCCTCGACCTATGGCGCCGGCATCCCATCTGGGAGCCGGTTCTAGTCCCGGCTGCTCCTCTTCCAATCCAGCTCTCTGCTGTGGCATGGGAAAGCAGTAGAAGATGGCCCAGGCTGGTGCCGTGGCTCACTTGGCTAATCCTCCGCCTGCTGTGCCAGCACCCTGGGTTCTAGGCACCCCGGGTTCTAGGCACCCCGGGTTCTAGTCCCGGTGGGGGTGCCAGATTCTGTCCCAGTTGCTCCTCTTCCAGGCCAGCTCTCTGCTGTGGCCCACGAAGGCAGTGGAGGATGGCCCAAGTGCTTGGGCCCTGCACCCGCATGGGAGACCAGGAGGAAGCACCTGGCTTCTGGCTTCGGATCGGCACAGCGCCGGCTGTAGCGGCCATTCAGTGGGTGAACCAACAGAAAAAGGAAGACCTTTCTCTCTGTCTCTAACTCTGCCTGTCAAAAAAAAAAAAAAAGAAGAAAAAGAAGGAGGGGGAGGGGGAGGGGGAGGGAGAGGGGGAGGGGGGGGAGGAGGAGGAGGAGGAGGAGGAGGAGGAGGTCCAAGTCCTTGGGCCCCTGCACCCACATGGGAGACCAAGAAGAAGCACCTGGCTCCTGGCTTCAGATCAGCTCAGCTCCAGCTGTGACGGCCATCTGGGGAGTGAACCAGCAGGTAGAAGACCTTTCTCTCTGTCTCTCCCTCTCACTGTCTATAACTCTACCTCTCAAATAAATAAATAAAATTAAAAAAATAAGTAAAAGATGTTGAAGCTGCAGTTATGGCACAGGGGATTAAGCCTCTGCCTACAACATAGACATCCTATGAGTGCGGTTTGAGTCCTGGCTGCTCCACTTCTGATCCAGCTCCCTAATAATGTGCCTGGGAGAGCAGTAGGAGACGGCCCAAGTGCTTGGGCCCCTGTATCCACGTGGGAGACCCGAAAGAAGTTCTGGCTCCTGGCTTTGGCCTGATTCAGCCCTGGCTGTTGTAGCCATTTGGGGAGTGAACCAGTGGGTGGCAAATCAATTTTTTCTCCCTCTCTCTTTCTAACTCTGCCTTTCAAATAAAATAGACCTTTAAAAAAAGTGTTCATTTTTGGGTGCCAAAAGAGTTTAGAAATTCATGCACCATTTTCCATAACACACATTTCTATACACGACTTAAAATATTCTCATATCATGGGAGATCAAAAACACATGAAATCAGTTATTCCAACTGTTAAATAAGTCATAGTTCAGCAAATATAAAAATCATAAAGATTTCTCATCTAGATTGAAAAAGAAAAGAAAAAACCCTCTCAGTACTTTTTTTTTTTTTTCGCAGAGAGACAGAGAGAAAGGTCTTCCTTCCATTGGTTCACCCCCCAAATGGCTGCAGAAGCCAGGTGCTCCTCCTGGTCTCCCATGGGGTGCAGGGCCCAAGCACTTGGGCCATCCTCCACTGCACTCCCTGGCCACAGCAGAGATCTGGCCTGGAAGAGGGGCGACCGGGACAGAATCCGGCGCCCCAACCGGGACTAGAACCCGGGGTGCCGGCGCCACAGGTGGAGGATTAGCCTAGTGAGCCATGGTGCCAGCCCTCGCTTAGTACTTTGGAAGCCTCAGCAGTTTGGTCCTGCAGGTCCCACTGGGGCCTCACCCTGCCCAGGAAAGTCTCCTTCTACCCCTTACGTCCTCAGAAACAATGCCCTCCTTGCAGGTGCCTGGCCCGAGTGTGCTTGTTGGCTGCTTTCTCTTCTCCTGACCGTGAGCTCTGAGGGCAGGGCCAGAGTCTGTTCTGGGTGCCCACCCTCCTCTCAGTACCTAGGAGATGCTCGGCCAGTAACCGTCGCTAAATGAGCAAATGAGTGAATGGGTGACCAAGGGGACAGATGGACACGCGGATGACTGAATGAATGAATGAAGTCTGATCATCTTATCCTGTGCTGGGACCTGCCTTCACCTGCTCCCCATAATCTGGCCAACCCCCTCTCCAGCGCCAGCTGGGGGTGCTGGGCCAGACGGAAACCCCAGCCAGTGGCCGTGCCCCAGCAGCAAGGAGGGGACGGCAGCTCACTCTTGGCCTTCTGCGGGAACAACGCCAGGCGCCACCCCCTCCCCCCTCCCACTCGGCAGGCTCCCACCCCTGCCCCTAGTTGGGGGTCCCTGGCTGGCCCTTACTTCGGCCAGGGCCTCGGCCTCCAGGGACTTGTGGTCCCCTAGGCTGCTGTGCCTGGTAGAGCCGCAGGTCGACCTCATGGAGTGCGCTTCGGACAGCGCCTTCTTGTCGGGGAAGTTGATGCTGCCGGCGCTCCCGAATGTCGCCATCCTCCGCTTCTCGGGGCTCTCGATCCTCCCCCGGGGGAGGGGGATTTTGTGGGGGCTGCTGGGGCAGGCAGCGGCCCGGGGCGGCGTGTCTAGGCTGGGGCCCAGGCCGCGGGGCGGGCTGTGCGTGTCACCCCCGCTTCGGCGCCTGGGGATGGCCGCTCCATCGGATCGCAACCGCACTCTGCAAAGGAGCCAGGGGGTGGGGGGTGTGGGGCAGAGGTCAGCCCTGGCCCGTCTCAGAGAGGTCCTCCAGCCCCATCTACGTACTACACGCCAGGCTAGGGGTGGGCAGAGGGGAGTCACACAGCCAGGCCCACCGTCTGCTCTGGTGCAATGCAGCCGCAGGGGGCCCGGAGCCCGCAGCTGCCAGGCTGCTTAGGGCGGGGCGTGCATTGCAGAGGGATTCTCCTCCACGGACAGCTCCAGGCCCGTGGGACTCCCACCTGGCTCCTAACAGGCCCGAGGCACTGAGGCAGCACCCCGGACCCCTGCAAACACAGAGAGCCCCCTGCAAACTGGACACAGCCCAGCGTCGTCACTCCTGCACAAGCTCCCCAGACAAAGGCTACTTTGAGGGGGCTTTTCCAGATCTTGCCATTCAAGAAAACCTGCGATTCAAGAGCAAACACGGCCTCACGGGACTGCCCTGTGTCCCATCTCAGACAGGCCCAAGGGGCTGCAGTGGGGACCGGGAGGGTGAATTCACACCTGTGTCTGCCACAGGCGTCCCTCCGTTCTCTTTCAGATGCACTGTGTTAATCTGTTAAAGGGGCACAGTATCTCTCACCCAGTTTTGACAGCACCTTGAAGGCAACAGGTTCTGCGCTGGGGAGATTCTGCTGGGTTGCACACTCTGGCCCTGGCGAGGGGGGAGGCTGGCCGTGGGAGAGGGCCGGGCAGAGCGCCGTGTGTGCAGCAGTGCCGTGAGCCAAGCTAAGCAGGCCTGTGGGGCTCCACAGGCCCAAAGCACAGCGGCAGAGAGGGAGACCAGGAGCAAGCAGGAGAGGCAGGGAGAGGGAGAGGAGGAGAACAGAAGGCCGGGCCCTCCCGGGAGTCAAGGGACCAGGACGTTTGTGGCATCTGCCCACTGCCCCTCCCACTTCCCGCCCCTCCCAGTCCTGAGCTGAATAAAAGGTGCGGAGGGGGGCCCTGGGACCTGCGCTGGACCACACCCAGGAGGGCCTTGGGCTCCCATGCAGACTGCTGCATGTGACACCCTGAGAGCCCAGTGAGATGAGCAGAGGGCAGCTGTCCACCCCTCTCCGCTCGGCCCCGACTCAGCTTGCTTGCGCCACGCCGTCGGAGGATATGCTCCCTGCCTTGTGGAAAGCAGGGGTCCACTGGCCGTCTGGCCGTCGGCCCTGGCCAGGCAGGTGGAGTCGAGAGTCAACCTACCCCACCACATGGCAGATCAGCCTTCGACTCTTCAATAAAACCGCTCAGGTCTGCCCCCAGAGACCTGAGACAAGTCTGTCTCGCTCGCTCTCCCTCTCTCTCACTCCGCCCCACCCTGCCTCGCTCTCTGTCCTGGTTACTACTAGAAATGAAAAGCTCGGAGTTCGAGCTGATGTCTTAGCCCCCTTCTTCACCCCACACCTGGTGGCTTTAGTCCTGGCTTTCTCGGGCCATTTTCTGCCCAACACCGGGCACTAATAGCTTCTTTCCGCCTCCCAGTGTTCCTGCTTCTCCCAAACCTCACGGGGCCAGGCACGGCGCTAGCAGGGGCAGGTGTGCCCGCGTCTCCTACCGGCCCATCACCCCTCCAAAGCCATAGTCCGAGATGTGCTCTGTGGGGGACTGCAGGTCGTTCTTGGAGGAAGCCTTGTCGTCCAGCAGGGGCCCGCTGCTCGCCTCGCTGTCCGCCTTCTGGCTCAGGCTGTCGGAGAAGGCGTCGTCCCTGGGGAGAAGACAGATGTGAACCGGGGGTGCCTGCTCCAGAGAGGCCAGGACACGCAGAGCTCCCTGACACCTGCCTGAGGGGCGGAGTCAGCACTCACCTCCCCCACCCTCCCCACAGGGCTCCCTTCTGGAGTCAGCTCCTCCAGCAGCTCCCTTTCTCTGCCCCAGCACAGTGCACCCACCTGCTTCTCCTGCTTCTCCTCCTCCCTCCCCCCCCCTCCCCCTCTCTCCCCCTCTCTCAGGCGGCTCCAGGGGCCGCTAAATGCCAAAAGGTGTGTCTGAAAGGGTGCGGAGGAGTCCGCACGCTGGGCAGTGTGGGACAAGTGGTTTTATCTTGGCAAGGTGTGGCCGCAGCCCCCTGTGGCTTGGCCCTCACCTTGCCTGCGGCTCTATCCCTGCCTCCAGTGGCCTGGAACAGGGAGGGCCTTCCCCCAATGCCTCCCTCCCGTGATGATGCGGGCTTTGGGTCCCTTTCCTTGTGAGTGAGTCCCATGGCTGCTCCCGGGACAGACCAGCTTCCCTGAGCGGCACGGGGTACCCGAGCACAGGAGCCGGCAGTGGCGCTCAGAGTGCAGAGTTTCCGTGGCCGTGCTGCTGGCACGCGGGGGCTTTTCTTAAGCCCTAAAATTATTTTTAATATCCTCATTATTGTGAAACATGGTTTCCTCTGTTCCTGCCCATCCTGAGAGCACACTTCTGGAGCAGAGACTGGCGGCCACTGGGTGGGGGCGCTGGCCCCAGGGAAGACGGAGGAGGGTGGAGTCACTGCCCCCCCCCCCAGAGGGTCCCGCCACCACTCACATGTCCTGCACCACGATGTACTGGTGCGGGATGAGGCCGTCCACACCGTTGTGCCGGCCCTCCCACCAGTCCTCGGACGCGCGGTGGTACAGCAGCAGGGAGGCCCCCTTCTTGAAGGACAGCTCCCGCGGGGACCGGCCCACGTAGTCGAACTTGGCGATGGCCTCGATCTGCTCCACTTCTGCAAGGAGAGCAGGGTGTCGGGGGCAGCTCAGGCACCTCCTCCAGCCCCCGCTGCCGGGGAGGGCGGGTGGCTCAGGATCCAGGACTGAGGGCTCAGCCACGCCCCAAACTTGGTGGATCCTTATCTCCCGCCACCCTCCTGTTCTCCGCTTCTTTATTAAGACAACTTATTAAGACAAACTCCTGAGAACTGTTTTTCTTTTAACCCTTAACACAAGTCCTATTTCTATTTTTCTTCTCTAAAATTATTTTACCCTTCTCAATAAATGGTGCTGCCAAACTTGGTATATACATATATATGTGTGTGTGTGTGTGTGTGTGTGTGTATATATATATATATATAATGTATAAAAATGAAGTTAGAGCCCCACCTCCCACCAGATACAAAAATCAAGTCAAGATGGATCCAAGACCTAAATTTAAGACCTGAGATTATGAAACTGCTAGAAGAAAACGTAGGGGAATCACTTCACGACACTGGCGTAGAGGATGACTCCCTGGATAACACCCCGAAGCACAGACAACAAAAGCAAACTGGGACAAATGACACGACATCAAACTCAGAGGCTCTGCACAACAGAGGAAGGCAGCCACAGAGTGAGGAGACGTCCAGCAGAACGCGGAAGGACATTCACGAACCTCTTATACAAAAGATCAACATCCAGAATACAGCCACAACTCAAAACATTCAGTGACTAAAAAACCCAAGCAATCCAATTAAGAAATGGGTAAAGGACATCGATGGTTCCCTAAAGAAGAAATGGTCAGCAAATACATGAAAAATAATGCTCAACATCGCTAGCCATCAGGGAGATGCAAATCAAAACCACAATGATAGCACCTCACCCTGTGAGAATGGCTATGACCCAAAGGCCAGGGGAAGACATACACACTGTTGGTGGGAATGTAAATTAGTGCAGCCACTGCAGACAAACACTATGGAGAGTTCTTTAAAAATAAAAATAGACTTGCCATATGATCCAGCAGGCCCACCATGGGTACGTACCCAAAAGACAAGGGCACAGTGTATCAGAGATACCTGCCCCACCATGTTCACAGCAGCACTGTTCACAAGAGCCAAGCATGGACTCAGCCAAGGAGTATACGTGTGTGTGTGAGTCTATAACATATGTGCACATGTAACAGGATACTAGTCACCTATAAAAAAGGAAATCCCGCCCACCCTTCCATCTTCCACCCACTTATTTACCACACAGGTCAGGTCAGAACATCTGGCTTCCATCACTTTCCAGCTGTGTGACTTGGGCAACTTCGCTCTCCTTTCTCGGCCTCCGTCTCCCCCTTGCTAAGTGGACACGACATTAATAATACCTGCCTTGCCCCGTGACAGCCACGGGGCGTCTGCCAGCCAGGGCTCAGGTGGTGAGACGCCCTGGCTTCCCACCTCCCCAAGGCGTCCCCTTGTCTCGCGCAGACCCCTGGTGCTCGGGATATGCTGAGGCTCGTCCCCCCCCCCGCCCCGCCCGCTCCCCGCTCAGTCTGCAGCCCCTCACAAGCCTTCTGCACGATTCCCTCACCTCTGCTCCTGCGGCAGTTTAAACACACAAGGTGACAGTGAAAGACGTGGGAGCACACGCATCCCTGTCCCCTAAATCCTACACCGGGGCCTTTGAACTTGCCCCTGCCGCCCACCAGGAAGCTCTTCTCCCCTGTCTCTACGCTCACTCACGTCTAACAAATGTGGACCAACCATCAGGTCTGTGCTCACGTGGCACTGCCCTCACAAAGGCCCGTGGCCACACCCAGCCACGAGACTCCCACATGCCAATCACTTCTTAATGCCTGCCCTTGCTCTGTTTGTCTTCTCAGCACTTCTTCCAACCTGAGAGTCTATGTGAACAGGTGCACGTGTGTGTGTCACGTGCGTGAACACATTTATACACACATCGTTTCAAATCCATTCACTGCCAGGCCTTCTGCTACAGCGTGGAGACCACTGGCACAGGAGGTGCAGGACCACAGTGGGCCCGGCTGCCGTCCCGCGCGTACTCGCTGCTTGCATGAATGAATTCCAGCTTCACCACATGCTGAGTGCTGCCCCTCTGTCAGCTCACTGGATGCCCATGAGACACGTGCTGGAGACATCAGCCCCAGGTAAGATGAGGCGACAAGGCAGAGCTGAGCCGCTGTGTCCAGGGGTGGCCATGGGAGCCCAGCGTGGGGCACTGAGCCCTGAGCCAGGCCACACGCAGCAGGAACAGAGGCTTCTCAGTGTGTGTACCACCTGCTAACCTGAATCCTGTCACAGCCCTTGCATACGGACGGCGTATATCAGACACAGACACACACACATACACACACACACACTGCCACGTGTCTGCTATCTAATCAGCCTGCTTGTAAAGAGGCCAGCTGTGCCAGGCAGGGCTCCCCAGCCCTCTAGCAGGCAAGAGGTGCACAGGCCACTCCAGAGCTAAAGGTGGGCTCGAGGATGGCCCCACAGGGGCCCGGCTGGAGCCACACTGACAAAGCCCCTCCCTTGGCCTTGGCAGAGCAGGGCAGCGCTGGACGCAGAGTGGGCAGTGGCAGCAGCAGCTCAGAGGCTGTCACACGGGCCTGGGCCAGGCTTCTCTGGAGACCAAAGTCGTGCTGGAGCCTGGCTTTCACCGCAGAGTCCAACATGTAGCCATCTCACCAGTCTCGGCCCCGGACTCCCCTCTGCCCGTCACCCATGGAGCTCCAACTCCCCTCCCCACCTCGGCCAGGCCCCAGGGATCTGCCCACGGGAGAAGAGACAGCTCTGTTCCTCGGCACCTCCAGGCCCCCACCCAGGCCCACCCCACTCTGCTCCAGGAGAGGCGCCCTCCGTGTCTGTGGGCCGTGTCGCTGTGGAAGGCTGGGACATGACTGTGCCTCCTCTCCTTTCTCATCCGCTGTGCGGGGAAGGCCGCAGGGCCTGGCCACAGGGCTCCCTCTCCTCTCCCCTTCCCACAGCGACCTCAGGTTGCTTTGCCACCTGGGGCTCTGGCACCAGCGGGAAATGATGTAATGACGGGTGAGATGGGCACAGCCCCGGGGAACATGTGAAGAAAGCAAAAGGAAGCAGTGGGGGAGGAGGAGAAAGAGGAGAAGAAGGGAGGGGGGAAGAGGAAGAGGAAGAAGAAGGCACTTCAAGCCTCGGGGGTGGCCCTTTGGTCAAAAAGCCAGCGAAGAGACAGCTCCCCAAGAACGACTGGGCGAGAGGCGAGACCGCGAGACAAGGCTGAACCTCTCAGGAAGACGGAGCGGTGAGAAACAGGCCACACCAGACGGTACAACAGCAACACACAGGGAGGAACAGAGAGGTCAAAGCCAACAGGCGGAGACCTCAACATGTCACGTTCACGGATGGCTGTAACAACCAGACAGGAGACCACAAAGCAAGCAGCAGGCCACACGACGTCACCAGCCGGGGAGACCCAACAGACGCCGCAGGACGTCCCCTGACAACAGGCGACAGCGGACGTTCGCCAGGATGCTCCACCGCAAAACGAGCCCCAAGAGGAGGCGGAAAACAAGGAAACTGAAAAACAGGTGCAAACTGAACTTCCTGTTCCCCAACAGCCCAGGAGCAAAAGCAACAATCGAAAGAGAATTCAGAAAATACTGGAGCTGGACGCAGATGAAGAACGTAACACACCCGCCGGGGTCCAGCTACGGCAGTGCTTCCGAGACTCTCTCTGACGGAGGACAAAATCCCAGCTCAGTGATCCAAACTTCCACCTTAAACACAAGGAAAAACACAGCAAGCCATACCAGAAGCAGCTCGAGGAAGGAACTGGTAAAGATCAGAGCATGAACGAATGCCTAGAGACCAAGAGCGACAGACGTCCATGAAGCAGACGGCCCATTCTTTGCGGAAGTCGATGAAACTGGCACACCTTTAACTACACAATCCAAGGAGAACAGGGAAGACCCAAATAACTAGAACTAAAAAATGAAGAGGGACGCTGCTCCCAGCACTTTACGTGATGAAAAAGGGTCCTAGAGAAACACGCGTAGCTGTGAGTCAACATTCGGTAACTCAGACCAAACTACTGCTCTCCCTGTGAGATCAGGGGCAAGACACGGCTGTACGTTCTATCACTTCCACCCAACGCTGCACTGCAGGCCCTGGCATGGGAGATTAGGCCAGAAAAAGAAACAAACATCACCCAGGTTGGAAAGGGAGAAGGAAAACTATTATGATCTTGAACACAGGAAATCATTAGGAGTTTACCAAGAGCTGTTTAAATAAATGAACAAGTTCAGCAAGGTTGAAGGTACAAGAGCAGTCTACTAAAACAAATGGTATTGCCATACACTTGTAATAAATAATCCAAAAATAAAATTAAGAAAATGATTCTGTTCACACGGGCATCAAAAGGAGTACAGTGCAAGTCTCCTGCTCTTTAGAGCATTGGTGGAAGAAATCAAAGGGGACTAAGCTGCTGGGAGATGCGCTGGGCTCACGGATCAGAGGACAGCACTAAGCTAGCGGCCTTCCCCGTCCATCCACAAACTCAAGGTGAGCCCCAGTAGGGTCCAGCCGGCTCCTGTGTAGGAACTGAGAAGCCGATTCTAAACCTCGCTTGAAACTGAGAAGAACCCAGAACAGTCGAACAACATTGGAATAAACAAAGCTGGAGGACTGAACACTTGCCAGTTTCAAAGCTTACTGCTAGGCCGCAGCACTGAAGACAAGGCAGAGCTGACATGCACGCAATTAGATCAGTGCAAAACCTGAGTGTCCAAAGTCGCGCCCAGGGCAGCTGACCCAGCCCATTCAGTGGGGCAAAGGGTATCACTTTCAAAGAACCGCTGTGTGACAGCTGGACAAGCACACGCAAAGGCAGGAGGCTGAACCCTTACTCTATGTCAGACACAAAAATTAACTCAGATAAAAAACCTGAACAGAAAACCTAAAACTATATAACCCTTTAAAGAAAATATAGGCACACGTCTTGATGAACTTGGATTTGGCAAAGGACTCTTAGATATAAAACAAAAATAACAAACAACAAAAGAAAAAAATAGATGAATTGAGCTTTATTCATTAAAAAGTTCTTGAGGAAGGGGGGCGGGCTAAGCCTCCACCTGCGGCACCAGCATCCCACACGGGCGCTGGTTTGAGTTCTGGCTGCTCCACTTCTGATTCAGCTCTCTGCTATGGACTGGGAAAGCAGTGGAAGATGGCCCATGTGCTTGGGCCCTTGGGAGACCCAGATGAAGCTTCTGGCTTTGGCCTGGCCCAGCTCTGGCCATTGCAGCGATTTGGGGAGTGACAGAAGATAAAGATCTCTCTCTCTCTCCCTCCCTCCCTCTCTCTGTCTGTCTCTCTCTCTCTACCTTTCAAATAAGTCTTTTATTCAAAAAACAGTTCTCTGATTAAAAATGCATAACATGAAAGTCCAAAGGCAAAGCCACAGAATCAGACAGCGGAGAAGGGATTTATGTTCAGAGTCAGAGTACTTCAAAAAGTCCATGGAAAAAAATTAAAAGGTAAATTAATTTTGGTTCAATTTTTCTTAAATCCATACGTGGTTTTTTTTTTTTTAATATGCAATTCCATGATCTTTTTGAAGACCCAAGATAAAGGTCTGTTACAACTCCATGATAATCAAATGGTCAAAGGACCCGTTTAAGGAGATGTTTCTCCAAAAAAGGTATGTAAATTGCCAGTAAGGACATGTAACGCAGGTCCCTGTCATCAGTCATCAGGGACATGCAGATGCAAGCCTCGGTGAGCTGCCCCGTCACAGTCACCTCAGCGCTGGAAGCAGAAAAGCCAGACAAGAGCAAAAGCTGGTGAGGACGTGCAGAAACGGAGCCGGGCTCTGCTAACAGGAATGTAAAATCGTGCCGTCCCCAAAATGGTTCGCGGAGCTACTATACGACCCAGCGATGCCACTCCTGGTGTGCACCCAGAGAAACTGCATCGTACGTCTACACAGACACCTGCACACAACGCTCACGGCGGCAGTGTTCCCAACAGCTGAAGCACAAGCCACCCACAGCTCCCTCGGCAGACAAACGGAAAAACAAAGTGTGATCCGTCCACGCAGCCACGAGGAAGGATTCCACGGACAGACCTTAAAAACACGCTAAGTGAAGGCAGCCAGACACAAACGCCTCACACTGTGCGATCCTCTGAGGTGTCCAGACGAGGTAACTCCACCGCGACGGGGAGGGGAAGAGGGGCTCTCAGGCGGGGGGCAGACGCAGGGACAGGGCTGTCGTGTATCAAGGGAACGAGCTAAAGCATCCGGGGTTTCTCTGTGAGATGACCACGTTCTGAAACTGCAAAGGCTGCCCACCTGTGTGAACATGCTGCCAAGCAGCGCACGGCACACTTCTGGGGGTGAACCGCATGGTTCGTGACGTTGTGTAACAGCCCTCCGTGGGGAGCGGGCTGAGCCAGGGGGTGCTGCTGGCTTACCCCCTCTCACGAGGGGTGGGGAGCACTTGCCCAGTTCATCATAAACTGGCCACTGATCTTTACTCCTACTGGGGGCGGGGGGTGGCCGTGGCTGAAGGGGAACCGAGGCACTCATGCATCAATGGACGACCACCATTTATCCCACCAACACCTGTCTTTAACACACACAGCACAGACAGATCCCATGTGCCACGCAGCGTGAAAGCAGACAGCGCCCAGGACTGCTCTTCTGAGCTATTCCATTTACAAGTTCCAGAACACACGACGAGGAGAGGAACCAGAGTTAACCTCAAGGTCGGTGTGTTAACCTCAGAGCCGGCGGTGGCTTGGCTTTGAGGGAGCCGGCGAGGGTA
Organism: Oryctolagus cuniculus; assembly: GCF_051225735.1. Classification (NCBI taxonomy): domain Eukaryota; kingdom Metazoa; phylum Chordata; class Mammalia; order Lagomorpha; family Leporidae; genus Oryctolagus; species Oryctolagus cuniculus. Next base: position 119,697,598 of record NC_142876.1, on the reverse strand, counting down.
CCCACCTTGAGTGCCCCTGACACTGGTGTGAGTGCTCCCGTCACCTGCTGACCTCATACCTCATTTAGCTTCGTGACGACAGCCTAGTACGCTTCGTCTGGTTTAGTTCTGACAACCAAGGGTCACCAGTCTAACTGTGGTTTCCTTCCAGATCTCAGAGACCAAGGGGCAAGCCCACACTGGATTTCCCAGTCCACCCCATGAAGTATGGAGGGCTCGAGACAGGACAGCCAGCTGGCGCCAGTCAGATCCACTCTCGGAGGCCCCGGAGCCCCCTTCTAAGCCATTTCTGACCTGCGAAGCCCACCACTGCCGTTTGAAAGGCATTTTCCAACAGAAAAGAAGATGGTGATGATCCTCTTGTGAAAGTCTTAGGGGAAACAGGAAGTAAAATCAGGAGGCTGAGGTTGCCAATGACTGGTTAGGTCATGAAAATTCTCTATGTGGCCTTGGAGGGACAGGCACTGGCCAGGGATTCACTGCGACCCATCTTGTCCCAGCCACTGAGCTAAGCCCCTGCAGATGCCACCTCGTTTCCACCCAGGCCGGGACTCCCTCAGGGCTGTCATTCCATTTCACAGGTAAGGAAACGGAGGCCACAGGTGATGCAGCCTGCTGTGGTCACACGGCCACAGACGCCCTCCGTGTGCCAACTCCAGGTCTCTCCCCCTGAGCCCCGGGCCCCTCGGCTGCCCCTGCGCTCACTGCTCCTGAGGCTGCTGTGGCCAGGGCCGCCTGAATGTAACACGGAGACGATGTGGTCAGTCCTCCTAGAGAGAACAGCGCTGCTTCTCCACAGGCCGCCGACACGTGTGGGACGCTCAGAGCCTTCAGGGGCCAGGCAGCAGCTGCCCTGCAGAGTGGCCGCCCGTCTCCCCGCCTCTGTCATCCTCAGAAGCTGGCAGCCTTACAAAGACTTAAAGGAGCAAGCAGGGACCGGACACAGCACTCGGACTGCCCGCTTTGGGACACCATGAGCCCCTGTTCCAACTTTGGGGAGGGCAGTGTTCTGTGCACTGGTCCCCAGGGATCTGCTTCTTGGTTGACCAGCAAGCCCTCTTCTCTCTGGCCCTCCTGGTACTCAATGCCCACAGCAGTCTTACACCTGCCAGACAGAGGAGCTGGGGGCAGCTGTGGGGACCTCAGCACCCCGGGAGGTGAGCAGTGACCAAGGTGCGTGAGGGCACAGGGCCTCAGTGGGCGGCTGCCCCTCCCGCTGCCCCGGCAGCTCTCAGCTCTGGGCTCCTAGCACTAGACGCGTTTTCCCCCAGGGGAAGAAGGGCAGGGCAGAGAGGGAGAGGGAAAGACACAAGTCAGAACACCCGGAAATGAGAAGAGCAACAGAGGGCGAGAGCAAGGGGAGCTGTTAAAGACACAGGGAGAGGCGGAGGAGGCGGTGGAAGGCCGAGGGAGGAAGAGAGGAAGAGGAAGGAGTTAAGCCAATGGCTGTGCAGCAGCAGCAGGCAGCACCTGCCCACCCCCACCCCCTCCAATCAAAAGTTCGCTGGGTCCAGGATGGTGGCAGCCTCTCGGGACTCTGGGAAAGCTCAACTTCACATCTGGTTTTGTTTTTCCACATCTGCAACCCAGGCTTGGCCCGCGAGCTTCCTCTCAACCCACGGAGACTGGATCACGCCTGGTGCATGACCCAAGGCCGGCCAGTGAGGCCTCGTTCCAGGACCTTCCCCAGAGCTATGAGAAGGAGGAGCTGGGGAAAAAGCCTGACCGGCCAGAGACGTCCTTACAGGGAGATCAGCGTGCGAATGGGGCCAGCACGCAGGGAAGTGGAACAAAAGACAGAGCCTGCTCTCCTGGATCCACCTGTGCCAGGACACCGGAATCTGCGGGCGCGTGAGCTGATTCCCCCCCCCCTTTTTTTTTTTTGACAGGGAGAGTGGACAGTGAGAGAGACAGAGAGAAAGGTCTTCCTTTTGCTGTTGGTTCACCCTCCAATGGCGCCGCGGCTGGCACTGATCCAAAGGCAGGAGCCAGGTGCTTCTCCTGGTCACCCATTGGGTGCAGGGCCCAAGCACTTGGGCCATCCTCCACTGCACTCCCAGGCCACAGCAGAGAGCTGGCCTGGAAGAGGGGCAACCGGGACAGAATCCGGTGCCCCGACCGGGACTAGAACCTGGTGTGCTGGTGCCGCAGGTGGGGGATTAGCCTGTTGAGACTCGGTGCCAGCTGCTGATTCCCTTCTGTGCCAGGGCTGATGGGAGCTGGGGTTCTGCCTTTAGCAACCGAAATCAGCCTACTCGCCCGGCCTCCCAGCAGCCTCACTGCGGCCCCTCATGGTGGCCAACAGTGAAACCAACAGCTAAGTACGAGCGCTGTGAAGCCATGGTGTGTAGCAAGAGTAAACGCAACACAGGGAGAGAGCAGCGCCACGCTCGGGCCACAGGGCGCCCAGCGACGTCAGGGCCCCTTCCTCCGGGAAAATGCGGAAACACGCATTCTGCAACCCATGAAAATGGAGGCAGGCGTGATCCACCTGGGTGTGAGAGGGCTCCTTCCTGCTGCTTTGATGAGGACTGACAGCACGCTCCCGCACCCCGGCGGGCAGCACGGGCACGCTGCCTGCTGGAGGCGCTGGCCCTGGGCCCACGGTGGCCAGATCGCTGCTCCACGCAGGCTACCTGCCCCAGCGACTAGCTCAGCTCTCCCTGCTGCATCTAGAGGGCCAGAGGACCCCGGTGGGTCCCTCAGAGCACAGGCGGCCTCCCCCCTCTCGCCTCGTTTCTGGGGCTCCGTCATCAGGGAGCCCCTGCCTGGGCCCCACCTGCAGCCTGGCCTGCTCGCCCTGCACCACGGGCAGCTCCACCAGGCCCCATGTCCGCTTCCTCACGTGCCTCAGGCTCCAGCACAGGCCTGGTGCCATGCAGAGCCACGTGGAGAGGAGATGGAGGGGCAGAGGTGGCTTCCTCGCTAGGACCCCTGCCCCTGGGGTCTGCCCCTGGGCCACGCAGGGCACACAGGGCGACCATGCGGGCCGCGTGCGGGGCGCACCGTGCACAGTGCTCTGTGCCAGGCCGAGGCTCCTCTGCAGGAGGCTGCGTTCTCGCTGGAGCCCCGCAGGGGGCTCTGGGGCCCAGCCCCTGGGGTAAGGCTGGCATGGGCCGGCACAAGAGGTCCCCCGGCACACACCCGGCCCACGACCGCTGCTCGCTCACCTTCGTCACTGGTGTGCGGCTCGGTGCCGTTGTCATGGTCAACTTCGTCGATGGTGCCTGGCTCGCTGTGCGGGCTGTCACTGCAGGGGACACACGCAGGGGTCAGCTGAGGGCTCCGGACCCTCACCCGGCCCGCACCTTCCCCCGTCCACCAGCCCCGCCCTGCAGCTCTTCCACCGCGTGGCCTTGGGGGGGGGTCTTCCCAGCCAGGAGACCCCAACCCCACGCCCTGCCCGAGCTCCCCTCCTCGGGTCTCCTTGGTGACAGCTGTGAAAGCTCAAGGTGGTTTCAGTAGGTCCCCAGAGTCGCCGAGCGGGAAACGCAATCCCTAAGGCATCGGTGTTACCAGGCGGGGCCTGGTGAGAAACGCATTCGTGCTCAGAAAGGCGAGTCTGGGCCCCGCTCGCTCTCCCACTCGCTCTCGCCCTCCGGCCTCCCACTGTGGGCCGATGAGCACCAAGGCCCCGGCCGGGGTGAGCGCCACGCTCTCGGACTGCCCGCCTGCGGGAGTCAAACACGTTTCAGCTCCTTGTCGATGCCCCATCTCAGGGATTCTGGGTCAGCAGCAGGAAACGGATGGATGTGGCCAAACCCTGACCTCTATCCCCAGACAGACCACGGGGCAGAACACGGGAACAGCCATGGGTTCCCTCACCCCGCCTGACCCCCTCATCTTACAGCCGAGGGCCACAGCTGTGAGGTGACGGACGCTCATGAGGGCAATTGTGTGGGGCCATGTTGAGAGCCCCGGTGAGCCCAGGGCACAGGTGTGGCCTTGCACCAGTGCTAGGCATGGCCACCGAGGGACCCAGGTCAGCCACGTTGACTTGCTAAGGTGTGGCATGGTTTCCCTGGGCGCCTCCCCCTCCTCCCACCCCGCCCCCCAGGCTTCACAAGCTCCCTGAGGCCACAGCTCATTCCCACAGGCAGTCGGTCGGGTTTCCTACTGTGCGAGGGATGCTGTGATGGGTGAGGAAGACGAGGTCCCTGCCCACGTGCCTCAGACATTCTAGCAACAGAGGTGAGAAAAGCAGCCCAAGTCAATAGCCGGGAGGAAAACGCCTGCAAGCTGAGATAGTCTTAGAGAGAAAAGAAATGGCCAGAGACAAGAATGGTTGAGGTGACCTTCATTGTCTGGGAGGGCTTCTTGGAGGAGGTGGCTTTTACAAATGTCTTTAAAAGGGAGAAGGGCTTCAGCATGGAAACCTGCATAAGGTTCAGACTTGGCAGAAAGGCTTCCAAGACAGCTCCTAACCTGGCTCATCATGTGGCCTGTGCAGGCTCCACCCTCACCCTGCCCTGGTCATGCTGCACTCTGTTCAGTTCACCCAACGCTCTAGGCCTAGAACATTCTTTGCCCACCCCTCACTGGGCTGGCTGACATCGATCCCCAGGATAAACTCGGCCTGGACTTCCTGCAGACCAGCGCAGGGAGCCCTGTTTCTGGAACATTCTACCCCTGCTTCCTCAGAGCTCCCCGCACCTGGCTGATCCTACCAGGGTTACGTCCCTGCCTTCCTGCCCCGACCCGGCACACACCAGACACTTGGCGACCATCTGCCGGGGGGATGACGTCCACTGTGCCGAGACCCCTAGTCAGATCTCCCTTTCCAGCTTTGAACCCCTCCTTCCAAACTACTGTGGGGAAGCCAATGAGCTTAGAAAAGTACAGGTGTTGCCAAGTGCACCAGGATCTGGGCCCGGCCCAGGACTACTTATAAAAGGGTACGTTCACAGGCTCATGGGAAACAGCATTAAAAGATACATCTATTTTGGTGCGAAATCCACGCACACAAGTGGTTTTCAAAAACTTCCTGAAAAATGCGTATCATGAAAAAAACTATGCATGGATTTCAATTTCTTTTTTTTCTACCAAAAATAAGCTTATCTCTCAACTTAATTTCCCACAGACTTGCTGAAGTCCCTTCGTGTATACTGAGGCTAAGATAGAGAACTGGTAACGGTGGGAGACGAGGCGCAAAAGGCTTCGCCTTGTCCGGAAGTGGCGCTCACTGGCCGCAGGTGCAGCTGGGACAGACTCCCGCCCGCGGCCTGCAAGGGGTGGGAGCTGTGAGGAGCTGTCACGCAGCCCCGCACAGGGACACCCAGGCAGCGGGAGCCCCTCCCTTGCAGGAAGCACGGTCCAGGTACGCCCGGAGAGGGCAAGCAAGCCTGCAGCCCAGGGACGCTCTGCTCACACCTGGCCGGCAACACCGCAGTCGCCTACGCGGACAGCTGCGTGCTGGCGCGACATCAGGAAAGAAGAGGTCTCCCACGGCGGGCACGGGGCTTCCCATCTTCACCACGTTTCTAAATTTTTCCTGTCTTCACACGGTAAGGTCTTAGTATGGGGAAGGCAGTCAGCCCTGATTCTGAAAACGTTCTAGAATATTCTCCCTAAGACTCTGGGCAGTTAGCAATACACAGAGGCGCCCCCTAGTGATTGCTGATCTCAAAGAACTGAGCTCGCTTGATGTGGAAAACAGAACTGCTAGGTGGGAAGGGACAAGGGTGGGACACGTCATCGCCCCTCCCCTGCCTCCTAAGAAAGGCTGCCCTCCACCCCCCGCCAGTTCTGGCCTTCTGACTCGTCCCCACCGTGCTCATGACCGCAGCCCCAGCCCCAACAGCAAACCCAACTCTTGGGCTGTGTTGGGACACTCAGGAAGGGGCAGCTCCCTTTCTGCTGAAGACATGCAGATACGGGGTCACAGATCTGCAGCTGCTGGGGGCCTCCTGTGCCCGGCACGGGAGGGGCTGTCAAAGCGGGCAGGCAGCAGGACCAGGTCCTGAGGATCGCAGCTGAGTCCCTGGTCCAGCTATACCTGAAGCTGTCTCCCCAGACTGCTGAACCAAGCACCCCAGGAAAGCACCACTTGGCTCAAACCAGCGCCCTGTAACTCAGCCAGCGGAGGCTGACGCACCCACGCCTCCCACAAGGCTGACGCACCCACGCCTCCCACAAGGCTGACGCACCCACGCCTCCCACAAAGCTGCTGTGGAGCCCTGGCGAGAAAACGCAGGTGGAAGGGAGACTGAGCGCAGCAGGAGCACACAGGCTTCCTCCTGGGGCCGGGGCGTCTTACCAGTAATCCTCCCCTCCAGCCATGCACTTCTCGTACACGGGGCCCTCCAGCTCCCGGGGGCTGGGGAAGATGGCTTCGTGATGGATGATGATGGTTTTGATGACTTCGTTGACGTGGGCCTGGCAAGACACGGGGTCCTGCCCATCTGGGATGTGCATGAGGGTGGGCCCGAAGCAGATGGCCAGGTTGTAGGGATCCATCATGTTCTCGTCGCTGTACTGGGAGAGGCTGGGAGAGAAGGCACGCACAGGTCATCTGGGAGAGGCAAATCCTCCCTCCGGGTTTCTTTTTTGGGGGGGCTCTACTCAGATCCAAGAAGGTTCCAGGTTCTGCTGAAAACATTAGAGTACCTGGGGCCTGTGTGGTGGTACAGTGGTTTAGGCCGCCCACCGCCTGCAATGCCGGCATCCCCGTATCAGAGCACCAGTTCGAGTCCCGGCTTCTCCACTTCCTATCCACTCCCTGCTAATGTGCCTGGGATAGCAGTGGAAGATGGCCGAAGTGCTGGAGCCCCTGCCACCCACATGGGAGACCAGCATGGAGTTCCAGACTCCTGGTTTCAGACTGACCCAGTCCTGGCCGTTGTGGCCATCTGGGGAGTCAATCAGCGGATGGACGGCCTCTTTCTCTCTCTGCCTTTCAAATAAATTTTTAATTTTTTTAAAAAAAGCATAGTACTTGCAAAAGCCCCAGGACACCCCGGTGGTGCCCGCACCCTGGCACTCACTGGTTGAGGAAGGCGAAGAGGTATCTCATGACCACGATGACGGCGCGGGGCAGGGTGACGAGGATCTGCTGGATCTGATGCACCCTCTCGGCTGGGGTCTCCAGTTCTGGAACAGAGAGGGGCTTTTCAGGGGCCGTCTACCCTCAGAGAGCAAGGAGCTGCCCACTCACCGGCCCCGCCTCCCACATACCTCTGGGACCACCTGGATCTGGGGAGCCAGCTCTACTCTCAGCTGGCAGCCAGATCAGGGAGGGATCCAGGCCTGGCCAATCAGAGCCTCACATCCCTGGCCACAGGGAGGGGTGGGGTGTGGCCTAAACAGAACCAATCAGAGTCCATCCTTGGAATTTAGGGCTGGAGGAACCAGCAGAGAGGCACCTTGGACGTGGTTGGAGGGAAGCAGCCGGGGGCTACCAGGAGGGAGGTCCTGCCTGAGAGACTGCAGCACAGAGATGGAGTAGAGACAGGCTCCTACCAATGCTGTGTGAGAGTCTGAGACCAGCCGGGCCTAAAAGCATCTGGGTACAGACCCAGCCCATTGAAGTGGAGTTTCTGTCACCTGTCACCCACAGGTGCTGGCAAGCTCAGCGGGGGACCATGTGTCATTAACCCCCTTTCAACAGGAGCTACAGCACTGTCCAGGAAGTGCACGCCCAACACACAACCACCTCTCAAGCCAAGGGCTGGCCTGAAACCCTGGCAGATGCCTCTCAGCTCAGCCCTGGGGTGTTTGCCAGAGGCCCGGGCAGCAAACGGGCAAGCTGGGAAGGTGACGCCAGGGACAGCAGCCGTGGGGCTCTGAGCTGACCTCCCACGCCACGGCGACTTCTCTCCCAGACGGGGCTTCCCCCCGCGGCCCCGCTGCCCACCTCCACGCTCCGTGGGTTTGTCCCTTTGGAACACAGCCGTTCCCCCTCTCTCTTCTGCATCCCAGGCCCTCACGAGGAGGCTGCGGCCTCGTCTCCCAGCGGCTGCCCCTTCCCGGAGTCCCGGAGCTTCGCATCGCAGACGGGGTGACATGGACAGCCCGTGGGCACCTGGAAGTCTGCGGGGCTCTCTCTAGGGCTGGCACAGGGGCTGCAGGGCACTATTGCCATTTGGTATCCAGGGTCCCAAATGTGTGGGAAACACAAGCCGTTGCTCTACCTTCAATTCCAGCAGCGCCCCACTGGGGCACCCGGGGTTTGGAGGCCTCACCCACTGTACCTCCCTGCCATACACAAAGGACTTCCCCTCCAGCTCTCCTTCCTGGCCTGGCTCTAGGAAGCCTTGCCCCAGCCACCCCAGCATCTGAGGCTCCTCCATGCACACCAGCTCCACCGCCCTCACCTCCAGGCCCCGATCCCAGCTCGGCTGGCATGTACCAGCAGTGTTTTTCTCAAATGCGCTTACTGTACACGGAAACTGTGTCTCTCTGCAAACGAGAAACCAGAATCCTCTGTCAGGATTACGAGGAGTCAGAAAAGCCGGCACAAGGGCAGTGACGCCGGGTGACCAGGGGGTACCTGTCACCTCCAGAGCCGGGCCTGACACCCTGCGAGGGCCTCATTTCCAGCAAGCTGGTTCGCGGACGACGCTGGGGCATGCTCTCACTCCCCTGAGGAATACTTACTAATGGTAGATATCAAGTCTTGAAACCTTTCCTTAGGAAAGAGTGGGTTTTCCAGTCCTCGGAAATACAGTTTTAAGACACCGGCGACCGAGTTGATATCTCGCTCATTTTGGTCGTCCACGAGGGGGTCTTCACCTGCAGGGAGGCAAACCAGGGGTCTCAGGGCGGGAAGGAGGCGGAGGGCGGGCTGAACTGGAGGGAGGGTGCCGCGGGCAGCCTCCTTCGTGGGTAAGTACCCCTTAGGTGGGCGGCCGGCCTGGTGGTCAAGGCTCCTACACGGAGCGCCTGGGTTTGCCCCTGACTCCAGGTTCCTGCCTAGGCACACTCCGGGAGGCAGTGGTGATGGTTCCTGCCACCCACTGGGAGTCCTGGACTGCATGCCTGCCTCCTGTGGCAGGCATTTGGGGGGGGAGAGAACCAGTGGATGAGAGCTATCTGCCTCTTTCCTTATGTCTCAAATAAGTATTTTTAAAAAGTTCTCCGGCAACTTATTAGAAAATGCCCAAAGACACAGAACAGTTGTAAAAGTAACCCCTAGTTACACTCATCTTTCTGAATTGATGTTTTCAAAGCTCAGGAGGCTTTGCAGGCGTTGGCACGGCGCTGCTGCTCCCAAGAGCAGAGTTCTCACGTGACGACGTGACTGTCCCGAACACTATCAACAACCATCCCCAAACAACCTCTCAGATCCAGCCCACACTCAAACACCCCCAGCTGCCACAAGACAGCTTTTCTAGAACTTTCTCGAGAGCTAAGAGTTAGGCAGTGTTCACGCGACTCACTCTGTGCCTGTGAGTCTTTTCGTCCTCTGGAGGTCACAGAGACCCTGCTATGTCTGTGTGCTGGTTTGTTGTCTTTAACACGGACTTCCTGGACAGGGCAGGCCATGTGCCGTGTGGATGGCCCCACGTTCTGTGGCCGTCTGACTGCTTCCTCATGATTACAGTCAGGAGAAACGTCTTTTTGTGACAGGAATACTACACGTGCAATGCTGTGGGTACACAACCGTGTCCCACCAGGAGGACAGGAGTTTGGTCCCCGGGTCAGGTCCCCTGGTGGCCTCCAGGTCTCTACATTTAAAGGTATTTTCTCAGGGTGGGCATTCGGCCCAGCAGTTAAGACACTGGTTGGGACGCTCACATCCCGTATCACAGTACCTGCCCTTCAGTCCTGGCTCTGCTCCCAACTCCAGCTTCTTGCAAACACACAGCCTGGGAGGTGATGATTCAAAGACCTGGGTCCCTTGCACTCACATGGGAGGCCTGAATTGAACGCCTGGGGCTCCTGGCTTTGGCCTGGCCCTGTCCAGGCTGTTGCAGGTATTTGCAGAGTAAATGAAGCGATGGGAGATCTCTCCCTCTCTCCCTCTCTCCCTCTCCCCTTCTCTCCCTCTCTCCCTCTCCCCTTCTCTCCCTCTCTCCCTCTCTCCCTCTCTCTCTCTCTCTCTCTCCCTGCCTCTCAAATAAATAAAATAAATTTTTGACATTTTCCCCTTTGTGAGAAGTGAGTGGTCGGACATGATACTCAGAGAACCAAGGTGCTCAGACTGTGGGCCCAGAACTGTGTTCCTCGGGGTTCAGCCATGGTTTCAGAATCTAGTAATAACTTCTGCTCAATTTCAAGAACCCTTCCTTCCCCGCTCCCTCCCGAATCTGAATCCTTCAGCACTCCTAATCTGAAATCCTAAATGCTCCAAAACCTCAAAGTTTTTGAGTTCCAACACAATACCACAAAAGGAAAATTTCACACCTCACGTGTGGGGTCACAGTCAAAATACAGAAGTACCAAAAATACTGTAAAAAACGACCTTCAGGCTGTGAATACAAGGCATACATGAAACAGACAAATGTCATGCTTTGACTTGGGTTCTGTCTCTGAGATATTTTATGCACACACACAGATATGCATACTCACATATGTACACAATATATACAAATATTCCAAATCCCCAACACTCACTTCCGGGAGTAAGCATTTCAGATCAGGAGTACTCAACGTGCAGGTGAGTGGGGGGAGGCGTGGGGCGGGCAGGGCTCCCTCCTCAGCCCCCTCTCTGTCCTAGCAGCAGCCTAAGGAACTAGAGATGGCGCTTCCTCTTACTGCCCCTTTGTCCCTGGGGACTCCACTGCCAGGCATGACTCCCATGTTGTTCATCTACAGGCGAGTGCACCGCCCGGGACGCCCACACCTGCCCATACACGCAGCCTGAGTCCTTGCCCTTCCTAGCCAAAGATGCTCAGTCCACCAACAGAGCTGCTCACACCCAGGCTCTCGGCAAGGCTGGCCAGCTGCGGCTCCAGGAGCGAGTGGATCTCCAGAGGCTGAGATGGGCAGGATGGGTGGCGGGAGGGGGAGCTTTTTCCAGGAGAAGAACGGGAGCTGAAACCCCAGGCAGGCTGGGAGAGTGCCACATTCACCTGTGTGAGCCGCCATCCTGGCGGGAGGCGCAAGCCTCACCGGACAGCCCCACCCACAGCTTACTCTGACCACGCCATGGGCATCACCTGCAGGGCAGGGCTGCCTTAAAGGGCCCAGGAAAACCTGGATATAGGCACCCATCAGCTGGGCAGTTCCCTGCAGCCAGAGGCCCAGCCATGTTTCTCAGCCCCAACAAGCTGTCCCAGAAAGTGCTGGTCACAGCCCTCTCCTGAGGCAGCAAGCAGACCTCAGACGGGTGGTGTCAGGCCCTCCTGGGGTATCAAACCCAAATCCTGCTGCAGCTGCTCCCTGCCCTGCACGAGACACCTTGCACCTCTGCCACCCTGCCTGTAGGGGGCACCACAGAGTTTTGTGGGGACCACAGTGGGAAGGAGGGCCTGGGAGGCAAGGGCGGGGCTCTCTAGGGTTTGGCCTGACACACTCCTGCCTCTCCAGGACCCTTTCTCCTTCCCGTATCCAAGCAGCGTGCTGAAGGTGTACAGTCAACAGTGGCAGAGGAATTCCCACGCAAAGCCTGGGTGGCTCATGTTGGAAGGAGAAGGCGGCAAGTTTAGGAACAGTAAGCGCTGAGTAGATTTCCGACACAGCCTGATCTTTCTGAGGTTTAAGGAGAAGAGAGCCATGCTCCTCCGAGAGCACCTTCCTGGGGGTCAGGGAGGGCTCCCAGAGCCCCTGAACGCGTGGCGAGGACGGCCACCCTGCGGGGCTCAGACCAGAAGGACTCTGAATGTAAAAGGAACAAAGGCTAAACACACACACACACACACACACACACACACACACACACACGTCGCGCTGGCTTGGAGAGAGAATCCAATCACAGGCTAGACCACGAGCGAGTGAAGAGCACGTAGGAGGAGTGACACTGAGCCAGGCCCAGGACCTGGCCACCTGGTCGCCAGGGGAATGCAGCAGGACAGCCGGGAAGAGGGGCACGCCAATCCCCCAGGGGTCAGCTGGGGGAGGAGCCAAACCCCAGACCCTCGGCTGGCAAACAGGAAGAACCAGAAAAGAGGAAGTGAGAGAGGGAGCACGAGCCAGCCTGGGGAGCAAGGACAGCGTTTTCCTAACAGAGCCCCACCAGCACCTGTTCTCTTAGAGGATGGCCTCCCGGTGGGCTCAGGTGGAGTAAAATGGGCAGGCAAGGAAAGGGATTCAACGCGGAGAGCGGGAAAGACAGCAAGGCCAGCTGTATCCAGGAGACAGTCTGCCCAGCTGGCTTAGCCTGAGACCATCCAGGGCTGTGAGGAGCAGAGGATCAGCCCTGCAAAGCAGCCGGGAAGGTGCAGGAGGCACTGACCTTACCCAGTCATGGTCCCGATGGACAGGAAGCAGAGGGGGCTGCCTGCTCTCCCATGGGCACCGACAGGCTGTGGAGGGGAGGGGAGTGGGACAGGGGCCGGCTGGCTGGGCCGGAGGCACCGTGCTGGGAGGCGTCCCCTTAGAACCCAGGCGGCCAACCCAGGGCTCTGCGTACCGGGTGAGCCCAAGGGAAACAGCGAAGGCTGCAGACCATGGTTCCATGCACACACAAAGAACCTGGAGGGCCTGGACAGGGCTGCCAGTGACGTCACAGGGCTCCGGGCAGCGCTGGACAACACTTGCGTCCCAGATGCTGATGCAGAGATGCACCGCTGGCCCCTGGGCTCGGGAAGTCCTTTCTGCATCCTCCCCTCTCCCCACAGCCCCACCCCATGCCCAGACTCTTCACGCCGTCCCGGCTTCGCTGCTCCTTCTCCCTCTGTTCCAGCTGGGCTTGCAGCTGCCACGCTGCCCAGGGCTTCCTCCACCGAGGCCCCACCTGTCTGCACTGTGCGCTGACTAACGGGCTCCCTGAGCAGCAGTGGCCGAGCCTTTCGAGGCCACAACCCTGTACCTAGAGGGCCCCATGTGTGCTTGTGGAGAGAACGCACAAACACCTGGGCAGACATCGGGGCGGGGAGATCCTGCGCATGGCAGGCTCCGAGCACCCAGGATCCCGGAGCAGAAGCAGAAGCTGCCCCTGGCCCCCGCGAGAACACTGAGCACCACATCCTGGCATTTCTCGCTCTGTACACCCGCTACCGACACGTGCACGGGGGCTGCAGGCTGCCTCCTGGGGCTAGACCTCAGCCTGGCACTGAGACGGCGGGTCAGAAGGCAGCTCTTCCAGGCAAAGAGGGAGTGAGCCTGCAGAGAGAGGAGCTGCAGCTCGCCGGAGGGGACAGTGTCTGCCTGGCACAGCTGGCAGAGGCCGGCACAGAACACGATGAACAGAACAGCGAGGACCTGGGTGTGTCACTGGGCCTCTCCGACCAAACTCCCAATCAGACACATTCAGAGAATAAGGCAGCGGATCTGAGCTGAGAGCGCTGGACGGGGGAAGCACTTTCCAAAAGGGTGCAAAGCAGAATGTAGAGGTGTTGTGTGGGTATTGGGTGAGGGTGCTGTGTGGGTACCTGGGTGCAAAGATATTATATGGGGTACTCGGGTGCACAGGTCCTGTGTGGGTACCTGGATGCAGAGGTGCTGTGTGGGATACCTTTGTGTAGAGATGCCTGGTGCCCGGGCACTGTGTGGGGTAACTGAATGTAGACTTACTGTGTGGGGTACCTGGGTGCCCAGACATTGTGTGGGGTAACTGAATGTAGACTTACTGTGTGGGGTACCTGGGTGCCCAGGCATTGTGTGGGGTAACTGAATGTAGACTTACTGTGTGGGGTACCTGGGTGCCCAGGCATTGTGTGGGGTAACTGAATGTAGGCTTATTGTAGGGGGTACCTGGGTGCCCAGGCATTGTGTGGGGTACCTGGATGAGCACGTATTTAGTGGGGCACCTCAATACAGAGGTGATGTGTGGAGTGCCTGGATGCAGTTATTGTGTGGGGTACCCAGATGCAGAGTTATTGTGTGGGGTACCTGGGTGCAGAGGTGCTGTGTAGGGTACCTGGATAAGCACTGTTTAGTGGGGTACCTCAATAAAAGGTGCTGTGTAGGGTACCTGGATAAGCACTGTTTAGTGGGGTACCTTAATACAGAGCTGCTTTGTGGGGTACCTGATGCAGAGGTACTGTGTGGGTAGCTGGGTGCACAAGTATTGTGTGGGTACTATTTAGTGGGGTACCTGGGTGCAGAGGTGCTGTGTAGACTACCTGGTGCAGAGGTACTGTGTGGGTACCTGGATACAGAGGTATTGTGTGGAGTACCTAGTACCCAGGTATTGTGTGGGGTACCTGGGCAGAGAGGTGCTGTGTGGAGTGCCTTGCTGAAGGGGTGCTGTGTGGAGTACCTGGGTACAGAGGTGCTGTGTGGGTACCTGGGTGCACAGGTGCTGTGTGGATACCTGGGTACAGAGGTGCTGTGTGGGTACCTGAATGAAGAGGTGCTGTGTGGAGTAACCAGGTACAGAGGTGCTGTGTGGGGTACCTTGATGCAGATATACTATGTGGGTACCTGGGTACAGAGGTGCTGTGTGGGGTACCTTGATGCAGAGGTACTGTGTGGGTACCTGGGTACAGAGGTGCTGTGTGGGTACCTGGGTACAGAGGTACTGTGTGGAGTACCTGGGTGCAGATATACTGTGTGGGTACCTGGGTGCAGAGGTGCTATGTGGAGTGCCTGGGTACAGTGGTACTGTGTGGGTACCTGAATGAAGAGGTGCTATATGGAGTACCCGGGTACAGAGGTGCTGTGTGGGTACCTGGGTACAGAGGTGCTATGTGGAGTACCTTGATGCAGATATATTGTGTGGGTACCTGGGTACAGAGGTACTGTGTGGAGTACCCGGGTACAGAGGTGCTGTGTGGGTACCTGGGTGCACAGGTGCTGTGTGGAGTGCCCGGGTACAGTGGTACTGTGTGGGTACCTGAATGAAGAGGTGCTGTGTGGAGTACCCAGGTACAGAGGTGCTGTATGGGTAGCTGGGTGCACAGGTGCTGTGTGGAGTATCCAGGTACAGAGGTACTGTGTGGAATGCCTGGGTACAGTGGTACTGTGTGGGTACCTGAATGAAGAGGTGCTGTGTGGAGTACCCGGGTACAGAGGTGCCTTTCAAGATGCCTGAAGATTGATTAACTTTTCCCTCTCCTGGGACAAGGGTGTGGACTTGCGAATTCCAAGTTCTGTCCTAGATCCAAGGAGTATGACTTGGTGATGGTCTCCCTTATGGAATTATGTGGATTTTGAATTCCAAGCCAGCAGGGAGGTAAAAAGTGGGTTGCCTAGCAGAGGCCTGGGAAGAACAGAGCCCTTCCTCCCTGGCGGGTCCCTTCTCGGCATGGAGACCCCCAGCGGCCTGCAGCCCCCGTTAGAGACAGGGAGACCACACCAAGTGCCGTCAGTGTCCTGCTTTAGGCTGTGTCACTCCTAGTGAGCGCCGACACCCTGGCTCAAGCCAGCTGAGCACTGGAGAACCTCTCTGGGGGTGGGGGTAGGTGTTCTCCCCTCAGTGAGCAGCTTGGCAAAACCCTGCATAAAGAGGAACACACATGGGTCCCGAGAGCCACTCAGCGTCTTCTAAGTGCTTTCAGCGTTCCTGAAGCGCAGCACCCATTACAGACTCACATAAAAGTTCCAGAGTTCTTCACGAGGTTCTGCCCCCAGCAGCCCCTGCACCGTCCCCTGGAGACAGTCACCCCCCACCAGCTTACCCTGGAGGGTAACCAAGTTCACCCAAAGGCTTGGTTCTGGATTTCCAATATTTTTTTTCTGACTCTGGAATACGTGCCTACAGACAATGAGATAATCTTGGGGCGGGGACCCAAGAGTAAGCATGAAATCCACATTAGCTCCATGTGCACCTCTACACACCGCTCAGTAGTTGCTTGTGTCTCGATGGTGATGCCTCAGATGACGCCAGGTGTGGGAACCCCATTTGGGGCATCACAGCTGTGCTCACAGAGTTGCAGGTTTGGGAGCATCTGGGATTTCAGATTTGGGGATTAGGGAGGCTCCACCTGGGGTAGTGCATGAACAGTGAACAGGGGGCTCTCCGGAGGGAACCGAAAGGTCACAGCGTGTGCCAACTGTGGTGGAATGAACACACCAGCCACAGCTGAAGCTCCAGGGGCACAGCCTCAGCACATGAATTCGGGAAGAGAAGCTGCACGTCACCTCCAGAGAACCAGAACGAGCCAGCACCTGCAGCCTGGCGGCTCCCTGGCGGCTCCCAGACACTCAGAACACCCATCCCGGCTTCCCCAGCCACCAGCCCACACAGCCCTCTGCACCCACCTCTCTCAAAGGAATTTTTGATATCGTTGACCTCGACCTGAGACCCAGGCACTCTGAAGATGCCCTGCTGCTGCAGTCCTAAAAAAGAAACAAATAAAGGGACATTGAGCACCAGGAGACCAGGGCTCTGCAGGACCCTGGGGGATGCAGAAACTCCGCCCACGGCCTGGCTCCGCCCCCATCCCCACAGTCACTGCCGTCAAAGTCTCTCCTGGCAGAAGCCCAGATGTGATCTTGCAGCAAGTACAACTGTTCATGCGACAGGCCTGCCTGCTTCCCGTGGCTGAGGTCTCCCATCCAGGCCCACGGAAGGGCCACGGGGAAGGGTGCCGGCACCACACACCCCCTCCCCTGCACTGACTCAGCCTGGATGGCACGTTCCGGCCCGGAGTACACGAGCGCGGGGAGACGGAGTTACCAGCCAGGAACGGCCTCCTGTACATCTTCCAAGGCCATAGGCCGGACCCTGAAGCTACAGCGACCACTCAACAGTAACCTACACACAGGACCAGAGCAATTCAAGGGCCTGCCTAGTCCTAAGTGGGAATTAATGGGGAGCCTGACCCTTTTGCTGTCTGTATTTGCATAGAAAACAAGTCTCTGCTGTCTAATTTAGGAAGTTCTTAGTCTTAAAATGCCAGCTTTACTGGGAGCTTGGCTGGCACACAGGATACGCTCAACAAACCCTTGTCCCCCTTGCTAGTTGCATTTCTGCCTCCCAAGTCCCGGCTCCTGACCCCAGCCATGCTGACTCTCCTGCCCGCATCAGGCCTCTCCACGCACGGCTGGCTGCGACTGCTCCCTGGGGGCCACCTCGCTGTCTCAGCCAAAACAGCCACCCCTTTTAATCAGTTCCATGGCATTACCACTAGCTGAAAATCCAGTTTTCT
This sequence comes from Oryctolagus cuniculus, assembly GCF_051225735.1. Lineage (NCBI taxonomy): Eukaryota > Metazoa > Chordata > Mammalia > Lagomorpha > Leporidae > Oryctolagus > Oryctolagus cuniculus. The sequence continues at coordinate 119,680,463 of NC_142876.1, read as the reverse complement.
TTCACTTTTTTGCTTGTTGATGTCCTTGGCCTTTTAGCTGGGAATACCAGTGACCGCGGGCAGGTGTCACACCTGTCTGGTTCACACCTGTATTCCCACTGTCTACCACAGTGCCTGCTACGTACCTGGTATGTACATTTTTAGAGGGATGAGTAATGGATAGGTGCAGCTTCCATGCTTCTGGCATTACGGCTAACAAATCCAAGACGCTGTCTCTTGCCTGGAGCTTACAGTGTAGGCATGGTAACTGACTTACTGACCCATGGCACTGGGAGCACATGGCACAGGGCTCTGGGGCTGGGTGGCAGCGAGAGAGGGGCTGCCACAGTTCTCCTCCCCCACCTTTCCTGGCCCCTGGATCTGCCCATCTGGTCCTGGGTTCTCCAGACACTACTTATGCACACACACACACACACCCCAACGAGACTGAGACAATGACTGTCCCATGGGTGTTTGCTCCCAGAAACAGGGAATGGGCAGGAGACCTCCAAGGTGAGGGAGCATCTCACTGGCCTCCCCCCCGCCCCGACCCAGCAGCCCACAGCGGCTCTCAGGGAGCTGAGCATAGCAGCCCGAGGCCGTGCTTACCATATAAGTTGATGTATCGGATGCAGCTCTCCACTACGAGCGGTATGGCTTGTCCTGACTCCTTAGGGGGAGAAAACGGTGAGTTGTGTTGGGTTTGGCAGCCATCATGGGAAAAACACACTGAAACACAGACTAGGAACTCAAGCCAGAGTGTTAGTGCCACCAGATTAGTAGGAAAACAAGCAAGAAACTGCTCATCCTCAAGTCTCCACAGATGGTTACGAGAGAAAGGCTGGAGTTCTGTGCAGAGAAAGCCATAGCTGTGGTCACTTTAAGGAAATGCTCTGTCTGCTTCCCCAGCGGGCTGGAACAGGCTCCCAGCAGGCTTTGACGGGCACCTCTAGGGCAGGGAACGGGGCTGTGCCCAGCGAGCACAGGGGCCCGAGTGCAGCCTCTGCAGGGGTCTCTGCCTCCCACCGCTCAGGGACAGATAGGCAGCATCAAGGCCTCCCCATCGCTGTGGGCCCCGATACCAGGGTTCAGCAGAACACACTGCGGTGGAAGCAGGGCTGGTCCCCACGGGGACTTGGAGCTCCACCAAGGGGGCGCCAGTTCTACTCACAATGTCACAAGCTAAGCACCCAGATGCTTGCTGTGCTGGACAACAAGGAAAAGTTCTAGAAGCAGTGACTGCCAGCCACTGGCCATCAAGTGGCCAAGCTTAGAACACAAGGCTAAGAGGCAATTCTACACAGGTGCACCGGGGGTGTGGACCACTGCCCAGGATGGCCCACGGCCACAAACGCCAGGCAGGGGGCCCTATTCTTTTGGATTCCAGAACCGGTGACCTGTCTGTTATTCCAGGTCACTTAAGGAGCACAAAACAGGAAGTGGCTTTCTTAAGAAGGGGCTGTGTTATGTGACTAGCCTGGGCGGGGGGAGCTGGGGGAGAGGAGGCCACGGGGCAGGGGTGATGCACTCCCGCAGAGGCAGCAGGGCTTTGTGTGCGTCTCGGCTCCTGCACACCCCACCTGCGAATTCTGCCCTCACTTCACTGTGGCCGGGGCCAGGGCAGGAAGAGGGACCCCTAGGTGGCTGGCAAGCCGGGCTCCGGCCCGTTCCGGCGGGCAGAGCTAAAGGCAGGGGGCTGGTGGGCCTGTCCAGTAAATACCTGGTTCCTGGTTCGAGCATTTCTTCTTCCTCTGATAACAAAAAATAAGCAGGCAGCAGAGCGGGAGAAAAAGAAAAGATTACGCAGGAGGAAGATCGGTTAGAGCACACGGGTCCTGCAAAGTCCGTGAATGCGGACATGCAATGGCAACCAGAGATCGGGGGAGGGCGCCCAGAGCCACCCGCGGGGACCCCCACCCCAGCCTCAGGCTCGCAGGACTTCCGGGAGCCGCCCCGGCCAGCCGTCCCTGCGGCTGCAGCCTCATGCCAGTGCACCAGTTGACATAGGGGCCTCTTTCGGTCTTCAACCCCGGGAGGAGCTGCGTGGGCTGGGACCCTTGCCATCCCTGCATCTGGCTTCTCCTGAACCCAAGGGAGTCCTCCTAGGGCCCTGCTGGGTGTACGGAGCTGCCCACGGGGACAGGAAACACCCCTGCTTCTCCCAAAACACTGCCCCTGCATTCAGGTTGGCAAACCTCGTCCTCGCACCAAGGTCAACTTCATCAAGTTCACATGTACCACGCACCCCCTGAGTCCTGAGCAGGGTCCAACAAGACCCCAACTGGTGGCAAATTCCTTCCCAACACCCTGAGGGTCTGTTCCCAGGGTCACCAGCTCTGCTCTGCTCGGCACCCTTGCCCCTCCCACTGGCAACAAGCAGCATGAGAAGGTCCCTGTGATCTCAGCAGAACCAGGGCCCATGCTGTCACTCAAGGCCCCGGGGACAACCTCTTTCAGGAACATATCTGTCCTTTCCTGCTGTGTGAGTGTGCATGTATGAGTGTGTGTGTGTGTGTATGAGTGTGTGGTGAGTGTATGCCTGCATGTGCTAGAGTGTGAGTGTTTATGAGTATGTGTATATGTGACTACATGAGTGTGATAGTGACTGAGTGTGCAAGTGTGAGCATAAGTGTGTATGTGTGACTGTGAGAATGTATGCAAGTATGTGAGTGTGTATGTATGTGACTGAGTGTATGAGTGTGTGTGTGTATGACTGTGTGCCTGCATGTGCTCGCCTGTGTGAGAATGTATGTATACAGGGTGACTGTGTATACAGCATGACTGAGTGTGTGACTGTGTGGCTGTTAGTATGTGTGTGTATAACTGTGACTGTGTGAGTGCATGTGTCACTGTGAGTGTATCTGTGTGTCATCATGTGTACATGTGTGTATACATGAGTATGTGTGTCACTGTGTATGAGTGTACTGGTGTGTCACCATGTGTAGTGTGTGTGTGTATCTTTTGAGTGTATGTGTCACTGTGTGTGAGTGTGACTCACTGTATATATGTGTCACAGTGTATATGTGAGTGTACCTGTGTCACTGTGTATCTGTGTGTCATTGCATGTGAATGTGTTAGTGTGCATATGAGTGTGAGTTACTGTGTATATATGTGTGTGTTGCAGTGTATGTCTGAGTGTTCCTGTGTCACTGTGTATCTGTATCAAAGTGTGTTACTGTATGAGTGTGTGTGTCACTGTATGTGTCTGTGTGTCACTGTGTATATGAGTGTGTCAGAGGATGTGTATGTGTCACTCCGAGTAGGTATGTGTCATTCTGTATCTGTGTGCATCTATGTAAATGTATGTGAGTCACCGTTTATGTGTGTGTCACTGTGTATGATGGTGTGTGATTATTTGTATCACTGTGTATGTGTATCTCTAGGAGTACGTCACTGTGCATGTGTATCTGTGTGTTTGTGTGTCACTGTGTGTGTACCTGTGAGTGTGTCACTGTATGTGTATCTGTCACTGTGAGTTGTGTATATGTGTGAATCTATGTGAATGTGTCACTGTATGTGAATGTGTATGTATGTATATCTGTGTTCATTCCTGTACCTCCTGTGAGTATGGGTATGTCATGGTGCATGTGTGTGTATCTGTGTATAAGTATGTGAGTGTGTCACTGTGTGTATGTGTGTGTCATGGCATGTATCTGTGTCACTGTGTGTGCATCTGTGTCACTATGAGTTGTGTATGTATGTATCTGTGAGTGTGTTACTGTATGTATATCTGTGTGTCTCACTGTGAGTTATATGTGTGTGTACCTGTGTGTCACCATGAGTATATGTGTATATCTGTGTATCTGTATCACTGTGAGTTGTGTATGTGTATCTGTGTGTCATTGTGTATATATGTGTATGTGTCTGTGTGTGAATGTATCACTGAGTTTTGTATGTATCTGTGTGTCACTGTATCTGAGTGTGTCACTGAGTTATATATGTGTACCTGTGTGTGTCACCATGAGTTTATGTGTGTATCTGTGTGTCGCTATATCTGTGTCACTGAGTTATATATGTGTACCCTGTGTGTCACCATGAGTTTATGTGTGTATCTGTGTGTCACTGTATCTGTGTCACTGAGTTATATATGTGTACCGTGTGTGTCACCATGAGTTTATGTGTGTATCTGTGTGTCACTGTATCTGAGTGTGTCACTGAGTTATATATGTGTACTGTGTGTGTCACCATGAGTTTCTGTGTACATCTGTGTGTCACTGTATCTGTGTCACTGAGTTATATATGTGTACCCTGTGTGTCACCATGAGTTTATGTATCTGTGTGTCACTGTATCTGTGTCACTGAGTTATATATGTGTACCTGTGTGTGTCACCATGAGTTTATGTGTGTATCTGTGTGTCACTGTATCTGAGTGTGTCACTGAGTTATATATGTGTACTGTGTGTGTCACCATGAGTTTCTGTGTACATCTGTGTGTCACTGTATCTGTGTCACTGAGTTATATATGTGTACCCTGTGTGTCACCATGAGTTTATGTATCTGTGTGTCACTGTATCTGTGTCACTGAGTTATATATGTGTACCTGTGTGTGTCACCATGAGTTTATGTGTGTATCTGTGTGTTGCTGTATCTGTGTCACTGAGTTATATATGTGTACCGTGTGTGTCACCATGAGTTTCTGTGTACATCTGTGTGTGACTGGATGTATCTGTGTGTGTCACTGTGAACAGTGTATGTGTATCTGTGTGTCACTGTGTGTATATGTGTATGTATCTGTGTATGAGTGTACAGTGACCGTCCCAGACTCACATGTGGCTGCTGCCCCATCCCCTGTCACAGACCTAAGTGTAGACCCTCTCCTGGTCTCAGCGGGGGCCTCTGGCTTTGAATCTGACCCTGACATGAAAGTGGGGCCACATGCTTTTGGAGAGGAGAACTTAAAAAAAAAAAAAAACCAAGGACTTTAAAAGGGGCTCACTGGAGCAGAGTCCTAGACATGCATAAATGTAACCACAACATATTTATCCACCATCCTCCCATTCTTGTGGACAAGAGTCTCGTCACAGGTGTGGCAGCCTGCCGTGGGGGACACACCACGGGGTTCCACAGATACCTGGAACTGCGGATAGCTCCTGAGCCTACACACACCTGTGATGAGGTGTGATTTATAAATGAGGCACAGTAAGAGATGAACAACCACCAACAGTGAAATGGGACAACTAGACCAATGTCCTACAATAAAAGTCGTAAGGGGCAGGCGCTGTGGCATAGCAGGTAAAGCCGCCACCTGCAGTGCCGGCATCCCATATGGGCGCCAGTTCAAACCCAGCTGCTCCACTTCCCATCCAGCTCTCTGCTGTGGCCTGGGAAAGCAGTGGAAGATGGCCCAAGTCTTTGGGCCCCTGCACCCATGTGGGAGACCCAGAGGAAGCTCCTGGCTCTGGATTGGCACAGCTGCAGCCCATTGCATCTATCTGGGGAGTGAACCATCAGATGGAAGACCTCTCTCTCTCTTTCTACCTCTACCTCTCTGTAACTCTTTCAAATAAATAAATAAATAAATATTTAAAAAAAAAGTCATAGAAAACACTTTCTGGAGTGCTCTGTCTCACATGTTCAGGCCACGGCTGCCACAGGTAACTGAGGCCACGGGAAGCTAAGCCATGGATAAGGGAGACTGCTGTAGACTAGCAAACTAACCTCTGTTCTCGGGAGTGGTGGGGTGAGCTGGGATCACACCTCCCTCTTGCTCCCCGCAAGCCGCTAGCGCTGCAGAGTCAGACTGCGCCTGCCACAGCCCGCCTGCACCAGCTCCCAGGACACATCCCCAGCAAGTTCGCTCAGATGCACTGGTTGCGTGCGACCCAAGGCCACTGTTCCAGCAACGCAGCCACTCCCAGCTGCTGGGGGCTGGCACATCCCTCTTGCATTCTGCACCTGCAGGGGTGTGGCAAAGCCGAGATGGAGCTCTCACTCCAAAGACCAGGGTGTCCATTCCCACCCAGAGTTCTGGTGCCATGGATGCAGGCCAGGTTAGGGGTTCCACAGAAGACTGGCCACAAGGCAGCTGTCTGCATGGGCAAAGAATGAGAATGAGAAGGTGGCTGCTGGGGTGGCCACCTTGGAGTTGGGACGTGTTAGCCAGGAGGAGTAAGGTTAATTCCTTACAGTCACACACTGTGGGACCTCTGCATGAAGAGAACGCTTCATCTCAGAGCTCCTCGTCTCAAGTCAGATGGGAGCTGACTGCTCCCAAGTATCCTGACTGCAAATGTGGAAAAGCAGAAGGCGTCCCTGTGCCCAAGCCCCCCTCCCGCCGCCTGCCCTCCGGGGGCTCCTCTTGGCCCAGCCCTCCCCGCCTTTCCTTCCCACTGCCCCACAGTGCAGCCCTTGGCACTCAGAGCAGGCACCTGCTTCTGGGGGACAGCCTAGCCAGCACCCACGCCAGCACCCACGCCACCCGACGCGTTCCACCTCCTGCATGGGAAATGTCCGCAGCTCCGCTCTGAGCTCCTCACGGGCGGAGCAGCCCCCGTCCCCTCTCAGCCATGGAGGCGGCCGCTAGGGCAAAGGGGAAGGACGGCACAGTACTGCAGGAGAGGACGCGGAGAGGCAGGCGACAGCTCTGGGCACAGCCCACCCTCCAGCGATGGCCCTGGACACCCCACACAGTTCCACACGCACTCAGGCCCCCTGTTCCTGGCCGTCCTCAACGCCTCATGCCCCTTAGGTCTTGCGATACAGCCCGTGCTGATCCCTGGCCCTGGGCCACCCCAACTTGGGCCCTACTCACTCTCCCACATCCCCCTGTCCCCACTCTCTCTCTCTCCCACAAGTCGGCCAACAGGCAGGGGCAGTCCTGGGACTCAGGTCGGCCGTCCCTGCCCACCCCAACGCCTGGGGCCAGTGCAAGTCCAGGCCCTCTCTGTCCTACAAGTCTGTGCTGCTCCCCGCTGAGGACAGAGGGTAGAGAGCTGGCACAGGGGCAGCTGCCACAACTTCACAACCGCCAGGAAGGCCCAACAGCCTTTCATCCTTAGAGGCAGGCAGGCTCTCAAACACAGAGACCACCCTGTGCGATCCCAGTGGCATGAAGAACACATCTCCCCTTCCTCCCCCGCCTGTGGCTCTGTGCAGCTCCAGCCTCAACTCCCCTGGCCCTTGGGTCTTGCGTCCAGGACAGCTTTGTCCTTGCAACCTCTGCACTGAAGCGAGGAGAGGAGAGAAACTCCCCTGGCTGCAGGGTCAAGGCTAGCCTAGAACACTACGGGGACAGCCTCACCTCTTCTCCCTGCTCCCAAACCACCCACCAGGAAATCGAGATGGGTGGAAGTCTCCTGCCCAGCAGCGGGGAGTTTCCTGTGCTGGTGCGACTTCCACTGCAAACACCCTCCCTCATACACAACACTGGTCCCTACCGGGGTTTGCTTTACTCTCAGCCACTCCCCTCTCGGGAGCCATGGATGGGAAGTAGGGGCCTGCACGTCTCTGCCTGGCCCTCAGTCAGCCTCTGTGGGCGTGACCTCCGCCTGGCAGCTCCAATCACTCCCTGAGCACCACAGAGGCACTTAGGGCAACCGGTCAGAGGCAAGGCAGCTCAGGTTAGGGGTCCTCACGGAAGCTGGCGTGGGCTGCAGCCGGAGACCGGCTCCACGGGGCGGCCGAGGGGACAATGGTGGAGGGAGGCTGCCATTACATCGGGCGCATTCGCGGACTCCGCGGCTCGCCAGCAAGTACCTTAATGAACGCTTCCATACTGCCGTTAAAGAGCTTATGGCTATACACTGAGAGAGGCCTAGGTCTCCTCGTTTTCTGTGGTTTGGGGGGCAGGCAGGGGGGCCTGGGGGAAAACGGAACAAAGGAATCAAGAAAGCAACCAATGTAAACGTGCCACGGGGGACGGTGCTCTCGCCACCCGCCACAGGGCACACAGATGCACATGGGAGCCCTGCCCCACCCGCTGGGTCCCAGGGCTCCCACTGAAGGCCTCGGGGGCCGAGAGTCACCCCCCTCCCCATGTCAAGCAGGAGAGACTTTCACATCACAAGTCGGGGGTGGGGGGAGCACTCGGAGGCTGTGCATCTGCAAAGCTGACCAGATGGAGCGGGATAAGGGCAGAGACATGGGACTGGGAGCCTGAGAAAGCAAGAGACTTGCCAACGCAATTGGGAAGGTCGCTGTTCTCAAACTGGTCACCACCTCTTGGCATGTCCAGCGCACTGGATTAACTTTATTTCCTGGCTTTATGGGTCTGGCAATTGCTATTCTCATTGCAGAGATGAAGAAGCTGATCCCAGGAGGGAGGCCACAGCTTCTCTGGGAGTCCCTGGTGACCCAGGATGGTGGCACTGTCCCTGCTCTCTAACCAAGTGCTTTCCAACCCACTGCCATGCGTGACGTCCTGTCTAACACTGCATGTGCTGCCCCATTTCACAGGGGCAGAAACTGAAGCCCAAACAGGACAAGTGGCAGAGCCAGGCCCCCAGCCAAGCCTCTCTGGCTCCAAGTCCAGGGTTGTTCTTACCCGGCCATGGAGCCTTAGGCAACTTTGTCTTTTCTGGTCAAGGACTCCTCTTCCCCATGAGCTCATGCCCTGGGGTCAGCCTGGAAGTGTCTTGCTTTGCTCTGAGCTCTCCATTCCCAGGGCTCCACTCTGGCCCACAAGGAGGGGAGCACACCACACACAGGTCACCCGGAGCAGGGAAACAGCCACGAACACGGACCCGTTTCCAGGGCCGCTCACCATGCACACCCCGGGCTGGCTGCTTTGCTCTCTTCACCACCCAAGTGGGCAGGACGGTGCTGCCTCCTTCTGGGGAAAGGGTCTTTCTGAGGTTCCAGGGAGGACCCCAGACCCAGAAGGGCAGCTCATTGCAACTGGCTTGGTCCAAAATTTGGAAAGCACAAACAATGGCCACACATGACAAACCAACACCTGGGCCCCAGGTCCAGATTGATTTCCTTGATGGGCAAGAAATGCCCTGGCTGTGCTACAGTAGAGATAAATGAGGTCCGTGGGCCTGCACCTGCTGGCTCCCTGGTGCCAGCCTCTCAGGAGCGCTGCTATCCAGAGAACTCTCACCCGCACCTCCCAGGAGTTTGAATACCGAGCAAACGCTGCCAACTCTAGGACTTGCATGGGCAAAGACACACTTGGATCCAAAGATCATGCTACCCAAACCACAGAACCAAAAGAACAGCACAAACCAAGAGTTTGGGAGGAAACAGCAGGCAAGATTATTTCAAGACCATCTTGGCTCCACGTCAATTTGGTTAGCTAAGTCCATGTCATTTCAGTTGCAAAATTATTGATTTTGGAAGGATGTGTGTACGTGGTGGTGGTGTTGGGGGGTTCTTACAATGGACCTGCTTTTGAATTTCCAAATGCAAACTCCAAGGAGAGTGCCAAAAAGGACACCAGGCCATCGGCTCTCAGTTTGGGGGTTAGGAATCACTCGTGGCTAGCAATAGGGTCGCCTCGTTTTCCTTCTGTTTCAGGTTCTGTTTCTGGATGTTTCCAGATCATTCCCTTGTCTCACACTGCGTTAAATGACTTTACGCACAAGGCGAATGAGTCTATGGAGGTGAAGAACAGTGCCCAGCGTCACACAGACACAATGTGACCGCGGCCGGAGGCAGAATTCAGCTCTGCCTTCTCAAGGCTCCGATGTGGGCATGAAATGGAGAAAGTGCTTTTATCACAGAACGCCCAATAGCAGCACTGACTCATCTACTGAACTGCCATGGCCAGCGAGAGTGGAGACGTTCGGAGCTGGTGTTGGACATCCAGAACCAAAAACAATCAGAGGTACCTGACTGGAGAGTTTCCTTGGAAGAAGCACCAAGATGTTTTTTGGTTTGTTCTTTTTTTTGTTTTAGATTTTATAAAGTAGAATCAAGGGAAAATAGGATGTGTTTTCCCATTTTTCCTGCCCAATCCAGAGAGCCAAGAACTGCTGGAATCACTGCCGGGCTTCTGTTTTAGCGGGGTCCCCTGCGCGTGGACCGGACTCTGACAAGGAAACGTAGCTATCCCGAGAGCGCACGATACCAAACGACAGCGACTTACTGAAGAGCTGGGCGGGGCACAAGGTGGGGAGCAGGGGGACAGCTCAGCCACGGGAAGTGGGGCAGCCTAAGCCTTCCATCTCTTCTGCTGCTCAGTTGCAGAGCAAAAAGGAAAGAGAGAGAGAGAGGGAGAGGGAGAGGGAAAGAGGCAGGGAAAACAGGAACAGACAAAGCCACAGAGAGGAAGAAAGAGAAGCCAGAGACCAATGTCCCCTTTCTGCCTTTCAGAAATTAACAGATGGCAACACAGGAGTTGGCCTCAACATCATTCTGTGACGGAAAGGATGTGATTAAAACTGTCCCTTGACGGCCCCATAGCTGTGGTTGCCAACATCCCAAGAGGTGGCAGTGTTACACTTCAACGGCAGCCCGAGTCCTGGAGGCTGTGTGTGGGTGTGCACGTCTCACATCTGTTCAGGCAAAGTCTCAACGACTTTATTTCGAACCCAGACCACAGGAGCAAGTCGACCTGGGTTGGGAAAGCCAGACTCGAGTTTGGGTCACAATAATCAAACTTCACGTCTGCATCTTGCTTTGTCCTGCGCAGTGCACTATGGCATCCGCACAGGCTAAATGATGGGGCAATTCTGTATCTGTGCTCTAGTAGGGTAAGGATCTCACGTGTGAGAAAAACACCACATACTGCAGCCTGTGTGCAAAAGCTGGCCCATCTGTCCAGGGTCAATGAAGCGGCTGGGGGCACCTGCCCAAATGACCGTCCAGAGGGACAGTGCCCACGGGCAGGAGTTTGATCCACAGCCATGAGGCACCGCCACAGGGCCCTCCAGATTCACTCTGAATCCACTGCCAAGTTGGCAACCAGCTCGCCAGGTTCAACCACGTTTCTGGAGGTCAGCGAACCTGCAGCTTATTCACAAAGTCGCCGGTGACTTTGGCCAGGAGACGGCATGAACCCAGGGAGGTGTGCAGCTTCCTGCAGGGAATGTCCCAGTGGGGGTGGTGGTGGTGGGGAGATGACCTTGGATTTCCCAGGCCCTGAGTCAAAGGGGTTACGGGCCGCAACACGTCAGAACAACAACAAGCATTCCGCAGCTTCCTCCAAGGGAACGGCCAAGGCCATCTTCCCCCACACAAGCTCTGGGCATCGGTTAGATCACCCCCATGCGTCTCGCTGCTCAGAGGCTTTGGTATAAAACGTGGCTTCCGTTGGTCTGGGACTATGACAGCTTCCTCTTGCCAGAAAAATCACAGTAATAACGGGTTTGCTTCTAGAAGGCTCTGTCGCCCCATGTGCTGGGAGGCCCTCACCTGGTGTGAGTCACCCTCACTTCCCAAGTTGTTGGGCGAAACTTGCGGAGTGCCTTGGCCTCCCTCTGCTGGGCCTCCCAAACTGCAAACCCCAGAGCTCCCCGAGCCTCTGCCCCACCTACTTCTCCCCCACCCCCACCAGGGCAGTGGCTTCCCAGGGTTCTGGGCCACCAGCAAGGCCTGCGGTGAATACAACAATGGGTCCAGAAAGTAAGGCCAAAAGCAGCTCTTGACTGCCATACGACTGTCGAGAGCAGGTGTCTGGGCCGCACACACAGATCTGTGGGACCTGAAAGGGGACAGGCTTTTGGGCACCCCTGACAGGGGCGGGGCTGCGAAGGGATCTGCGCTCTGGCGGGAAAGGCAGCCGCCAGCCGTCTGCGGCCGAGGGGAAGGAGTTCTCTGGCTCTGGTCTGCTCAGGGACAGCGCGAGGGCAGCGTGGAACAGGCTGGAGAGGAAGCACAACTTGCTGGGGTGTGGCTCCCCCCAGGAGCCCACTGAGAGCCCGCCAGGCCAAGCTGGGGAGCAGCAGCAGTGGCCAGGCTTTCCGTGTGCGCATGCTTGGCCCCTTGCTCAAGCGTGGGCAGCAAACAGCAGCCCACAACCCGCCCGGGGCTGCTGGCTCTCATGCCTGCCCCCGCTGTTGTGCCGCTGCCCCACACCGCTAACACAGGATGCCTCACTGCCACCCAGCAGCCCCGAAAGCGCCCCAGAGCCAGCACAAAGGGCCAAGGCCCCACCATCCAGTGCTGCAAGCAGCAAAGCTGGCCAAAGAGCGGCTGTGTCTTCCTCAGCACCTCGCACCCCCGCGGGACACCGGTGAGGGGCCGTCCCAGCTTCCCTGGGCGCAGCCCGCCCCATCCCACTCCCGACCATGGGCAGCAGGTCAAAGAGAACTCCCGCTCTCACCTGGTGGTGCCACACTCTGCTCTCTCCCCTGCAAAGGAAAGCAAATGTGGAGGTTACGCTGGGGTGTTCACAGTTTTAACCAGAAAAGTTCATCTTTTCCTGAAACAAAAGATCCCCAGTGCTCACAGATGGTCTCTTCCGTTTCTGCCTGCCCCCCCACCCCCACCCGCCAGCAGACAACCAGGAATGCACCCTCCGTCTCCAGAGGGGGCCCTCAGGAAGACATTGCTCGTGACTGCGATTCCTGGGCACGTGTGCTTGTGCCCCTGGCTGCTTTCAGGCGACACGATGCTCTCGAGGTTCATCCACGAGCGTGGGTAGCACTGCACTGCAAGAAGAGCCCAGGTTGGCCTTACCCACTCCACACCAACCGCCCTCTTGGCATCTCAGACCTTCCACGCCCCAAGCCCACGCCTGCCAGAGTCTTCAATCTGTCAGTCAACGGGCCGCCACCCACCCACGTGCTCAAGCCGGAAGCCCAAGCATTCTCCTGGAGACCTCTCCTCCTTCACGTGTGTCCCTTTGTTGCCATGCTGTCCCTTAGCCCAGGACACGCGTGCTTTCTCTGTAACTGTTTTCTGGTCCCATGGCAATCCATCCTGACTCAGCAGCCCAAGAACTCTGAAGCTGCCACTCACATCACGTCTTCTCCCTCGCTCAGGAGCCTCCTGCTGCACCCGAAATAAAACCCGAACCTCTTCCTCTGCTCTGTGTGCCCTGGGCAGCGGTCCCAGTGAGCCACAGAGACTCCGTCCACCTGGCGTGCTGTCCTGCACACCCTGCTCCGGCCCAGACACTTCTGCAAGGCCCTCAAACAGCCCTCAGAGCTTCTGTCTGGGCTGCCTTCTCCTCGCCTTCTGGGTCTCAGCTTAAACGTTGAGAAAAGCTTCCTCCATGTAAAGTTGACACCTGTCGCTTTATATCCCATTTCTCTTTACATCCTGTCCATGTATGGCGTAGCAATGCCCTCTTATTCACGGTTCGTTTCATCACAGGGCCATTGTCAGTGGACCCCCACTGTGTGTGACCAGAGAAGGAATTGCGTCCACTCCTAAGGCTGCTGTACCACCAACCTCTTAGTGTCTGGCACGAAGCATGCGCTCAGCAAACACTTGTTGAAGAAGTGGATAAGAGAGCAACCCCACACCTCCAAGGACCTTGGGGCTGAATGATGATAACAGTCTCTACATGGGTCGTGCAATCGTGCAAGAAGCAGTACAGTGCAGGTGCACACCGCTGTCAGCCCTGCGGCCACAGGTGAGCAGACTTGGCGGGCACTTTGCCCAGCCAGCCCCTGCTCAGGGCAGCATTCAGATTCCATCCCAGGCAGTCTGACTCAACTCTGGGCTTTGCCGGGAGAATCCCGTTCCTGACAGACACGGGGTGAGGGAGAACAGGTGTCCCTCAGACCCAGCAACTCCCTACAGGTGCCACTTGGCTTCTAACAACACCACCTCTTTCTGGGCTTTGGGGATGCCACACCCTAAAAGATGGCAAGGACTCAATGTGTGGCTCTCAAAGGGAAGACATTAAACAGTGTCTTTCCCTCCCCTGTCAAAACCGGCCTGCGAATGCAGAGGTCCAGGTCCCAGTGCTAATCCTCACATCAGCTCTGAGCTTTGTCAAGTCACTGCCTTTCTCTGAGCCTCACTGTCCCCGGCTTAAACTCTTCACCATCATCTCGTGCACTACAGTCTCCCATCCCTGGGTTTCTCTCACACGCACCAGCAGCGTGTGAGCCCTGGTCATCGTGACAGCCACAGAGCACCCTCCCCGCCCTGCTGCCCAGCTGAGAGCCACACCAGCGCTGTCCAGCAGCAATGCATGGCAAGCGGCAATTTCTAGCAGCCCAGACACGAGACAGAAAGACAAACTGTAGGAAAAAGGGTGCAAAATATAAGGAAAAGGGTGCAGATTGGCGCTTCCTCACACGGGGCATGAAATGTAAGGAAAAGGACACAGAGCAGAGAGGAGACAAGGTACGAACCCACAGCCAGGCTGAATTTATTCCAAAATAAACCCTGAGAGGTGGGTGCAACTACACACAGACCAAACTTGTAGCAGAGGGACTAGACCCAGGGGGCTGGGCTTTTGTACATCCTAGGTGGGCTGGGTGGGGGTGGGGGCAGTAGGCAGAGGTGAACTTCTCCATACAGGTTGTTCAAGCTTTTCACACCTGGAGAAAAATACAGGTGGGTGGGGAACAACACCGGATGTGAGACTGAACGGGTCTCCTGAAAGAAGGCAGGGATGACAAGAACCTAAAACGGCTGAGGCTTCCGTCCTTGTTCCATCACAAACAGGAGAGGTTGACTTCTCTAAAGCATTTAACCAAATATGCCATAAGTATGTACTGTGGCAACATAAAAATTCTTTTCTGTGAGTCCTAACTTGGAAGTCTGAAGCACATTCTTTTTTTTTTTTTTTAATTTTATTTATTTATTTGAGAGAGAGAGTTACAGACAGTGAGAGGGAGAGACAGAGAGAAAGGCTTTCTGTCCACTGGTTCACTCCCCAGGTGACCACAACAGCCGGAGCTGCGCTGACCTGAAGCCAGGAGCCAGGTGCTTCCTCCTGGTCTCCCATGTGGATACAGGGGGCCCAAGGACTTGGGCCATCCTCCACTGCCCTCCCGGGCCACAGCAGAGAGCTGGATTGGAAGAGGAGCTGCTGGGACTAGAACCAGCGCCCATATGGGATGCTGGCGCCACAGGCGGAGGATTAACCTACTGCACCATGTCGCCGGCCCCTGAAGCTCATTCTGCACCTCTCAATCTACACCTCAAGATCAAGGGCAGAGGGGCCTGCACCGTGGCCCCTATACGCCGCGGCCCCTATGCTGCTGTGCCAGCATCCCATAGGGGTGCCGGGTCTGGTCCTGGCTGCTCCTCTTCCAATCCAGCTCTCTGCTGTGGCCTAGGAAAGAGTAGAAGATGGCCCAAGTGCTTGGGCCCCTGCACCTGCATGGTAGACTGGGAAGAAACACCTGGCTCCTGGCTTCAGATCAGTGCAGCTCCGGCCGTTGCGGCCATTTGGGGAGTGAATCAACAGAGGGAAGACATTTCTATCTCTCCCTCTTACTGTCTGTAACTCTACCTCTCAAATAAATTAATAAAAATTAAAAAAAAAAAAAAAGATCAAGGGCAGGTGTGTGGCTGGCAGCCTGCGTCCCACCCAGCACAGCTCTGGATTCCTGACTCCCACCCAGCGTCGACACTCAGAGACTTCTAAAACAAAGACCAGAGCGTGTGTCTTCTTTTCAAGGCCAGAGTGGGTGCTGCAGGGCCCAGCAAAGCACCGTCTTTGCATAGATGGATAGACGGCAGGCGGGGAGAGCAGGGAGGAATGGAAGACCTGAGGCCATGGAGTGGACATGAGAACAACTCAACACACACATGCCCCGGGAAAGGACCTAACATACTGCCCTGCAGCTCGACGCCCACCACCAGCGCCTTCAGGGATACAGCGCCTCAACGTCCAACCAAATCAGAACTCAGAGAGCCCTGTCCTCACCCTCCGAGGCCTGCTGGCCCTTAAGGGCCTATTTTCCAGCTGGTGTCCCAGTCATTTTCTGGAAGGTCAGCCCTTCTTGGCCCTGGCAGCTTCTCTGCCCTGTGACTGGCTGTTAAACCTTGTCCTGAAAAGGCTGTGTCCCATCAGCTCCACAGACGGGGCATGCTTGTCCTGGGGGGCCCTCAGTGAACCGGAAGCCCACCCACACTTGGAGTGCATGCCGTGGGGCTTACAGAATGCCCAGACCCCAGAGTAACAGAAAGGGCTTGGACCTAAGGCCCAGAGCTGAGGGCAATCCAAGAATTCTCTGGCCAGGACAATGAAACAGGAGGAGCCTAGGGCAGACGCGAGCATGGGCTCTCGGTCCCAGGATGTGCCAGGGACGTCCTTTGTAACAAGGGCTGCCGATCTGCAAGGCACCTGACTTGTTCTGACTTGTGTCTGGGATCCCTCAAAACCCCACTTCTGAGAGAAGGTGGCCTGAAAGGGCTGCTGTCTCCTCAAGGCTGGGTCTCTCTGAGCCACGCTGTTGAGAGAAACCTTAGAGAAAGGGAGGCACTAGACACTCATTTCACTAAAAAGAAGAAAAATTTCCACTGGCCCCACATTTCTCAACTGTTTTCAAAATTTCCTGATCGTTGCTCCCAATATCAAGCAGCCCCAGATGACATGGAAGGGGGTACCCCTCCCTCTCCTTCTCTGAGAACTGTGCTCTACTGAACGGAGGGCCAAGCACACGGAGAGACTGACAGTCAGAAGGGCCAATCAGCTCGCATGCTGGGCACCCTTCATCTTGCTTGATTTCTCCACACCCCCTTCACCCAGTGTGAAAGAACTGCATCAACTTAAGTCAGTGAAACGTCTCCTGCTGCAAATTCTGCACACTCATCCCGTGCCCCAGGGATGCCACCAGTCACCCTCATGTCTCTCCCAGTCAGACTTCCGGTGGTTTCTTAGGAATTAATGAATGTTATGCATGAACCCTCTTGGACTTGGGGCTTCCGTGGTGTGACACAAGGTGACACTCCAGCCTGCTCTGTCCTGACAGGTGGGCCCAATACCAGGCCTCCAAGTGCCTGGGCCCCTCAGCAGCTCAAGGGGCCACAGTAGGACGCAGTGGGGAACAGGGTTCCACCCCAGTTCATGCTGACGTCTATGTCGTTACTGCTTATGGCTGAAGGACTCAGCGCAGAGACCTGACACAACTGTGGGGTCCAGGAGCGCCGACACTCGAAATCCCTGGCGGTGTGTTTGGAAGGTGGTTCCCGTGAGGCGGTGGGTGTGACTGCCCTGCAGGCCCGGCTGCTCTCACTGTTTCCTGGCTTCTGTGGGGTCCTCCCTCTGCACATGTCCCCCAGCCTCATCAGACACCAGACTAACGGGGCTGCCCGATCTTGGACTGGGAACCTCCCAACCCGTGAGTTGCCCTAAGCCTCCCTCTCTGCTGGCCAGCCCCCTCAGGGACCACAGAGCGGAAAGCCTTGCGAATACACGCACACACTCACCCTTGCCCAGCATCTGTGCACACACTCACCCTCGCCCAGCGTCTGTGTACACACTCACCCTCGCCCAGTGTCTGCTTGAGTAGGGCCTGCACACACTCACCCTCACCCAGCGTCTGTGCACACACTCACCCTCGCCCAGCGTCTGCTTGAGTAGGGCGTGCTTGGCCTGGAGCTTGGTGATGAGGTTACTGCCGTTCACATACTCCTTAAATTTCTGCAAGACACAAGGCACAGAGGAGTCACAGACGGCAGGGCCACGGGCTGGAGCCTCTGCCAGCCGCTTGCAACAACCGACCTCTGGGTCACAGAGGTCACGGGGGTGAGGTCACCATCAAGACACCTGGAGTGGGGAAGGAGAGGCCTCAGGGCCTGCTCTGCACCACTGTCCAGCCTCGCAGGGCCCTGGGCCTTCAGGTCAGGATTTGGGAGCACAAAGGAAGCCAGGAGGTTGTGAACGAGGCTTTTGTCAGGCAGCGGCTCGGGCAGAACCAAAGCCAAGGCTTTCTTAGTCATCAGAGCTCCCCTGTGCCTCCAGGCCAAGGGCAACAGAGATGGGAATGTCACAAGGCTGTGCAGGTGAGGCCAGCGCCTTGTGGGACGTGTCAGGAGCCAGAGAAAGTGTGGCTCACGCCAGGCCCTGCTCCGGGGGAAGAGGGTGCTGGCTGTGTCTGAATGAAGATCGCAGGCTGTCGGGGAGACAAGGACAGCACAGGAGAACGGTCTGCCCACCGTCTCGCCGAGGTCAGCCGTGCACCGTGACCAGCTGTGGGCGGCCTTCCAGGGCCAGGCGTTGCCAAGCTCTGTGCACTCTGGAGCAGAAACATCCAGAACAGAAACACAGGCCCCGCCCCACAGCCGGTCTGGGCCTCCGCCACACCTGCCCAGGTCCCAGCTTCCCGCATCACCCCCGCTGTGGCGCTCTGGGACACGTCCCTGCTGAGCCCCGCGGCGAGAGGCGGTGGGATCCGCAACCGTCTCATTTCTGGCACGGGTGAGGAGCTTCAGATTTCACTGGATCCCATCGTTCTGGGGGTGAGGTGGGGAAAGAAACGATAAAGATAGCTGTGGACGAAAACCAAGCAGGAACAGTGGTCTGGGAGCCCGGGGACACCTCGCTGCAGAGGGGAGCCCTGAGCAGAGGCCCAGGGTGGGCAGCAAGTGGCCGTGCTGTGTGTGAAGGAGCTGTGTGAGCACACGGAACGGCGACCGCTGAAGCTCTGAGAACAAGGTCAAGGGCAGACACAGCTGCCCCACACCCGCTGCTCCCTTGTCAGACAGCTCTGCTCTGCTGCCCCAGCCGGTGCTCTCCGTACGGGCGGGCAAGTGAGCCCGCAGGCTCCAGGTAGACCTCGTCACTCTGCAAGAGGGCTGAAGGCGGCGGTGCTGGAGAGGCAATGCTGGGTAGCCTCACGTGGGCCCATCTTGAGGGCGTGGGGCCAGGGACGACTGGGATGGAGGGGGCTGGGTGTCCACTTCTCCATGGTCATTCTTGACCTTCAGATGTCAGCAGTCACTCCACTCTGTATCTGCAGAGGACTCCACGCTTCGCAAACACACAGGCTGGGGTCTCCCCAAGTCTTGGCCTGTAGATGGGGAGACAGCGTCTCTCCTCCTCTACCCAGATGGACATGAGCCTGGGGCTGCAGCACTCACTGTGGGGCCTTGGGTGAGGGCTGCACATGTCTGTGTCCACTGAGACTGAACCCACAAGACCCCAGCCTTTGTAACCAGCAGGGGGTGCTGTCACAACACAGATTCCATCCCGGGATCCTCATCTCCCTTCTGGGGAGGACCAGAGACCCAGCAGTACTCAAGGTCCCAGAGCCCCACCTCAGGGAACGTGGCAGCTGAGAGCCTGAGTTTGGAACAACACCCCAGGGGCTGGTGTCGAGGCACAGTGGGTGAAGCCGCCACCTGCAATGCCAGCATTCTGTATGGACACTGTTTCATCTCTTGGCTGCTCCACTTCCCATCCAGCTCCCTGCTAAAGTCCCTGGGAAAGCAATGGAGGGTGACCCAAGTGCTTGGGCCTCTGCACTCACGTGGGAAACCTAGAAGAAGCTCCTGGTGTCCTGGCTTTGGCCTGGTTCAGCCCTGGCTGTTGTGGACACATGGAGAGTGAACCAGTGGATGGAAGATTGCTTTCTCTCTCCCTCTCCCTCCCTCCCTCCCTCCCTCTTTCTCTCTCTCTCCCTCCCTTCCTCCCTCTGTAACTTTGCTTTTCAGATAAGTAAAATTTTAAAAAACCTTTTTAAAGAAGAAACAACATCGCAGATGACTCAGGGGCATGCCTGGCGTGGAGACCACTGACCCTGAGGCCCTCTGGGGAGGCGTCCACCTTCAGCTGTATCACGTGCTCCAGAATCCGCTGGATAAAGCAGGGCTGAGGGTCCGCAGGGACTGGGGGTGTCCTTCCTGGCTGCTCATGGGAGCTCAATCCCAATCGGCGACCCTGACTCGGGCCTCAGGTCCCATCTACAGGTGAGTGCCCAGTGCACCTAGGGCTCGTGGGCCCGGACACTGGCCTAGCTCTTCCAAGCTTCACCCATGCAGCCGACGGAAGAAAGAACGCAACCACCTTACACTGGCGTGTGCCTTAAAAGGAAAATTTTGTCCTAAAAACACCCCAAATACCACCACAACATGAAATCCTGAGGGGTGTCTGCCACCCAGGAGAGTAACCTGAGTACCGAGAATGCGACAGGCATTTGGTGCAGCAGTTAAGCCACTGCTTAGGGGCCTCCATCCCTATCAGAGTGCTAGCTTTAAGTCCCAGCTCCTCCCCTTCCAATTCAGCTTCCTCCTAATGCACCTGGAAGGCAGCAGGTGACAGTTCAAGTACTTGGGTCCCTGCCACCCTCCTGGGAGCCCCAGATGGGGCTCAGGGCTCCAGGCTTTGACCTGGCCCAGCCTGGCTGTTGCAGATGGGGTTCAGGGCTCCTGGCTTCGACTTGGCCCAGCCCTAGCTGTTGCAGACATTGGGGGAGAGTGAACCAGCAGTTGACAGATCTCTGTCTCTCTGCCTTTCAAAAAAATGAAAATAAATACATTTGAAAAGAGAGAGAGAGAGTGATGTAACATATTAGGGCCATTGATCCTGGACACTGGAGAGCTGTATTTGATTCTGTGCTTCTGCTACTCAAATCTCTCTGTCTTCACCGCCAAGGTGAACTAAGCCTGCTGCTAGCCCTCCCCCACACTCAGAGCCCCTCAACTCTGTGAACACAGGAGGCCCCCAGGGCGCACGGTGAGTGTCTGGATAGCACAGGATCCTTCACACACATCAGCTTTGCTTTAGTCCTTGACAAGGTCCAAGAGTGCTCTCAGAAGAAACAGTGTGGCTCAACTGTGGGTTTTCTTTTTTTTTTTTTTTTAAATCTATTATCAGAAATTACATATCAGTATTAGATATGGATTTTTTTTTCATTGATGGCATGTGATAGATTTTTTTAAAAACATTTAGTTATGGGGCCAGTGCTGTGGTGTAGTAGGCTAAGCCTCTGCCTGCAGCTCTGGCATCCCATATGGGCACCGGTTCGAGTCCCGGCTGCTACTCTTCTGATCCAGCTCTCTGTTAGGGCCTGGGAAAGCAGCAGAAGATGACCCAAGTGCTTGGGCCCCTGCACCCATGTAGGAGACCCGGAGGAAGCTCCTGGCTCCTGGCTTCGGATCGGCTCAGCTTTTGTCATTGCAGCCATTTGGGGAGTGAACCAACAGATGAAACACCTTTCTCTCTGTCTCTCTCTTCTCTCTATAACTCTACTTCTCAAATAAATAAATAAAATCTTTTTTAAAAAGATTTAGTTAGTAATTTGTTTGTTTGAAAGGCAGAATATCAAAGAGGAGAGAGAAGAGAAGGAGAAAGGTTGAGGTCTTGCATTTGCTGGTTCACTCCCCAAACGGCGTCAATGGCTGGGGCTGGACCAGGCTGAAGCCCGGAGCCAGGAATGCTATCCAGGTCTCCCACTTGGGTGGCAGGGGTCCAAGCACTGGGGCCGTCTTCTGCTGCTTTTTTAGATGCGTTAGCGGGAGCTGCATCGGAAGCAGAGCAGCTGTGTCTCAAACCAGCGTTCCCATCCAGGATGCTGGCATCAGAAGCCGCAGCTTGCCTCGCTGTGCCGAATGCTGTCCCCAGCAACTGCGGTTCTCAATGAGAGCTTTGGCAAGGCTATCACAAGATCAAGTTTGATGTGGGAATGACTGGACTTGTGAAGGGATTAAATGAGCGCCGTTCAGTCAACGGCACCACAGTTGCTTATTTTCAACAACTCCGTCTCCAGCCTTGGCCCTGGGACATTACTAGTTTTCTTGATCTGTGAACTTCAAGTTTGGAAGCCATGCCCTGAATCACAGAGGCCGCCCAATCGCTAAACAGGTGGAAGACTAGGTACCAAGTGTCTGGAACCACGCACGGAGCCCGGCATGAGGGAACCTGACTGCTGGAACATGAGCCCAACCCAGGACATCACCACTCAGTCTCTAGTACGGCTGCGCACAGGGAGGAGAGAGGAGCCGACATTAAGTTACCTTTGAAGTAGTTTCCCCAAAGGCACTTCAAAGGGTGGGTGGGAAATGGAATTAAAAGTTAAGTTTAGGGGTGGGTACTGGCCTGGCTCTATTCTCCCCATCCTCTCTCCAACCCTGTCCCATCTCAGAGCGTTTGGGTTCAATCCCGGCTCTGGCTCCTGACTTTCCAGCTTCCTGCTAAGGCAAAGCCTGGGAGGCACAGGGGCGGCCCCAGGGAACAGGCTCCAGCCGCCCGGGTAGGAGACCTCAGCTGCATTCGCAGCCGTCAGCTTCAACTCTGCAGGCATCCGGGGACGCGGACGGAACCAGTGGATGCGAGCTCTCTGCTCGTCTGCCTCTCTGTCTCTCAAAACAAAGCTGAAGATAAAATCAAAGATACGTTTATTTTGGTGCAAAAAAACCTTTGAAGTCCAGAGCTTTCTCATAATCCTTATTTTCCATGAAGCTTTTGATGATTCCACAGAGGCATGGATTTCAATTTTTTTTTTGCACCAAAAAAAAAGTTATCTTATAATTACATTTTCCATGAATTTTTAAAAATAACGCTGTTGGGATGTTTACATACGCTCCCAGGGTGTGTGATCTTAGGATGTGAAGTGTTTAGCAGAGAAGGGGGTGCAATTCTGCTCTTCTCTGTAATCAGACTCCTGCAGGGAATCAATCCCTCCCTCCCTCCCTCTGTCTCCATCCCTCTCTCCCTCTCTGCCTTTCCAATAAAAAAGAGAAGAAAAGAAAGAAGCATTTGCAAATGGAACGTGTTCACAGAGGTGGTCCTGGGCACTGAGGCTACTCATCCCCAAGCTCCCCAGGCAGGGCAGAGAGCACTGTGCGTGTAGCCTGCAGAAACCACAACCCGGCCGGCCCCCCGCAGCCAGGGCACGGCTGTCATGTGGAAGCAGCTTCCTCTGGATCACCCCTGAGAACCAAGCCGACGTCAGCGGCCAGAAATCCTGGCGAGGGAGCTGTCGGAAGCTAAGGAGGATAAAGGAAAATGTGGTGCTATCCACGTCAGCCGCAACTCCAAGGGTCTGTTTGGGAGGGAGGGGCTGGGCTCTCAGCCCCGAGCACATTCCAAGGGGCCCGCGTGACTGCTGGGCAGGGACACAGCTGAGCAGATGCAGGGCTGAAGGGCCTGGACAACTCGAGCGCTCAACAGTCCACAGAGCCGTGCTGATCCAAAGCCAGGTCCTCTTTGCTTTGTCCCTTCCTGTCCTTGGCCAAATGGAAAGTGACTAATCTGAAGCTTCCACAAAGGGCTGGCAACCCCTGAGCAATTTTCTTGTGTTGTCAATGTCATTGTCTCCAAAGTGCATACCCCCAAATTTCACAGAATTCAACCCCAAACCCAAAGCATACTTTGAGGCTTGCTACTCATTCTTGTCTCACCTAACTGAATACAACTCTCTGTCTGTCTCTGTCTGTCTCTGTCTCTGTCTCTGTCTCTGTCTCTCTCTTTCTCTGGGTTGTTTTGTTCTCCCCAGAGCAGGAAAATTTCCGTAACTGCCAGCCAAGGTCAATGCCATTGCTTCTCACTGGTAACTCACTCTCTGCATTTTGGAAAACCAAGCCACACTGGTCAAAGTGACCTCTGTGGTTGCACTGTCTCCTGTTTCCTGGGCCAGGACTCTGCAGACGGTGGGCTCTGGGTCGGGCGGCCACTCACCGTGAAGTAGAACACCTCGGTCTCCTGCTGGTTGGCCCTCCTCTTGGCGATGTTGATCTTACTCATGTAGGTCTCGGAGGCAGCCGACTTCACGGATTCTGTGGAGCGGCTGTGCTGGAAGGCGTCGGACACGTCGAAGTCCTCCACGGTCAGCATGTCCTGCAGGGTCTGCATGGTGGCGTCCAGGGTCTTCCTCACCTGGGGAGATGGCACACGGACACAACTGTTGCTCTCCAGATGACTGGGACACTCCAAAGTCCCTTCCTAACGGTGACTCGACCCCCACCT
Source organism: Oryctolagus cuniculus (assembly GCF_051225735.1). Lineage (NCBI taxonomy): Eukaryota > Metazoa > Chordata > Mammalia > Lagomorpha > Leporidae > Oryctolagus > Oryctolagus cuniculus. The sequence continues at coordinate 119,656,783 of NC_142876.1, read as the reverse complement.
CTCCGTGCAGCCTCCAGGAGGTGGGCAGGACACACGCAGTCACAGATGGCCCCATTACACTGATATGTGCCAGGTGGGTCGAATCAAAGGCCATCTCATTGTCCTGCTTCGGCCAGACAGAACCCTGGACAATGCGGGGAAGAACTAGGTGCAAGCTTCCAGGTTTGCTTCTCTTGGCCTGATTCTGCAGCCCCAGATTGGCTCCTCCCCTGCATACGGTCGGTACCATGGAACCCTAAGTCCTCTTCCTTCAGAGGAGGGAGGGGCAGAGCCTGGCTGGAGTGGGCAGCACTCTCCCTCGGTGAACTTCCTGGGTACCATCCCTGGGGAGCTCTGTGAAGCTGGCAGCGGAGGCACCGGCTGCTCAGGTGGACTCGACCTCTCTCCTGCAGCCAGGTGGGACCACCCAAGGCCACACAAGCAGGGCACAGGCGCCCCGACCTCACTACCACCCTGAGCTGTGCCTACGTGGCAGAACCCACACTTAGAGAGCCACGGGGAAAGCCGTGTCTACCTTTGTGCAAATCCATGTCTCAAAGTCTCTTTGATGTCAGTCAGACCCCAGCTTAAATGTCCCCTCCTGGTGACATCAGCCCCTTCTGATGTCTTAACTTACTGTCTATCACTGTCTAATATGAGGGTACTTTGGAAGTTTTGTGGAAAAACAGAATTAAAAGATAAGTTGATTTTGGTGCAAAAAATCTTGAAAGCCCTGCACCGTTTTTCCAGAACACTCATTTCTCATAAACTTTCTGAAGACCGCTCATATGCATGAATTTCAGAAATCTGGGGACAGGCACCATGGTGCAGCCTGGTAAACTGCCCCTTGGGATACCTGCATCACCTACTGGAGTGTTGGTTCAAGGCCCAGCTGTTCCAGTTCCAATCTAGCTCCTTCCTAACGCATCTTGGGGGCCAGTGGATGATGATCCAAGAGCTTGGGCCCCTGGCACCCTCATGGGGGACCTGTGTGGAGTTCCTGGCTCCTGGCTTCAGCCCTGGCAGTTGGAGTGACTGGGGGAGCGAACCAGTGGGTGGAAGACATTTCTCTCTCTCTCTCTCTCTCTCTCTCTCCCTCCCTCCCTCCCTCTCTCTCTCTTTCTCCCCTACCCCCACTGTGTGTGTGTGTGTGTGTGTCCACTTCTTACAAATTTTTTTTCACACCAAAATAAACTTCTCTTTCAATTCCATTTCCACAACCCTTCTGAAGCACCTCTCATGCACACTCACTCACTCACTGGTTTGCTTCATTTAGTGTCACAGTTTTTAATCTGTCTTCTCTCACTGGGATACGAGCTCCAGGGGAGGGGACACTACACTGTCAGGTTCACCCCGTTTACTCTCCATCCAGAGCAGTGCCAGCATGAAGACAAGCTCAACGAACACCTGAATAAATACGACTCAGCAAAACACCTGCGGGGTGAAGCATTCTCCTTCCGAATGCAGACCCACTCAGGTTCAGCACCAGGTGATTCACAGCCGTTAACAGCCCACGTGGAGAAGATCTGTTCCACTCTCTTTTCTACAGACCTCATTTCCAGTTTGAATTCCATTCATGTTATGATCCACATAAACAATTCAAACTCCTCCAGGGGAAGACGAAGGGCACACAGGAATAAGGAAAATGCTTGGTATCTCCGTGTCTTGCCAGATTTGAAACACAAACACACAGCGTGGCTCGAGACGGCCACCCCCAGCCCTGCTGTGACTACTGTCATCCTGGGCCACGCTCTGTCCCATTTGTCCCAGATCTGTCCTTACCGGAGACACAGAGTGCACTGGCCTCTCTGCCCAGGCCCCCTCCTGAGCTCTGAAGACAGGACCTCCCACCTGACTGCACGTCCCAGGATAAAGCTGCTGCCCACACCATGGGTGGCTCCTCCCCCACCCTGGTGTCCTGCCTCCTGGAGACTCTGGCTGGCTGACATCCTCCTTGGAGGGAGGTGCCCAGGCTGTGGTCAGGTGTTTCCCACGTGGTCCCTTCAGTCCACCCTGGAGTGCAGCGGCCACAGCCACTATTTCCATCCGGGCCCCTGGCTGCATGTGTGTGAGGGGGTGCTGGGCAGGGTAAGACTTGTCCACTCCCTTATTTTTCCGTGAATTTTCAAATGCCCACCATTACTTCTGATGAGAAAAATAGAAACCCCACTGCCAAAAATAGAAACCAGCACTGAGACAGCCAGAGGAGCCACCTCTGACCTCAGCAGCCAGACGAATCCTGTGGAGCCCGCCCTGGGTCTCCCCTCTGCACCTACGACGCACCTGCTCAGGATCGCCGCGGGCACAGACCCCGCCCTCTCGCATCTTTCCTTCCCCCAGCATCTTGTGAGCTCTGCCCCAGGCTGTTGGGGACTCCCGGGGAGAGTGGCTCTCGGGGTTGTGCGACACCCCCTCTGACAGGTAAACCATCGAGCCTTACGCGTTCCACAGCAGGAGTGGACTCCCCAGGACAGGATGGGCCAGGCTGCCGCGGGGGAGACCCCTTCCCGGGCAGGCAGGGGCCACTCACCTCCTCATTCTCTATCCTGAGCGTGGCCAGTCTGGACTGCAGCTGGTGGTGCCGCATGAGCAATTCCGTCTGCACGGGCTGCTGGGCGCTGACCTGGCATACCTGCAGAGACACAGCCCCACCTGTGCTTGCCGAGCCCACTCACCCGTCCTTAACATCCCTCGGACAGGTGAAGACCCCAGCCTGAGGCACGTGGCTCGCACGCAGGGCCCCACGGGAACCCAACTGTTCCTGCCCAGCGGCCGCCCTCTTGCCTCCCAGTCACACATTCCGTGTCTGTGGAGCACCCAAGGGGTCACTAAGAGCTTGGACGCGACCTCATCCAGCAGAGCCAAGCCCTGGACTTCAAGGCAGGGAGCTGAGGCAAGAGAGCGAGCGCCTGGGAGAAGCAAGATGCAGGCGGCTGCATCAAGCACTGCCGACCCCACGGAAGACACAGGTGGTGGCTCTGTGAGCCCCTCCTCCCCTGTGGGAGAGCACGGCCAGCCTCCACACCCAGGGGGCTCACACCCACAGGTCCAGCCAAGCACGGACCGAAAACACAGAGGGAAAACCACTGCCTCTGGACTGAACAGGTGCAGACAGCGTGCGCGAGTGTGTGTGCTATCGTTACTCCCTAACCAACAGGGCAGAACGACAGCACATCACACAGCATGCACGTTGTGTTACATGGCATGACGGACGGGGTACGGGAGGATGTGTGCAGGTTCTGTCCAGGTGCCACACCGTGTCACATAAGGGACTGGAGCGTTTTGCCGTCTGGATGCCGAGTAACAACCGTACCATCCTCCCTACGCTTTCATCTGGCTGTACCTTAGCCCCCACCCCTTCCGGGAACACCTGAAGGGACCGGATGCCTCTGCAGACTGAGCCAGTGATCCCCCACTACCACACTGGACAGTGCTCAGCAGCAGCCACACAGTGGGGGTGGGGCGCAGGACTGCACGGGGGCAGTGGGGTGAGGCAGGAGCATCAGCACCCCTTGGCACACGAAGAAAACAGGCAAAGCTGAGCAGGGTGCAGGGTGCCGAGGTGGTGGCTAAGCTCCCTGGAGTCCAGGGGCAGGCCTGGGTCCCCTGCTCCAAGAGGGAGAAGCAGCCCAGCGGCCATTTGTGTCCAGGATTGTGACCCTGGGCTGACCAGTAGCTCTACGCTGGGGCTGGGGGCAAGCATCCGCCCTGCCTCCCTTTTTCAAATGTTCAGAACAGAGCCAGGATCTGTGCAGGAGCCCTGCAGGCACCTCAGACAGGTGGGTGGCAGCTCTTGGGGGGGTGGGGGCGGGGCAGGCAGCGCCACGCACCCAGACTTCCCAGCCTCCAGAGGCAGCAGCCACCCGAGTACTGTTCTTTATAAGTTATCCAGACTTGTGTTAACAACAGAAAACAGGCTATGACACACGTGCCTGAGGAGCGGCTTGAGCCCAGCGGTTACGCCATCTGCACCCTACATTAAAGCACCTGGGCTCCATGCTGGCTCCGGTTCTAAATCCCAGCTTCCCGCTGATGCACACCCTGGGGACCAGAGGTGACGGCTCGGGCCGGTGGGTTCCTGCTGCCCACGTGGGAGACCTGGCTTGAGTCCCCAGCTTCCAGATTTAGCTGTGGACTTCAGGGAGTGAACCAGTGGATGGGAGCCAACTCATCGTTTCTCTCTCTCGTTCTCTTTCAAATTAATAAGTAATTTTTAAAAAATGAAAACAAGAAAGGACACAGCGCAAGCGCAGGCTGCCGGGGAGGCCGACCTCGTCCCCCATGTGGGGCTGGAACTCGAACTTGAGTGGCGGGCAGAAGACCTGGTTGCACATGTCCATGACTGTGTGCTTGTCACTCCGGGAATCCAGGCTGTCCACGGCGCTCTCGATGGCGTCCAGCCCCTCGTGGCGCGAGGTCTCCAGGTTGTATTCCGCTGAGAGGTAGGTCCGGAAGGTGCGGGCCAGGCTGGCGTGAAAGCCCAAATCGCAGCACTTGGGGAGAGGCAACGACAGGAGCATATCTGTGAGTGCCCAGGCCACAGAGCCATCCACCCGCAGGCCTGGTGCCCTCTGGACACTGCCCCATACCCCAGACCACGCAGTGCCCTCAGAAGGGAGCTAAGAGCTTTCCTCGGCCGCCTTTCTCATTCTTAGGCTTCTGCGAGTGCACCCCTCTGCCTTCTGGATTCAGTTTAGAAGTCACTTCCTCCAGGAAGTCTTCCTTGATGTCCTTCACTGAGAGTTAGGGTCAGGGTCCATGTTTCCTTCACCTCCCTCACGGTGGCACCTGGCACTGGGATTGCCCAAGAATGCGTCCTCTGTGGGGTGAGTCCCATGAGGACTAAGCCACTGGCTCTTGCCCACAGCTGCTTCTCAAGTCATAGACCACAGTAGCAACTCAACAAATACTGAACTAACAATGGGGCTGAAAGAATACAAATCAGAGTCCAGAAGCAGGAGAGAGGAGGGGTCTGGCCTCAGGCCACTGCGGAGGCCAAGCAGCTCCCTCTCTTGCCAAGAGGGAATCTCTGACTGCCCAGCAGGACACCCCAGGGCCGGTGGGCAAGGATCCACCAGCCACTCAGGATCCTGGACTGAGCAGCCAGGGGCCAGGACTCCCATCTGTGCAGGAAGGAGAGAACACCAGGCCCATTGTCCCCAGCGTGGTCCTCAGGGACCAGCGTTTCATTCCTCGTTGGTTTAAACCGCCTGACTCCACCCCCACGGGAAGCTGATCTGTGCCATTCTGCTGCGCGTTAACACCTCCTTTACCACGGTGGAACCCCCAGGGCACGCATTGCATGGGACACCCCGCAGACCCCTCAAACCCAGCAGAGCAGGAGGGCCCATGGGCAGGTGGTGCTGAACATGCGACTGTGCCCGAGAGAACCGTGTAGGGCCCACCCGTGGTTCAGCAGCCCCCCGCCCCCTCCAGCAGGCTGCAAAGGCCTCTGGCCACCCCTGCACGGCAGCTAAGGACCCAGGCCAGCCTGGGCGAGGACCTGGGCAGTGCCAGGCTCCCCGGGGGCGCTCACATCGATCAGGTCGGAGACATCATGGATGTAGTATTTGCTGATCGCCGCGTTGGTGGCTGCCAGGTTCAGCAAGTAGTCGTTGCGGGCCTTCGTGCACTTGAGCTTGTTCTCGGAGTACTTGGCCTGCCTCTGGAAGAAGAAAGGGAGGGGACTCAGGGCCCAGCCCGCTCTGGAGGGATCTGCGATCCTCTTCACCTCGAGCCGCCGGTGCCGCGGGCCTGAGCTCACCTTGCAGCTCACATGCAGCCAACCACAGCAGTGGCAGCCTTGTGATGGTCTCCCGCCAGGGTCGGGTATCACCAAGGCCCCTACTCGGCACCCTCCCAACTGCTGGCCACAGCACATGAAGCGCCCCAGGACCGGGCCTGACCACTTCTGGAGCCCTGTCTTCTCCATGCCACCCTCCTTGCCGAACCTCTTCATCTTTCCTTTAAGGGACCAAGTTCAGGGCTAGCACTGTGGTAGAGTGGGCTAAGTCTCCACCTGCAGTGCCAGCATCCCATACGGGCACCAGTTCTAGTCCCAGCTACCTCTCTTCAGATCTAGCTCTCTGCTGGTAGCCGAGGAAAGCAGTGGAAGATGACCCAGTGTTTGGGCTACTGCACCCATATGGGAGATCTGGAAGAAGCTCCTGGTTCCTGGTTTTAGATTGGCTCAGTTCTGGCTGTTGCAGCCATTTGGGGAGAGAACCAGCTGATGAGAGACCTTTCTCTCTCTCTCTCTCTCTCTTTTTTTTTTTTTTTTTTTTTTGACAGGCAGAGTTAGACAGTGAGAGACAGAGAGGAAGGTCTTCCTTCTGTTGCTTCACCCCCCAAATGGCCACTATGGCCGGCGCACCGCGCTGATCCAAAGCCAGGAGCCAGGTGCTTCCTCCTGGTCTCCCATGCAGGTGCAGGGCCCAAGCACTTGGGCCATCCTCCACTGCCTTCCCGGGCCACAGCAGAGAGCTGGACTGGAAGAGGAGCAACCGGGACAGAATCCAGCACCCCAACTGGGACTAGAACCTGGGGTGCCAGCACCGCAGGCGGAGGATTAGCCTAGTGAGCCACGGCACCGGCCAGAGACGTCTTTCTCTTTATCTCTTCCTCTCAGCATCTGCAACTCTCTCAAATAAATAAATAAATCTTTAAAAAAATAAGGGAGGTGAAGTTCATCGCCACCTTGAGGCCTTCAGACACATGCCCTATTCCTGGCAGTGCATCCTCCCCTGTGGTCCACTCCTTCCTACACAATGTGGTCATGCCGGCCTCTGGCGACAGTGGTGTCCAAACACCGCCACCCCATCTCCACTGCCCCTGCACCCGCCCCAATCTGTCTTCTCCACTCCCTGGGATCACCCGCATTTCTGCCTCTGTCCACCGTGGACCGCCAGTGCCCCCACCGGAGATCCCTGCTCACGGCGATTCTCAGCATGACCCCACCCAGGGGCATCTCAGGCGACTCTTGTTGACGGGAGGGCAGGAGGGAGGCAGAGGGCAGCTGTTGGAGGCAAGCGGCCAAGGCAGCCCCAAGCCCGAACCTGACTGCCCTGGCCCGGCAGGGAGGACAGAAGCAGCAGGGGGCGGGAGAGCTGTCCCCTGCCCTGCCAGACCCAGGAGCCCCTGTGCGGAGGAGGAAGATGGCACTCCTCAGAGAAAAGGGTCTCCTCCCCAAGTTACCCTAAACCTTCCTCACTGCACATCAAGTTCCAGCTTCCTAGTGGGAGTCCCATGTCATCCTCTTCCTCCTGAGATCTCCCACGACCCCCACCCCCGGTGCTCTCATTCTGAGAACAGCCAGGAGCAGATGTCCCGTGGCAGTGACCTCCTGTCCAGCTGTGCACCCGCCCCACAGACAGCACCGGCCCCCCTGGCCCATGTCCACTGTCTGCACTTGGCGCCCTCATCACATTCCAGGCCTGCAAATGATCATAAAGGCAGCTTAGCTCACCTCACCTGTTTTACAGGAGAGCGAGAGAACTGAAGAGGGGCTAAGCAGCAAACAACTCTGAACTGAACATCAGCTTCCCGGCTGCCAGTCAGGGCACTCCCTACGGCTCTCTGTTCCCCGAGGCACAGTCCTGCAACTCTCTGCCAGTCTTGCTTTTATTTATTTTAGTCTACTTTTATTTGTTATAGTCATGGAGTGGTACAGCCATCACTGCTACCTGGATTTAGAATGAAAACAAACACCGTGCTGTGAGCAGCCGCCCCTTCTCTGCTGGCCCCTGTACCCATCAAGCTCTTCCTCCTCGGGACATCCTCCGTGGGTCGGTCTTCTCTGACCTGTCCACCTGTCCACCTGCCACGGCACGACATCCAGCGCCTTCACACCAGCTTCCCTCACCGCGCACACTGGGTCTACGTCTCATCAGAAACGCATTCTTTTTCATGGCTGAATAATTCTCCACTGTCTGGATATGTTCCTGGACCAGGTACATCTCTCTTTTCCTGTGCGTATTCTTTTTTTTTTTTTTTTGTCAGGCAGAGTGGACAGTGAGAGAGAGACACACAGAGAAAGGTCTTCCTTTGCTGTTGGTTCACCCTCCAATGGCCGCTGTGGCTGGCGCGCTGCAGCCAGCGCACCCCGCTGATCCGAAGCCAGGAGCCAGGTACTTCTCCTGGTCTCCCATGGGGTGCAGGGCCCAAGCACTTGGGCCATCCTCCACTGCACTCCCTGGCCACAGCAGAGAGCTGGCCTGGAAGAGGGGCAACCAGGACAGAATCCGGAGCCCCGACCAGGGCTAGAACCCTGTGTGCCAGTGGCGCAAGGCAGAGGATTAGCCTAGTGAGCCGCGGCGCCGGCCTCCTGTGCATATTCTGATAACCAAAACAAACTACTGGGCTTCTGACTGACTGAAAAATGTTAAAACTGATACACAGAGACCAGCACTGTGGCATTGGAGGCTAAGCCTCTGCCTGCAGTGCCAGCATCCCATATGGTATGGTTCCTATACTGGCTGCTCCTCTTCCAATGCAGCTCCCTGCTGTGAATTCCAGAAACAAGGCCCTAAGAAAGCTGGCTTCTGTGGCAACGTCATCTGGCCTTGCTTGGTCAACACAGGCAACAGCTGGAATTTGCCAGAACAAGAAACAAAGGGATATGAATAGCCAAGGGCGCAATAAGCGTGGGCTGCAGGCCGAGTGGTCTTCATCCTGGCTAACGAAACACTGGAATCTCTCAACACAACGCTTCGCCTCTTTCAGATCTCAAATACTGCTCTGCAGCTACTCGGCTGTACAGATCGTCCTGCTGTGTCCCTCACGACAAAGCAAGTTTCCCAAGGAACGGCACTGACACCTGAGATGCCTGGATTCAGACCGCAGCTGGCCTCAGCGCCGGGCTCAGCACCCCTACCCCTACCCCTGCAGCCTCCCTGAGAGCCCGAGACCTTCCTCAGCGGGCAGTTCCAGAGACATAAGAGGCTTCCTTGGTGCCCGGCCACTCACAAGTTGAACTTCATCCCTTTCCTTTACCCGCAAACCTTCATTCAGCACCAAGGACAGGGACCAAACTCTTGATAACAGATTGGCCACACTTGACTCACTTCAGCAGCTGAACACGTGCACTGTCTCCACCTTGCGGTGACCGTGACTAGGCGGCTCGAGATATCTGTGGGGGTGTGGGTGGGGTTTTGCCTGGACCCGTGCCTTTCTTTCTCTCAGTAGACACTCAGGACTGGAAATGCCGACTCTCACGGTAACCAAGTCTACATCGATCACTCTGAGGAACTACCAGATGCCTTCCAAAGCAGCAGACCCTCTCAAGTTCTCTCCGGCAGTGTGCGAAGATGCCAGCTTCCCCACACCCTCACCAGCACTTGCTCCCGTCTGCCTGCCTCACTTCCAGCCATCTGAGTGGGTGTGAGGTGGTGTCTCATCCTGGCTTTCGTCTGATCTTCCCTCTTCGCTAATGAGGCTGAACATCTTTTCAGCTAAGCGTTGGCCACACCATATGTTCTCTGGGGAAATGGCTCCTCAAAGCCTTTGCCTATTTTTTAAATTGAGTCTCCGCCTGGTAATTGGATTTTTCTTTGCTTCCAGAAACCACCCTGGAATTCTCTTTCATTTGCCTCCTGTTACTTCTCCAGCTTGCCTCGGTCCTGTTGGGTTTTGTTCCCACCCACCCTCCTCGAGTTTCCAGAGATAAAGGACTCACAGGGATCCCAACAAATACGCAGGACTGTGTTTGGCAAAGGGAGCTCAGCAAGTGTTTGTGACTGTGTGGAATGAATGGATATAGAGAACTCAACAACAGAAAAACATAGCCTCTTAAGAAGAAAGGAAACTCATAAGTTATTAGCTGAGGTTGACACAAAAGGCAGCACCTGTGCTGTCCCTTGAAGTCCCCTGGCCACGGCAGACATCATGAAAGGATCTCAGAACTAACGCCAGACAGAGTTTCACCATCTTCCACTCAGTGCTTGGGACAGCCATGACCAAGAGCTCACAGCTGGCAAGAAAGGGGGGACTTATCTGCCACCCCCGACAGATCCGCAAACTGAAGCTTGAATGCGGCTGTAAATGCAGCATGTCCAGCCCCTCTGACTCCATCACTAGAACTTGTCCCCCAGCCCTGCTAAAGGACTTCCCAGCACCGACACATGGCAAGCCTAGGCTTCTAGTTTTAGAAGGACTCTTCACCAGGCTCCCTCCCAGGTGCAGCTGAGTAGCCCGGAGATGTCCCCTCCCCATGGGACACACTCAGTCCCCATCAATCGGTCCCCATACCAGGCCCCAGCTGATGAACTCTCAAACAGCCCCTGCCCCCCAGTGCCTGAGGTCCCTGCCCACCCTCCGGGTGCCTGCTGGGGGTGAATGCTGGTGGAAGTAGCGGGGCTGGAGCTCCTCTTCCTGCCTTTGGGCTCTGGGGGCTCGGCTGGATCTGACCAGTACTACCAGGGGCCCAGCCAGCCCAGCCTCCTCCGCGACACAGGCCTCCAGGAGGGCTGGGAGTGCAGCACAAGGCAGGGAAAGGCTGTGGCCGAGAGCGGGGCCCTCCCTCCCGGGCCCTCTCCCTGCCTCCCCAGCCTGGGCCCCCACTTGCCTTCTCCTTCATCTTCTCGATCTTCTTCACAGAGCTGCGGCGCTGGGGCCGGTCCTCGTGCCGCAGCAGGTTCATGCTGAGCTCTCCCGACTTGTTGAACTGCTTCTCCTCCTGCTTCTCAGCCTCCTTCAGCTTGCTCTCGGCACTGATGCTCTCCGCGTGGTACATGTGGTAGGTCTTCATGACCTGGGGACACATCGCGTCAGGAGTCAGCAGCCTGCCAGGGCCCAGCGCGGTCCACCCCGAGCCCCCGGCCCCTCCCGGGTGCTGCTGCAAGCTGTCCTGCTACCCCGTTTCCCTGACATGCTCTGAGCAACCGCATTTCGTTGGCACCAATGCCGAGAGTGGAAATGGTGATCATCGTCAACATCAAGTCCCAAATGAGTGCCAGGATGAGTGCCGGCTCCACAGAGGGCCCCGAAAGGCCACCACAGCCCCCAGGCACCTGGGGGCTTCAGAAACACAGCAACTGTGAAACAACCCAGATAACCAGCAGCACAATACATCCACAACCTACAGCACAGCCATACACTGGACTACCCAGCCGGCACGAAGAGCAGCGGCAGGCACCGGACACGGGGGTCAAGATGCCCCTTGAGATGCCTGCGTCCCCTGACACGGCGCCTGAGTTTCAGTCCCAGCCCCACTTCTGCATCCTGCTTCCTGCTACTACGTGTCTGGGAGGCAGGGGGCGTGGCTCAAGTGCTTGAGCCCCTGACATCCACGTGGGGGACCTGGTCATGTTTATGGCTCCTGGATTTGGCTCAGCCCAGCCACGGACATTGTACTCACCTGGGAAGTAAACCAGTGAATGGGAGATCTCTCTCTCTCATCTTCTCTCTCTCTCTCTCATCTTCTGTCTCTCTCTCTCTCTCTCTCCCTCCCTCCCTCCCTCCCTCCATCTCTCTCTGTCTCTCTGCCTTTCAAATAAGTGAAAACAAGCACATAAATTTTTTAAACAGAATATTCGAGACATCCAAGCCTCATGGGTAATCTCGAAGCATTTTCACTGAGTGAAGCATTTATGACTCTCAAGTCCTCTGGCCCGCCCAGGGTCAGCTGCTGAGTCCCTCCTAACGCAGCCAGGGGACCTCAGTCGGGAACATCCTTCTTACTCACACACAGATCATTTTCTCAGCTAAAATGGCCTGCAAATAGCTCTGTCCCCTGAAGGAGCATCGTGAGATAACTGAGGAGGCATTCTGTGCTCCTGGAACAAACTTATGCCTGGCTAGAAAATAAAGTCCTCAGACTGCACCTCCTTTATAAAAAGTTGGTTATGGAGGACACATTGCGGCATACCGGGTAAAGCCATGGCCTGCAATGCCAGCACCCCATACGGATGCCGGTTCGTATCCTGGCTGCTACACTTCCAATCCACCTCCTTACAAGCGGCTTAGGAAAAACAGTGGAGGATGGCCCAAGTGCTTGGGCCCTGCCATTGACAGGGGAGATGTGGATGAAGCTCCTGGCTCCTGGCTTTGGCCTGGCCCACTGCTGGCTGTTGTGGCCATCTGGTGAACAAACGAAAGGACAGAAGATCTCTCCCTCTCTCTCTTTCTCTGTAATTCACATTTCTAAACAAACAGATAAAGCTTTTAAAAATGGATGTGACCATAACAAGAGAAATTTTTGAGCCAGAATAAATCCTAGACATTATCTAATTCAACAAACATTGAGTTTTATAAAAAGGGAAACCAAGGCCCAGAGGGGCAATATATCAGTTCAGAATGTCCAGGCTTCACGTACAGGTAGCCAGCGTGGCATGGCCACATCCATCACACTGAGACTCCCCACCCCATGCCTCTGCAGCCAGTCCCTAACCCCTCCAGCCCCAGGCAATCATGGATGTGCATAGGGTTTCTGTGTTCTAGAATTCCACACACATGCATCACACTGCATGGAACTCCCTGGGTCTCCTCTCTTTCACTCAGCAAACAAAAAAATTTTGAGGGTCACTAATGGCATTGTATGGTCAGAGGCTCCTTTTTAAAGCTTTGTTTATCTGAAAAGCAAACAGAGAGAGAGAGAGAGAGAGAGAGAGAGAGAGAGGTCTTCCAACTGCTGGTTCACTCCCCCACATGGCCATAAGAGCCAGGGCTGGGCCAGGCTGAAGCCGAGAGCCAGGAACTCCGTCTGGGTTTCCAACATGCGTAGCAGGAGCTCCGGCACTTGAGCCATCCTCTGCTGCCTCCCAGGCACATTAGCAGGGAGCTGGATTGGAAGAAGAGCATTCAGGACTTAAACTGACATTCTGATAGGGCACGTGGGTTTCCTAACTGGTGGCTTAACCCACGGCACCACAGGGCCCACCCCAGAAATTCTCCACCATATGGCTGTACCACATCTTGTCTGTTTGTTCAGCCTTTGACAGTTCTTTGGGTCGCTTTTGCTTGGGCTGCTAGAATACAGCTGCAGTGAGTGTTCGTGCACAGTTCTTTGTGTGGTCATAGTTTTCATTTCTCTCAGATAAACATGTAGGAGGAGAAAAGAAGACCATACCATGAGTACAGTTTCGTGTCCTTAGCAGTGTCCTGGTCATGACAGGGTGCACGACACAGCCGAGGTGTGCAGCAGGCTGTACCATCTCGCTGTATGTGAGTGCACTCTGAAGTTCACTCGGCGCTGGAATCGCCTAGCGATGCACCTCTCGGGACACGTTCCCACCAGTAAGCAACGTGTGACTGTGTACATTTAACCAGATCAGGTACCAGGTCTGCCACTCGTAAGCACCACTTCTGCCACCGCGTGGTCCCTTTCCCCTGAATCACTGCTGCTTCCTCAGCACGCGTGATCCTCTGGTCAGCCTAAGAACAGGCAGTGCAGCCCCAGCACAACAGCGTTTTGTCTCCCGTCCCCAGCCAGGAGTACACTTTCGCGTTGTAAAATCAAGTTTATGATCTCTGCTGAGAAACACAGAAATGCCTGCAACCCACAGTTCCTGAGTCTTGTTCTCTCTCCCCTGCTGACTGCATGACCACAGCTGCTGAGGGGCAGTCCCTAACCAGGACCTTTAAATCAGAGTGCATGACCAGCCAACCCTCTATTCCTACTGCTTCTCACCAAAACCATCACCATCATCACCAATACCAATACCACCACCACCACCATCACAGGGCTATATGGCTGAGGATTAAGAACCTTGAGCTTCCTTCAGGAAAATGTCCCAGAACTCTAGAGAACATTGGCTACTGTGAAAAACCTATGCCAGGCTCAGCCCTCTTTTCCTGTCCTGAAAACCTCTCAACCTTGCAAAAGCCACACAGGATGAAGAACTCAGTCACTGTCCTCCTTGGGTTCTGTGCAAACACTTCTGCTCTCATTCCACCCACTCACGCCCATGAGCAGCTGCTCGAAAGCTTCTGGAGTTCCCTCTGCTGACGCCATCCATGCTGCCGCACTGCCCATGGCCACCAGCACCCAGTGCACTACGAGAGTGCTCCATGGTGCACTTCCAGCATCTCACAGCCAGAGGGACGGCCACAGGCCCGCAGACACCCGAGGCACTGACCAAGTCTCCGTGAGCTGGACAGCACGGTTTGGTTGGGAGCACCTGCTGCGCCAATAGCCCGCACCTCACTCCTCCCCAGGCTTTCTACTCACATGGGGAAGCAACCAGCTGGGACTTACCTCCCCCATTTCCCTTAGCCTAGTTTTCTATGCCTTTTTATTATTTTCATATTATTAATTATTATTATTATTAATATGAGAAGCAGAGAGAGCCAGAGACAAAATCAGAGAGAGCCCCCGTCTGCTAGTTCACGCCCCAAATGCCTGGAACCACATGGGCAGAAGCCAAGAGCTGGGGACTCCATCCAGGTCGCCCTGAGGGTGCCAAGAAATCCAGTGACTTCAGTCATGAGTGCTGCCTCCCAGGGTCTGCACTGGCAGGAGGCTGGGCCAGGGTGAAACCAGGACTCAGACCCAGGCCCTCTGATGGGGGATGCAGGCACCTTCACAGCATCCTAGCCACTCTTCTCAGTGCCCACCCTGCTCTCCACTCTCCTTGAGCCACAGAGCACTCTCCCTCCTCTCCACCAGGCCCCCTTTCTAGCAGAGTCTGCATGCATTCCCAAAACCCCAGCTTGGAGAAAACAGCCAGGCACCCCCTGTGGTGCGATTCAGTCCTGGTCGCAGTAACAGTGGTGAACCCATCCCCCGAGAGAGAGCTGCCACCAAGGCCTTCGCTGGGGCCTCTCTGAAACGAGTCTGTTTGCGCCCAGCATCCTCGGGAGGCTGCCTTTGCTGCAGTACGCTTGTCCCCTGGTGTCTGCGGGGGTGCAGTTCCAGGACCCTCTGAGGCTGCTAAAACCCACGGATGCTCAAGTCCCTCTTATGAAATGGTGCGTTTGTCTATAACCGATTCATTTTTACCATTATTTATGCAAAATGCAGAGTAACAGAGAGACAGACACAGAGAGATCTTCTACCTATGAGTTTAGTCACCACAAGTCTGCAACAGCTGGGACTGGACCACATCACAGCCAGGAGGCCAGGAGCTCCGCCCAGGTCTCTAGTGTGTGTGGCAGGGACCCAAGAACTTGAGCCATTACCTGCTACCTCCCAGGCTTCACATGAGCAGGAAGCTGGATCCCAAGTGTGGAATAGCCAGGACTCAAAGCAAGCACTCTGATATGGGATGTGGGCATCCCAGGCAGCAGCTTAGCCAGCAACGCCACATGCCTGTCCCTTCCTATACACCTGCAGTCTTCCCCAGGTGACTCATCAGACCTGGTGTGACGTGCGCGCTATATGAATAGTCACACTTCATAGTTTAGGGAGCAGTGACAAGGAAAATATCCTGCACATATTTAGTACAGATGCATATTTTTTAAAAAGAGGTATTTATGTATTTATTTATTTATTTGAAAGTCAGAGTAAGAGAGAAACACACACTGGTTCACCCCCAAGATGGCCGCAACAGCCTGTGCTGCCCCAGACTGGAGCCAGGAGCCAGGAGCTTCTTCCAGGTCTCCCCCGTGGTGGCAGGGGCCCACTTACTTGGGCTATCCCCTGCTGCTTCTCTCAGGCACTGGCAGGGAGCTGGACAGGAAGTGGGGCAGCCAGGACACACACTAGTATCCATATAGAGTGCCAGCTTCACAGGTGGCGGCTTTACCTGCTACGCCATAACGCCAACCCCCACGTGTTACTTTTATCTATTTTCTATCTGTGATTGACTGAACCCGTGTGGATCCAACAGGTACATGCGGCAGAGTTCTCCAGAAACGTGGGCCTCCATGCAGCAGGTCTTGGCTCAACAGCACAGAACTCATCAGTCCAGGATGTGCTAAATAACATCTAAACGGCTCTCTCTCCTCAAAGGTCACAAACCTCTTCCTATCGTTCCCTCTGCTGCAGGCGCAGTTTAGGTGATCCTTACCCCAGTCCTGGCAGCCACGTGCTGACAGTGACAAGGAGGCAGAGGGCGTCGCGGTAGCTGTTGACACGCCACTTGGGGTACCTGCATCCTATGCCAGATTGCCTGGGTTTGAGTTCTGAACCTGCTGTTCCACACCCCGGAAGGCAGCAGGTGATGGCTCAAGTCCTGCGGTCCCTACCCCCAACAGGAGGCTCAGACGGAGTTCCGAGTTCCTGGCTTTGGCCTGGCCCAGCCCTAGCTAGCACAGACGCTGCGGAGTGACCAGTGGATAGAGTATCTGTATCTCTTTTGTCTACTTTTCAAATGAAAACAAAGCTATTTTTAAAAAATCACAAATAAATATGGGACTTAAGAAAAAGAGACCAGAAGCTAACATGTACTGAGCACGTGCTATATGCCAGGCCTTAACTCTAAGCACTGTCCAATGTTCACTTATTCTTTTTTTTTTTTTTTGGACAGGCAGAGTGGATAGTGAGAGAGAGAGACAGAGAGAAAGGTCTTCCTTTTGCCGTTGGTTCACCCTCCAATGGCCGCCACGGCTGGCGCTCTGCGGCCGGCACACCGTGCTGATCTGAAGCCAGGAGCCAGGTGCTTTTCCTGGTCTCCCATGGGGTACAGGGCCCAAGCACTTGGGCCATCCTCCACTGCACTCCCTGGCTACAGCAGAGAGCTGGCCTGGAAGAGGGGCAACTGGGACAGAATCCGGCGCCCCGACCAGGACTAGAACCCGGTGTGCCGGCGCCACTAGGTGGAGGATTAGCCTGGTGAGCCGCGGCGCCAGCCCCCTCATTTATTCTGCACAAGGCTCCCAGGAAACGGGTGCCGCCAGACAGACAAGGAAACCAAGGCCCTCCACAGCTCGTGCGCAACTCGAGTTCCGAGGTTCGGAGCCGACGTGGCTGACCCAGCTCCCGCAGCACCTGTCCTGCCTTCCCAGCACTCCTTCCTCAATGCCAAATTAGGGAAGCAGGCACCCTTCAGCTCCCAGGGGCTCAGGAGACCTTCTCCTCCTTTCCAGGCGGCGTTGGGGTGCCTTGACCTCGCTGTGCCTGCCCAGGGAGGCTCAGTCGCTAGTGGAAGCTGTGGATGTAAAGTGGCTGACAGCAGCTGTTGCCTGGGACTAGGAAGGGGCTGAGGCCAAGTCGCGGAACCAGGGATCTCTGAAGGGCCCTGGAGGAGCCCATCTGCCTGACACTCAATGAGGGCCTCCCTCTGCAGCCCTCCAGACCCGACAGGGGGCGCTCCCCGCAGAGGCCTAGAGTAGGACGTCATAGGGTCGTGCAAATTACGACCACAATGCTGGAACCCAGGCAGTGTCTGGGTTCTCAAGATGGACGAGCCAGGATCTCCTCCAGCAATCTTGCTCAGCTGAGCTCTCGCTGCAGGAAACCGAGGCCCAGAACCAAGAGCGTAGTGGTCCAGTCTCAGGCAGAGCCAAGGCTGCAGCCGGGGCCTTGTTCGGCCTGACCCTTCCTGCTAACCGTGCCGCCTCGTGTCTCAGAGCTGGGGAAGGAAAGCAGCGTCACTTCTGTGCACAGGAAAGGCACAGAACCCAGAAGCTGGCAGCGACCTCGAAGGGACCCGCTGGGGCGGGATGAGGATCAGTTGTCCGAAAATGGCTGCTCAGGGATGCAGCCCAGGAGCCTTCGCTGCCCCGCGGCAGAGCCACGGGGCACAGCCAGCCTCAGCCTCCAGCGCCGGGGCATGGCCAAAACCCAGGGCCAGGCAGGCCAAAGACATCTGGAAGGAAGAGGGAAGTCTCCAGGCGCCAGTCTGACCAACCACACCCTAGGGGCCCACGTGCGACACAGAACTCATCTGTCTCCATGCGTTCCCTTCTCACATGTGCAGACTGGCATGCCCCAAACTGAAGGCCGCAGCTTTGTTCACAGTCACATTCCCTGCATTAGAACAGAGACTGCGTGAATGGGTGAACGCCTGGATGGACGGACAGACCAGCAGTCTATGGATCAATGGATGTGGCTGGTTGGACGGACGGACGGACGGACAGATGGGTCGATGGGTGGACAGATGAAAAAGACGGAGGAAAGGAGAGTGACAGGTTAAAATGGATGGTAGAGGGGCTGGTGCTGTGGCATAGCAGGTAAAGCCGCCGCCTGCAGTGTCAGCATCCCATATGGGCACCAGTTTGAGTCCCGGCTTTTCCACTTCCGATCCAGCTCTCAGCTATGGCCTGGGAAAGCAGTGGAGGATGGTCTAAGTCCTTTGGCCCCTGAACCCACGTGGGAGACCTGGAAGAAGCTCCTGGCTCCTGGCTTTGGCATGGCCCAGCTTCAGCTGTTGCAGCCATTTGGGAGTGAATCAGCGGATGGAAGACCTCTCTTTCTCACTCTGCCTCTGCCTCTCTATAACTCTGCCTTTCAAATAAATAAAGCTTTTTTAAAAAAATGGGATAGAATTCTGCCTTTGATCTAGTGGGGTTTTTGGGGTATGGAGATAGCTGTCCCCTCAATCATTAAACATTTTTTTCCTTTTTCTTATTTTTTTTGACAGGCAGGCAGAGTGGACAGTGAGAGAGAGAGAGACAGAAAGAAAGGTCTTCCTTTACCATTGGTTCACCCTTCAATGGCCACTGCGGCTGGCGCACCACGCTGATCTGAAGCCAGGAGCCAGGTGCTTCTCCTGGTCGCCCATGCATATGCAGGGCCCAAGCACTTGGGCCATCCTCCACTGCACTCCCGGGCCACAGCAGAGAGCTGGCCTGGAAGAGGGGCAACTGGGACGGAATCCAGCGCCCCAACTGGGACTAGAACCAGGAGTGCTGGAGCTGCAGGCGGAGGATTAGCCTATTGAGCCACGGCGCCGGCCAATCATTAAACATTTTTTAAATTTATTTTATTTGAAAGTTAGTTACAGACAGTGAGAGGAAGAGACAAAAAGGTTTTCCTTCCGTTGATTCACTCCCCAAATGGTCACAACAGCTGGCGCTGCGCCAATCTGAAGCCAAGAGCCAGGCGATTCCTCCTGGTCTCCCACGTGGGTGCAGGGGCCCAAGGACTTTGGCCATCCTCCACTGCCTTCCTAGGCCATAGCAGTGAGCTGGACAGGAAAGGGGCAACCAGGACTAGAACTGATGCCCATACAGGATGCCAGCGCTACAGGCGGAAAATTAACCTGCTGAGCCACAGCGTCGGACCAATCATTAAACATTTAATGAGCAATTCACTGTGTCCAGCCCTGTACTGGCTTCCACGCCAGGGGGTGCAAGACCATTCTCATAAAACACTCTTTGCAATAGGAACACAGACAACAGCACGAGGGATCATCACATGAGGCTGTATAAGTGGTGTAAGTAAGGGGGCAAGGGGCACTGCGGGAAGGCTTCCTGGAGGAAGTGACATCTAAAGTGACCTTGAAGGGAAAGCCACTGTCAGCGGGGTTACAAGGCTTTGGGTGGCAGTGGAGAGTCCCAGACAAAGGGAGCAGGGAGAGCACGAATCCCCGGGGAGTTCCGGCAGAGAACAGAGGCGTCAGGTGCTTACTCCAGCCACTTCCTCCCCAGCTGCCCCTTCCCCCTTGGGGATATCCGCTCTTGCTCTCTGCCCAGGATCACCCTGTCCTTCTTTGGGAACTGTTTCCTGAGTTTCTCAAAGGAAATCCCCAAAATTCCCCTCCACTGTTCTCAGTCCACGTGGTTCATGGGAAACTGCCACCAGCCTCCAAGGCTGCAGTGGGCGTGATCCAGGCCTGGCTCATCCGCCAGCGCTCTGTCCATCTGAGCTGAGTGACTCGGGCTCCTGACCCCAGCCAGGTGGGCCGAGGACAGTCCTGGGCACGACTGGAGGTTCTGGGGAGGACGAGGTGCTCTCCACCTGCAGGGTGTGGGGGTGCCTGTGGGAGGGACTTGCAGTGCTAAGGGCCATCTGCACCACCACAAGGGGAAGCCAGACCACAACACCCACACGGAGGCAGGCAAAGCCAAAAGGAGAGAGGTTGTCCCATAAAGGTGGATGGATGCCGGGTGGATGGAGCGAGGGAGGGAGGGATGATGGATGATGGAGGTATGGGTGGATGGAAAGAAGCAAGGAAGACAGAGGGAGGGAGGAAAGGGAGAGAGAGAAACAGATGAAGGGGACAAGAGGGGAACAGGATAAAATGGGGGTGCAGTTCTGTTGCCTTTGGTCTACCGAGTATACTGTGGGGACAGAACAGTAAATTTTTTTCATTTTCATTGTATCAGCAATGCAGAAAGAGAGATAGCTGGAGAGAGCCTGCCCATCCTCCAGTTTATCCCCCAAATGCCCACCACAGCCAGGCCTGGGCTAGGCTGAAGCCCAGAGCTCGGAACTCCACCCGGATCTCCCATGTGGGTGACAGAGCCATCACCTGCTGCCTCCCAGCGTATGCATCAGCAGGAAGCTGGATCAGAAGCAGAATGGCTGGGACTTGAACCAGGCCCTCTGCTAGGCGGCGCAGGTGTCTCAAGCAGCAGCTTCATAGTCCATCCCTGGTGAGTATTTATTAAGTAGTTTATTATGTGCCAGATGCCACACTAGGGGCACTAGAATTACTATGGTGTGACAGACAGGTAAGTAAGTTCACACCCTATCGGCAAGGCAGCCAATGACACAAACACGAGAGCCCCCGGATCCAGCTATACCTGAGTCAGCACGCCCAGGGCTACGGTTTGAACGTGCACTTGCAGTTTGCATCCTGGGACCTCAGTCCCCAGTGCACAGGTGTTGGGAGGTGGGGCCTAAGAATAGGTAGTGACGTCATGAGGGCTCCGTCCTTGTGCATGGATTAATGGCACTGTCACAGGAGTGGAGGAGCTATCTCAAGAGAGGGTCTGTTTCAAGAGGGAGTTGGGGTCCCAGCGTGGCAGTGTAGCAGGTTAAGCTACCGCCTGTGATGCCAGCACTCCGTACAGGCACCGGTTAGTGTCCCGGCTGCTCACTTCCCAGCCAGCTCCCTGCTAATGTGCCTGGGAAAGCAGTGCAAGAAGGTCCAGCATGGGCTCCTGCACCCATGTGGGAGACCCAGATGAAGCTCCTGACCTTAGCCTAGCCCGGCCCTAACCACTGTAGCTATCTGGGGAGTAAACCAGTGGATGGACACTCTCTCTCCCTCTCTCTCTGTAACTCTGCCTTTCAAATAAAAAAATAAATCTTAAAAAAAAAAAAAAAAAGTGACCAGGGCCCTCTCTCGCCTCCTGACCTCCAGCATGGCTGACACAGCAGGGAGTCCCTCGCCAAGTACCGCATGTGGCTCCTGGATTTCCAGACCCCAGAGCCATGAGCCAAGTCAGCCTTTTCCCCAAAATCGCCCAGGCTGGCTCAGGCAGTGTCGGCAGCACAGACCAGACTAGAGCAGCCAGAGCACTGGTTCCCACCCCGTGCCGCTGAAGCCTCCCAAAAGGCAGATTTCCTGCCTCCCCATCATCCCTGTGGGTCCTGGTCCCAACCGGCCACACTCAAGGCAGCTACTCAAGAACAGAAGGACCGGCTGAGCAGGTGGCTCCCATCCCCCCATCAAGGGCTGCCCCCAGCCTCGTCCCAGGTCCCGGAGCTCAAGTGCTGGAGCACCCTGGAGGAGAGAGACTGCTCCTAGGACAGGCCCAGGGCCAGCTGGGCCACAGCCGGACAAGCGGGATTCCCGGCAGCACAGGAGCGGGGAACTCCCATACGTCGCCAGCCTTGCAGGCTCACCGCCCCCGCCCAGGAGCAGGGGCACCACAGCCTAGCCCACAGCCGTGAAACTGGCAGACGGCAGTGGTGACACCAGCACTGCTAAGAAACTTGGACACCCTCTATGGAGAGGACCCCCAGCCGTGCTCACGAGAGCCTGCAGAGAGGAGGCGGAGTCAGCCCGTGGGCCTCAGGCTCCGCCTCCCCACATCCAAGCATCTGCGAGAGAAAACGGTCAGAAAAGTAAGAACTGCCCCTGCGCAGGACACGGACGGGGGCGTCCTCATCATCATTCCCTAACCCACGCAACGGAGCAACGACTGACCGGATTTCCCCTGCGTCCGCACCACGCTGGGTATGGGGAGCCACTCAGAAACGAGTGAAATCGCGTGGGAGCACGTGCATTGGCCCTGTGCAAAGACCAGGCCATCTCACAGGAGGGACTCAGTATCCCCGGGGGTGCAGGGACCAGTCTCTGGGGCATCCTGACGGACGATGGAGATGTTTTTGTGTAACAGCTGGATCTGAACCCACATCTGTGACCTCAGGGTCTGTGCTCTAAGCCACAGGGCTCTTTGCTGCCGCCGCCTGGCTGGTGAGAAGCAGCGCATCTGCTTGGGCCATGCACTGCTGTCACTCAGAGCTGCCCCACCGCAGACCGCAGGGCAGGGCTCAAGTTCCGCTCAGAATTGCAAGTCCCACCTCCTACACGGAGCTCTCGCCCCCATTTCGCTGAGTGGGAGACTGAGGTCCTGAAAAGCTGGTGAGGCCCAGGCCCTCAGGCAAAGCTTTCAGGCCCGAGAGCAGCCCTGCTGGCCCCCAGATGTGACCACAGGCAAGCAGTAACCCCAAAGAGCCCTCCCCCAGACCAGCGGCTCCCCAACACAGAGTCAGCAGCAGCACATACGCCGACACAGACCTCTCCCAGAGGCTTCATGAAGAGCCGAGGTCAGCTCTACTCCGTTCTGTCAGGGGCAGGGGCCAGGGGTTCTGCCCGCTGGGTCTAACCCACCCTGCACCCTCCACTGTCAGGGGCTGCCACATCCTCTCCAAGGAAGCCAATGGCTGCAGGGCGCCCAGGCTGTGGGTCCGGGCATGGGAAGCTGCGTGTCTGCGCTCCCTGAGGCCTGCCTCTGCGGACTCTGACACACAGGTGGATCGCCCCCTAGCCAGGCTGCAAGGTCAGCTCTGGCCAAAGCATGCCCACTCCATCAGCCCTGGATCCTGGGAGCAGGGCTCCAGTGTGCAAACAGGCTCCCCAGTCCCACCTGAGTCGCAGGCCTGGTTCACAGTCAGTGAGGAGCGGCCTGGCCTGGGCCGGGGCCACCTGACTCCAAAACCCCATTCTTGCCTCACGCCCACGCTCGCTGCCTTGCCTGGGGAGCACATCCCACCGCGGGCAGCTCACAGAATCTCTCGCAAGCTCCTACAGCCTGGGCCCCACCTCGAGAGACAGCTGGTTGAGTCGCTCCAGCCCACGCGGCCCACTGGCGGTCACCCTGGTGTAAGGCGCAGCACGGGGGCCTGGGTTCTTGGCGTGAGGCCGAGCGGAACATACCGTGTACAGCTCGTTGGTGACCTTCAGGAGCTCCTCGTGCATCTGCAGCCCAATTTCCTTGCTCTGGAAGACGGAAGAACAAACATCAGCGGGGAGAGAAAGGGCGAGGGAGACAGGGCTGGGGTGGGAGGAGCAGCCGCCAGCATTAACCACACAACCCCGAACCCGAGTCCCGCAACCTGAGTCGGTGAGGCAGACCCACAGAGACAGGCTCCTGGCCTGGGAAACCCCTGGTCCCACACATCGGGGAACCCCCACTTCCCTTCCTCCACCCTCTCACGGTGCCACTCACACGTGAAAGCCTGGGAAGCCCCCTCAGTCCTCCTCTGTGCTCTTAACCTGATTTGCATTTTAGGTGAAAGATGGAGACACAGAGATCGATCATTCAGGCGCTGCTTTACTCTCCAAATGTCTGCAAAAGCTAGTGCTAGGCCAGCCACAGCCAGGAGCGAGGAGCTCCATCTGGGTCTCCCACGTGGTGGCTGGGACCCGAGTGCCTGAGCCATTTTCTGCTGCCTCCCCAGGTGTGCGTCAGCAGGAAGCCGGATTAGAAGCAGAGTGGCTGGGACCTGAACCAGATGCTGATATGGGATGCAGAGGTCCCAAGCAGCGTCTTGGCCACCGTGCCCAGTGCCCACACCAGGATCGATCTGTCTTTAACTCCGCGTGCCTTAAGTGGCTGTGACCAGAGTGAGGGCCTTCTGCTCGGTGCTCATTAACCTCGCATGACAGTGGCGCTTCTGAGAACACAGGTTGAGAAATGACCATCTGGCATCTCGGTTCCAGCTGAGAGCCCATGGCAAGGACGCACCCTCCGCCCACAGTCAGTGTCCCCTGCCTCCTGCAAGCCCATCTTCCCGCCTAGGGCCCAGCAGTCAGCACCGGGCTTGCAGGGCCTGTGACACTGATGCCTTCTCCCTTGCTTTGACTTCTAAGTGCCGTCTGCCGCTCCAGTGCTGGTCCCCTGGCCTGCCTGGGCTCGGCCCTTTCCTGCCTGGGTCCTGACATGGTTGCAGGTGCACACGGACAGCATGTCTGTCCCAGTGAGTGAACAGGAACAGCACAAGTCAGTAGAAGCCCATGGAGGCGTGAGGCGGGGGCTCAGGGTGCCCACCTCTGCTGTGTCACCCCCGGTCACGTGACCTGGGAGAGTCATTCCCTTTGAGCCTTAGGTAACTTATCTGTAAAATAAAAACTAAAACTGCAAGAGCATTTCTCATGTAACGAATGGTCTGCAGGTCAGAAAGACTTCTGCGGCCACGGGCACCTGGGACAAGCCGGGTGGGCAGAGACGGATGGGTCTGCGGATGCAGGACTTATCAGTGCCTTGCATCTCCTGCACGCACGCAGACTTCCCATGAGGGGCTGAGGTGTGTGGTTCGTGACTTACACGACCCTGACGGACATACCTCAGTGACTGAGCCAGTTACCTCCAGGACGCACTCAGCCTGGAGAGTCCAGGAGTCCCGGTTCTTTCATTTGGGCCAATGGCGATGATTCTGGAAAGTGCTCTCTGCTGTGGTCTGAATGCTTCTGACTCGGGCCAAATCCGCACCCTGAAATCTTCTCCTGGGGTGATGGTGTCAGGGGGTGGGGCGCTTCGGAGGTGACTGGGTCATGAGGGTGGGGCTGGGACCGGGACAAGCGCCTTCTTATCTTCCCTTGTATGAGGCCTCGGTGAGAAGCCATGCAGACTCATCAGACTCCAGACCTGCCAGTGCCTTGCCGGGGCCGGCCCAGCACCCCTGTGGCTTAGGAGCCCCAGCGTTGGTCATCACAGCGGCCTGAACAGACTCAGATCTCTCCACACACAGCGTCAGGGTCCATGGAGAGAGCCCCCTCTGTTCCCACTGCTGACGAATGTGGCCCAGTCCAACCTGGACAGCCATGAAGCCTGGGCAGGGCTCAGTGGGCAGAGCTCATGGAGGCCCCGAGCTGCGTCCTGTGACCTCTGTGGTGCGGCCTGGGGGACACAGCTCTCCCCATCTCCTCCCCACCAGGATCCTCTCAAGAGGGCACTCTGTCTCTGCCTCAGTTTCCTTTCTGTCCCTCCCCTGACAATGGCCCCAGACCCCCAGGTACCCACCCACTGCCTCCTCTCGGTGCTTGGCTTCTCCACCGTCTCTGACACCCAAGGCCCTGTCGCTCACGCATTTACTTCTCGGATCTCACTTTAGGAACAAGGAACCAGCCAGTGAGAGGGTTTTGAAACGTCTTCTGGGACGCCCCCAGGACAACGATGGAATGTATCCTCTGACCCCTCCCAGGAGCAGTCTCTGCAGCGACGCACAGCTCCCCGGACACGAATGGAAGCAGGGACTGACGCACAGCTCCCCGGACACAAATGGAAGCAGGGACTGACGCACAGCTCCCCGGACACGAATGGAAGCAGGGACTGACACACAGCTCCCCGGACACGGATGGAAGCAGGGACTGACACACAGGTCCCCCGGACACGAATGGAAGCAGGGACTGACGCACAGGTCCCCGGACACGAATGGGAGCAGGGACTGACACACAGCTCCCCGGACACGAATGGAAGCAGGGACTGACACACAGGTCCCCGGACACGAATGGGAGCAGGGACTGACACACAGCTCCCCGGACACGAATGGAAGCAGGGACTGATGCACAGGTCCCCGGACACGAATGGAAGCAGGGACTGACGCACAGGTCCCCCGGACACGAATGGAAGCAGGGACTGATGCACAGGTCCCCGGACACGAATGGAAGCAGGGACTGACGCACAGCTCCCCGGACACGAATGGAAGCAGGGACTGATGCACAGGTCCCCGGACACGAATGGAAGCAGGGACTGACGCACAGCTCCCCGGACACGAATGGAAGCAGGGACTGATGCACAGGTCCCCTGGACACGAATGGAAGCAGGGACTGACACACAGCTCCCCTGGACACGAATGGAAGCAGGGACTGACACACAGGTCCCCGGACACGAATGGAAGCAGGGACTGACACACAGGTCCCCGGACACGAATGGAAGCAGGGACTGACACACAGGTCCCCTGGACACGAATGGAAGCAGGGACTGACACACAGCTCCCCTGGACACGAATGGAAGCAGGGACTGACACACAGGTTCCCGGACACAAATGGAAGCAGGGACTGACGCACAGGTCCCCCGGACACGAATGGAAGCAGGGACTGACGCACAGCTCACCTGGACACGAATGGAAGCAGGGACTGACGCACAGGTCCCCCGGACACACATGGAAGCAGGGACTGACACACAGCTCACCTGGACACGAATGGAAGCAGGGACTGACACACAGCTCCCCTGGACATGAATGGAAGCAGGGACTGACGCACAGCTCCCCGGACA
Organism: Oryctolagus cuniculus; assembly: GCF_051225735.1. NCBI lineage: Eukaryota > Metazoa > Chordata > Mammalia > Lagomorpha > Leporidae > Oryctolagus > Oryctolagus cuniculus. The sequence goes on along the minus strand of NC_142876.1, from coordinate 119,630,314 downwards.
CGAATGGAAGCAGGGACTGACACACAGGTCCCCCGGACACGAATGGAAGCAGGGACTGACACACAGCTCCCCTGGACACGAATGGAAGCAGGGACTGACACACAGCTCCCCTGGACACGAATGGAAGCAGGGACTGACACACAGGTCCCCGGACACACATGGAAGCAGGGACTGACACACAGGTCCCCTGGACACGAATGGAAGCAGGGACTGACACACAGCTCCCCTGGACACGAATGGAAGCAGGGACTGACACACAGGTCCCCGGACACACATGGAAGCAGGGACTGACACACAGGTCCCCTGGACACGAATGGAAGCAGGGACTGACACACAGCTCCCCGGACACACATGGAAGCAGGGACTGACGCACAGCTCCCCGGACACGAATGGAAGCAGGGACTGACACACAGCTCCCCGGACACGAATGGAAGCAGGGACTGACACACAGGTCCCCCGGACACGAATGGAAGCAGGGACTGACACACAGCTCCCTGGACACGAATGGAAGCAGGGACTGATGCACAGGTCCCCCGGACACGAATGGAAGCAGGGACTGACACACAGGTTCCCGGACACAAATGGAAGCAGGGACTGATGCACAGGTCCCCTGGACACGAATGGAAGCAGGGACTGACGCACTGTTCCCCGGACACGAATGGAAGCAGGGACTGACACACAGGTTCCCCGGACACACATGGAAGCAGGGACTGACACACAGGTTCCCCGGACACAAATGGAAGCATGGACTGACACACATCTGGCTCTTTCCCTCCACAAGGGAGCCGAGACGTCCTTCCCACGGCAGCCCACTTCTGCACGGCTGGGGCCTCCGCATGCCAGGCCCGTCCTCATCAGCAGCTCCAGGGGTGGACATGTCCGCCTCCGTCCCCAGTCATTTCGAACAACAATGCAACGGGCACCCTTGTAGCCACCGTGTACAGGGCAGGGATCCAGATGGGATGGGGACCTCCCAGGATGCACTTCTGCTGAGAAGACCCTGACTTCCGGGCCCTGGCCCAGCTCCCATGAGCTCCTGACTTCAGATCCAGCCCCACAGGCTGCTGCAGTGCAGCATCTGGGCCGCCCTCTCTGTTCACCCCAGACAGCCCGGGAGGGGCGCCCCGGCTTCCAAGCCCCCGGTGGGGCCGGCCAAGTCCCTACTCAGGTTGCCTGTGTTGCAGCTCAACCTCATTTCCTCTGCTTACTGGGGACGACCCCACGAAGACTCCCTAATCGGCCCCTAAATCCACATGTCTCAGCGTCCACTTCCTGATGTACAACATCTCACTTCCCCCTCCCAGGTCCTGAAGCACGGCACGGCCTGTCACACGGCGGGTGCCCACTAAATACCCCTGTGGACAGAATCTGCCTACGAACAAAGGGACGATTCCACTAAGTCCCCGTTTCCTTCTCGGTGAAAGTGGGACTTTGTCATGGGAATCCTGGGGTTCCCGTGAAGACAGAGAGAGAACACGTGGCAGCACCTGGCATCACACAGCACACCCATGAAGCTCCAGGAAAGCAGTGCGCGGAACACCGCCACACCCACACAATGCCGGGGACCAGCCCGGAAGTGGCGGCCCAGCAAGCGCGACACGAAGTCAAAGCCTGTATCAGCCCTGCTTTGGGAAGCCCCCGGGTTGGCAGGCTGGAAGACCAAGCACATACATGGTTCTGAGGCAGGAGGCGGCAGAGGGGACGGGGGGCGCTCTCCCAGGCCACCTCACCTCCCACAAACAGCCAGAGACAGCGAGGGTACTGCCCAGAGCCCAGGGATGGAGACAGACTGTGAAACCGAGCAAGAGAAGAGCTAGAGGGGAGCTATGGGAAGAGACGGGACCCCCTGGGAGGCTAAGGGACCCCAGGCTTTGCCCAGAGTGCAACTGGGAACCACCAAGGGCACGTGATGCTGAGGGCTATCTGAAGAGGAAGGCATTTGCACCAGGGTGCGAGGGGTCTGCTTCGTGTTTCCTCAATGGGACTGGAAGCCACGGGCTGGGAGCTGCTGGGCCTCTGCTCACCAAGCTCAGGGCAAAGGCACTGTGGTTTGTGCGTGTGTGGTTGCAGGTGGTGGGAAGGGAAATGCACCCCACTGGGCTCCAGCACCTACCAATGAGGACCCCAAACCAACTGTCCCACCAGCAGCATGAGGCCAAACCCCAACTCTCTGCAGACAGCATCACACCCAGCCCTTGGCACTCGGGCAGCCACACCACCACCTGCACTGTCCATATCTCCTAGTTAGTGTCAGGGTTGAGGGGGCACAGCCCTGTGGCTGAGACCTGTATATGGCCAAACAGCCTGAACGGGCAGCGGCAATGAAGGCAGGTGGCCTGGCCCTGCCTGCTTCCTCCGCCTCAGCCTGCAGGCAGCACCAAGGTACCCTCCCTCCGGCCAGGCCTGTCCTCGCCAGGAACCTGTGCCGGGCCCTGGGCCATGTTACCTACAGACACTGCAAACACTCCCTGGGGCACCCCCGTGAGAAACACTGCCTTTGACCAAGGCCACCGCATGACAGCTTCTCCAGCCCCCAACAGGTCTTGTTTGGCCATGCCAAAAACCAGAATGCTTTCCCTGCACTGAGTAACCCGGATGTTTCCTTACAAGGCCTTGTCCTTGGAAGCACTAGACAACCCTGCAACCCCCAGCCCCTGCAGGAGCACACGGCCCTGTCAGATGGAGCCCATGCTCTGCACTCGGCTTCGGTGCCTAGAATCTCCCTCTGCCCAGCCACCCAGCCTGAGAGGGGTCTCAGTATGACCCAGATACCAGTGGGGTCTCTTGGGGGGACAGGGGTCCCATCCTCACCAGCCTTGACATGATTCACATCGACACGGAGTGACTACCCAGTATCCATCAGCCTCAGCCAGTCCCTGCAGGAAGCATGGCCCCTGCTCCCAAGTCTTATCAACAGCAGGTAGCACCTGTTGCTGCACACTGTTGGAAGTCACTTCGTTCAAGGTGATGGAGGGCTTCAGGCTCAGGCAGCAACTTGCCTAAGTTTGCAGAGCTCGAACATGGCAGAGCCAGGATCCAGCCTGTGGTTGGTCTTTCTGCAAACCCAGTGTTCACAGCGATTTGCTATGATCTGCACTAGCAAGGTGCAGACACACGATTGAAAAGAAAAAAAAAAAAAGGCACCGTGACGCCATAATGGAGTTGAGTCTAGGTCTCCAGCAAGGTACCCAGGAGGCCACGCCCCACCCCGGACGCTGCCCACCTGTCCACTGCACATCCCCATCCGCACAGGATTCTGCATCGCTGGCCTCTGTCCCTGCTGGCAAGCAGGTCTGCTCCTCTCTGTCCCACCTGCCCCTGCTGGGAGTAAGTCAGCCACAGGGACCCTCTCTGGCTGCTCCCTTCTGCGCTCTTCTGCTATGAGAAAACATGAGAGAACTCCTGTGCCCAATCGCCCAGTGCCCTGCCTGCTGCCATCGTGCCCACCTCAGGGGAGGGGCCGAGCCTGGGGGTCCTGGGATCAAGTGATGCTGGATAAGCTTTGCCACTGGACTTTTCCAGTTCACAGAATCCAGGAAATTTCCACTGTTGCCAGTGTGGAAGAACATTACCATAATCCACGTGCTTCTGCCAGTCTGAAGCTATCCAAAGGACCAGTGAGGAAGGCAGCTTGCATGGAAACTGTGTCCCCAGCACCAGCTTTCAAACAGCTCCTGCCCGAGGACCGAGTTCTAAATAAGCAAGCAGATGTTCCCAAAGGGCAGCGCTTCCGCCGTCAGCGTGCTTCCCGGGATAAGGCTGCTCGCAAAGACCAGCACCCAGCATGAGCTCCAGGCACGCAGCAGCGGCAGTCACTGGCACACGGGGTCCGGGAAGCAAGGAGGGAAAGGACTAACAGAGAATTCATCCTCAAAAAAGCAACACTGTTTCATGCTAAGAAGGAAGGAGCACACAGACTTTTTCTTGACTTGACTCAGTTCCCAAGGGAAATTAATTCTTCAGCCATGAAAATCTCACCATGTGTGACTTGATTTGGATGGCAAGGCAGGGCTAATCACACTGTGGAAGGATAACTCTCAGAAGCCTCCCCGGAGGTGCCAGGGCTTCGAGGGGTTTATTTGACAAGTCTTGCTTTTAAAAAAATTGTATTTATTTGAAAGGCAGAAATAGAGAGAAAGGAGGGAGGGAGAGAGGGAGAGAGGGAGAAAGGGGAAGAGGGGGAGAGGGGGAGGGGGAGAGAGAGACTCTTCCATCTACTGGTTCATTCTCCAAATGGCCATATCAGCTAGGGCTGGACCAGGCTGAAGCCAGGAGCCAAGAGCTTCTTTGGGGTCTCCCATGTGGGTGCAGGGGCCCAAATACTTGGGCCATCTTCCACTGCTTTCTCAGGCACACTGGCGGGGACCTGGATCAGAAGTGGAGCAGCCGGGACCTGAACCAGCACCCATATGGGAAGCCAGCACTGCAGGCAAAGGCTTAACCTTCTATACCACGCTGCAAGCCTCTAAGTCCCACTTTTAAAGGGTGTGTCTCCAGCTCCTTCAAACTAACGTGGGGACAGATCATTTCCGGAGTCAACGTCACCTTCTGTGTCTGCTATGATCTGCAGCTTTGCAGCTCCAAAACTCCCTGAAATTCAACCTCCAGAGTCACATGCTGAGACTATTTGGAGCTGATGAGGACCAGATGGGATTAGGAGGGTGGGCGCCACGATGGCACCGGGCGCCATGATGGGCTCTGTGCTGGAGCTGGTGCACCTGCTCCCTCACCCATGACGCCCTGCTCAGGGACTCCACAGGGTTCACACGCACGAGAATCCCTTCACCAGATGCAGCCCGTGACCTTGAATTCCCAGTCCCCAGAACTCTGAGTTGAACAATGTTATCAATATCCAAAGGGCCCTGGGGGGGGGGGGGACAGGTTCCCTGTCCCTGAGTTATAGCAACAGAAAGCACTAAGTAGCGTCTTCAGATGCTGGGTCACTGGTTGGGATGTCTTGAGGTTGTCCCTTCAAGGGCACACGTGCTGGAAACTTAGTCCCCAGGGGGCGATGCTCAGAGGTAGGGGAGCCCTGCAGGGGCGGAGCCTCATGGAGGAGGTGAGGTTACTGGGTTGGAAGTACTAAGTGGTCCTCCTGGGACACTGAGTTAGTTCTCCCGGGAGGTGCTGTTACTAGAAGGAACCCGGACTCCCGAGTCCCCCTCTGGTCTCCTGCCCCCTGCCACGCTGGATCCCTCCCACACGCTCTCCTGCCACTGGGGTGCCATCTGCCAGGGGGCCGCTGTGCCACTGAACTTCCCAGACTGCGACCTGAATCAACCTCTTTTCCTGGTAAAGTTACACAGCCCCAGGCATTTCACTACAGTCCCAGAACCTGGATTAATTCACTCTCAACAACCCTGTGGAGAACTTCCAGGCAGGAAGAGGGCAGATCCGGGGTCAGTTCCACTGCCCAGCCGGCCCTGCCCCAGCTGGGCCTGCCTCCCTTTTTGCTGAATAGCGGCTCTCAGTACTCTTAGGGACATTCTCTGGTGTTCCTAGCTCTGGGGCTCCAGCAAAACACCGGAAAACAAACGACAGAGCAGCAGCCTTGTGGGTCTCAGCCCTGAACCCTGACAACGCCATCACTGCCTTTCCACCCTCCAGCTTGTTGGCTCATCAAATCGCAGAATGCAAGACCCAGCCAGCTCCTGATTTAGACACAGGCTGTGTGTCAGTGCAGGCTACCTCGGGGGACCAGGCCCCTCTGGCCGGCCACAAGGCCAGGGCCTCTCTGACGGCAGCAGCTCCGACAGCCCTCGGGCTGCCTCTTCCTCCCAGTCTGCCTCCCCTCCTCCAGGGGGCGCTCGGCTTGCCGATGGCTAGGCTGTAGGCCCTGTGGCCCGCTGCCATCCCTGCCTCTGCTCTCTGCCACCCCCCCTCGAGGCTGTGCTACTCCTGGACACCCCTCTCTTCCTGCCCTCCCCCTAATTCATGCTTCCTGAGGATGCCAACCGGACAGGCTGTGATCAGACACCTCCCGATTCCGGGCTGGGGTCTGGGACCGGGAACTGCCCGGACGCTCTCGGCAGGGGTGGCTCCACTGCTGCCCAGCCTGGCGTGAGCCTGCCCTCCTGTGTGTCAGCCTCTCTCTGCAGTCACTCCCAACATCTCTTTGGGGCCCTGTTAATGCTGAAAGCTTCATTTTCAGAACTGACTAAGGCAGCAGGCCTGAGGGAGACTGAGGACACCACGGGACAGCTGCGGACAAGTCAGCGGACACACTCCCGACAACCCTGACTGCTGCGGTGCTAACAGAGCGGGGTGCCGTGGTTACTAAGGACACGCAGCCCGTGGATAACGGCAGTCAGCATGTTATTTCCTGGCCTCGGAGCCAGAGGTCCGACCCTCATGCAAGCCCAAGATGAGCAAAGGCAGGCACTGTCGCTTCTCCGCCTTGAAGACGGACACAGAGGCTCGGGATGGGGGACTCATTTCACAAGGCTCTGCTCCAGGTCACCGTAAGCATCAGACCACGCAGTGTCCAGCACCGTTCCGTCACTTCCATCATCTGGAAGAGAGCCGGGCCCGCCCCGCCTCCAGGGATGGGGCAGAACTCCGGGTGGACCCTGCGTGGACTCACACTCAGGAGTCATCTTGGCCATGACCTGACGCAAGCCTACATTTTTTCTTTTTTCTCCAGGAACCTCTCAGATAAGGAGCTACTGGCTGAGGCCGCAGTGAGAGCCTGCCGGCCTCCGAAAACCAGTCTCTGGGGAAACCCGAGGGCTCAGGCCCGAGCTGCTGGCTCCCTCTCTCGTCTCCACGGCAACGTGCATGTCGTCGGGCATCTTTGATGGATTCAGAACATTACTGTCACTTACTGCTGCTGAGTCACCAGCCATGGCCACCACCTTTCCCCCTTTGTCATGTCATAACCTGGTCTTCCGCTTCGCTTGCACGGTTTTGGGCAGGAGGGGAACAAGGGCTGCATTAGCATTCCAAAAGTGTCTCTCCCCACTCCCCACCTGTCCAGCCCACTCCTTCACCCATCCACTCATCCAGCCAGCTACCCCACCGACCTGCCCATCCTCCTGTCCACTTGTCCACCCAACCGTCCATCGTCCATCCATCCCTTCATTTCTGTCCATTTCCATATCACGCTCCCTGATCCTGCCCCTATTACTTTTCACCACTAACACGCACATGAGGGTGCGTGAGAAAACATAAGTTGTGAAAAAGCTGCATAATTTTGACATTGTTTTGCCCCCAAATCATTCAGACTGACTTGTCATAACACGTCTGAGTAAGACTCAGGCACTAAGTAGGAGAAGCACCAGTTTGAAAAGAGACACAGGAGAGCAACAAAGATTCTGCTGAAACGGAAGCAAGAAGAGACATCCACGTTATGGGGAAGCCTGGGTGGAAAGTGGCCATTTCACAGAAATTTTATGAAAAGCTGAAGAGGACAATTCTTCAGAGAAAGCATCAGTCGCCCGGTGGGCATCTTGGCTTTAAGAAAGGACGAGGGGCCGGCGCTGTGACGTAGCGGGTTAAAGCCCTGGCCTGCAGTGCTGGCATCCCATAGAGGCGCTAGTTCTAGTCCCAGCTGCTCCTCTTCCGGTCCAGCTCTCTGCTGTGGCCTGGGAAAGCAGTAGAAGATGGTCCAAGTCCTTGGGCCCCTGCACCGTGTGGGAGACCTGGAAGAAGCTCCTGGCTCCTGGCTTCAGGTCAGTGTAGCTCCAGCCGTTGCAGCCATCTTGGGAGTGAACCAGCAGATGGAAGACCTCTCTCTCTCTCTCTCTCTCTCCCCCTGTCCCTCTCTGCCTCTCCTTCTTTCTCTGTGTAACTCTGTCTTTCAAATAAATTAAATTAAAAGAAAAGAAAGGACGAGATGGTGCTGAAGATGAAGTCCAGAGTAGCGAGTCATCAGAAGCAAATCTGAGGAGAACACTAATCATGTTCATGTGTGAACTGAACAGGACTGATGACTGACAGTGGAAATGACAGCCAATACCACAGACATCCCAACGCGTTTAGCTTGTACGGTTCTGGCTGGAAAGGCAGAGCAAACTCTGCTTGATGGGCAACAAAACTGCTGCCCTCAGATCAGCTGCAGGCAACGGAAGAACATTCGATGGAAACTTCAAACAAATAGGATCCAGATCCCAAAGCTTTTCTCCCGAGAAGTGCAACAGGAGATTAAACGTGGCTTTGCCATCCTGAAGACGAAGCACAACCAAAGTAATGGCTACCACAAGGGAGGCGTGGTCCCTCAAAGCAAAGGAGACCCGTCAAGAGCCAAGGGCATGGCACGAGTTTTTTGAAGACGCTTAAGACATTCTGCTTGCTGACTTTCTGGGTGCCAAAGAATGAAAACGTCTGCTTGCTGTGAGAATGTGGCTTAAAAGTTAGCAGATGGGGCCGGCACTGTGGTGCAGTGGGTAAAGCCACCACCTGCAGTGCCAGCATCACAGATGGGCACCGGTTGGAATCCTGGCTGCTCCACTTCCGATCCAGCTCTCTGCTGTGGCCTGGGAAAGCAGTAGAAGATGGCCCAGGTCCTTAGGCCCCTGCACCCACGTGGGAAGACCTGGAGGAAGCTCCAGTCTCCTGGGTTCAGATCGGCACAGCTCTGGCTGTTGCAGCCAGTTGGAGAGTGAATCAGCAGATGGAAGACCTCTCTCTCTCTCCCTCTGTCTCTCTCTCTTTCTGCCTCTCCTTCTTTCTCTGTGTAACACTGACTTTCAAATAAATAAATCTTAAAAAAAAGGCAGAAAAAGGCCTGGGAAAGCTTCACCAGACAGTCCTTCTCCATGACAACGCTCCTACTCATTCCTCTCCTCAAACAAGGACCCGATTTGATTCCTTCTGACTTCTTTTTGTTTCCTATTCTTAAAAATCTATAAAAGGCACCTCTTTTCTTCATTTAATAATGTAAAAAGTGGGGGCCGGTGCTGTGGCACAGCGAGCTAAAGCCTCAGCCGGTAGCACCAGCACGGGTCTGAGTCCTGGCTGCCCCACTTCTGATCCAGCTCTCTGCTAATGCACCTGGGGAAGCAACGGAAGACGGCCCACGTGCTTGGGCCCCAGAAGTTGCTGGCTACAGATTCCCAGCTTCGGATTAGCTCAGCTTTGGCCATTGCAGCCATCTGGGGAGGAACCAGTGGATGAAGGCCTCTCTCTGCCTCTTTCAAATAAAAAAAAATTAATCTTTAAAAAAATGTACAAAATGATTACTTTGGCATGGTTAGATTCCCAGGGATGGACCACACGGCTGCTATCACCACTTACAAAAGTGTCTTGAACTCAATGGAGCTTATGCTGATAAAGTTTTTATTTTTTTCATTTCTATCCTTTGAATTCCATTTTCCATGACCATTCTGAAGTCCCCTCAAATATGGATAAGCACACGGAGCTGTTCTCTCTCAGTGCACATCAAATTCATCTTTGTTGCATCTGGCTAACCACCTCCCACCCCAGAACCTTCTCTGCATCTCTGATGCCTAGAAAACAAAATTCATCATCTCAGCCCCTCGCCCACGGGCCTCCTTGACCTGACCCAACCTGACTTTCCTTATCTGCACCCGTGTTCTATAGCTCCCCGATGTCTAAGACACGCAGCAAAACAGAGAACAGCACCGCCTGTGAACATACAAGAAGTAACTATTCAGATTTGGCCATTTTTGCTTTGAATCCATTTTTAGGCAGTAAAATGTTACAGATGCCCCTGGAGCGCTCTTGGTTTTTAGGCAGTAAAATGTTACAGATGCCCCTGGAGCGCTCTTGGTCTCCTCCTTGCCCCACCTCAGTTGCCATTCCAGAGCTGGTGAGTATATTCTCACACGCTCCACATTTGCATAGCCTCACTTCAACCATCTGTCTAACAGCATAAACAATATCCACTATTCATCTGTGTTCTACAGCTTATAAAAATATCACGCCATACCTTGCGATTTTCTCACCCAACATTTTGCCTCTCCAAGTTTTATCCACATTGCTCACTGCAGATCAATTCCTTCACCCTAACTATTGCATAATACTCCGTCACGTGACCACCCGCAGCTCAGTAAGCCATTCCCTTGAGGACGGACACGGCAGTTACTTTTCTTTGTTCTCCTACAGACACAGATGCAGCACACTTCTTTGTACAAAGGTGCAGGTGCTTGTGTGTGCAGTGTGTGCAGGTGACACTCAGAAGTGGAGCTGCCGGGCTGCAGGGTTGGCTCTGCTTCCTTCGCTGTTGCTAGGTTCTGCCTGACTCTTCTGCGGCAGGGCTGCACCGAGGGACGGGCCTACCCGGAACGCACAGGAGGCCCTGACGCCCCACATTCCTGCAGCACCCAGGACTGCTTCATCAGTCTGCGGGGAGTCCAACTGCCTCTCACTCCTATTTCTCCCTCCCCTGTTACCACTACGCATGAGCCACTTTTTCTTATACTTTTGGCCAATTAGGCTTCACTTTTTATGATTTTCCCATTGGTATCTCTTATTCGTGTTCATAGTGGGCTTTTTTCTTATTCATTTTGGGGAGCTCATTATATATTCTTGCTATAAACCTTTTATTATTTCTGTGCCTACCAAATATCTTCTCTTTGTCTCATATATTTCATGTCTATTCATCACCCATCTTTGTTGTTATATAAAAGATTTTAAAATTTGATGGAATGCAATCTATCACATTTTCCTTTATAGTCTGTGCTTCTTAACTGTTTTTTGTTTTGGCAGGCGCCATGGCTCACTTGGCTAATCCTCCACCTGCGGCGCCGGCACACCAGGTTCTAGTTCTGGTTGGGGCACCAGATTCTGTCCCAGCTGCTGCTCTTCCAGTCCAGCTCTCTGCTGTGGCCCAGGAGTGCAGCAGAGGATGGCCCAAGTGCTTGGGCCCTGCACCCGCATGGGAGACCGGGAGGAAGCACCTGGCTCCTGGCTTCGGATCAGCGCAGCACCGGCCACAGCAGACATTAGGGGAGTGACCCAACGGAAGGAAGACCTTTATCTCTCTCTCTCTCTCACTGTCTATAACTCTACCTGTCAAATAAAAAAAATTTAAAAATTAAATTCTTTAAGCAGGTTTTCCCTTACCCAATGTTTCAAATACAATATCCTGCATTTTTCTAAATGTTTAAAAGTTCTGGTGTTTATCATTAGCACTTTAACTGATCCAGAATATTTTTTTAATTAACAGAGGCCTTGGTTTTTCTACTTGAAGAGATTCATGTGTGTGTGTGTGTGTGTGTTGCGGGGGACACATGTGTAAAATTAACTCTAACAAAGAACAAGAAATGAACCAACAACCTGCTGAACTGGGCCCAAATTCAGACAGTCATTCCTTCCTTCTGATTAGGAAGCACCACTGCCAAGTACAGAGTGCCCATGTGTGAAGAGCTCTGTCCTGTGCCATAGAGGAGCTTGTCTAGTCTAGACTGGCCTACCACCACCTGGGCGTTTTGTCTTTTTAAAGATTTATTTATTTATTTGAAAAGCAGAGATAGAGAAGGGAGGGGAGAGAGCTTCTACCCATTGGTTCGCTCCCCAAATGACTACAATAGCCTGGGCTGGGCCAGGCTGAAGCTAGGCGCCTGGAACCCCATCCAAGTCTCCCACGTGAGTGGCAGGGGCCCAAGCACTTGAGCCATCTTGCACTGTCTTACCAGGCACATGGGCAGGGAGCTGGCTCAGAAGCGGAGCAGCCGGACTCAACTGATGCACTTATGGGACACCAGAGGCATCACTGGTGGCAGCTTCACCCACGATGCCACAGCGCTGGCCCTGGCACTCCCTGTCTTCAAGGACTAGCACTCCAGAGAGAGAGGTAACACCTGAAAAGGCCAGTGCGCGAACAAACATACAACACACACGTCATGACCATGATAGGCCTAATTTTCTCATTTTCTCAGTGTAACAAAGTTGGAAATCAAAAAATAAGCAGAGCACTTTTTTTTGGCAACTGAGCAAACATAATTCTGAATAATTCATGAGCTAAGAATAAATTATAATGGAAAGCATGAAATATTTACATGTGAATGACAACGACTGCATCACTTATCAAAACTTCGGGGACGCAGCTCATCTGCGGCTCCAGCAGCATTAATGTTCAATCCTTCTTGCTTTCTAATGTGAGAATTCAAGTGACATTTTCTAATTGGATGTGGTTGGCACACAGGCGCATTACCCACTTTGTCTATTCATCTTACAAGCAGCCGTCCTACGGAGTTCTGGTCAGCAGGAAGACTTGCCATCGGGTTTTGATAATGCCCTGTATCAGGCTAAGGGAGTTCCTACGGAGTCCACATTTGCAGAGAATTTCTGTCTGGAAATCGTGAAGAGTTGAAGCATGTCGTTTAAAAGCTAAGAGTTGGGGCAAGCTCCGTGGCGTAGTAGGTTAATCCTCCACTTGTGGCACCAGCACCCCACGTGGGTGCTGGTTCTAGTCCCAGCTGCTCCTCTTCCAATCCAGCTCTCTGCTGTGGCCTGGAAAAGCAGTGGAAGCTGGCTCAAGTACCTGGGCCACTGCACCCATGTGGGAGACCCGGAAGGAGCTCCTGGCTCCTGGCTCCTGGCTCCTGGCTCCTGGCTCCTGGCTTCGAATTGGTGCAGCTCTGGCCATTGCGGCCATCTGGGGAGTGAACCAACAGAAGGAAGACCTTTTTTTCTCTCTCGCTCTCACTATCTGTAACTCTACCTCTCAAATAAATAAATAAAATCTTAAAAAAAAAAAGTTAAGGGTGCCACTCCCCTCTTCATGGTACTGCACACTCCTGGCCAATACAATAAGGCAAGAAAAAGAAATGAGAGGTTATCAAAGAAGCTATCAAACAGCCACCACCCAGGGAGTGCTCTCCTGAGCACATCGTCTTATATCTCAGCACCGACTGCAGTCTCCCTCCATCCCCTCTCCACTCCTAACCTCACGGTCTCCTCTGAAGGTCCCCCATTTGCCCAAGGAGCTCAGACTTCTGACTGCTTACTGTGGACCACGCAGGCGTCTCACAGCACTTTGTCATCCCTACAACAACCCCGTAAAGGAGGTTATTATCAGCTCCATTTTGGAAATGGCAAAAATCAGTGGGTTTAAGGGCTTCAATGACACTCACATGGCTAGAATGATACAAGACAGAGACGGAGCCCAGGTCCACCGCGGCCCTACCGCCACACTCCACTGCCGGCCTGCTCGTGACGTGAGCTGGGACTCTGCTGTTGCCTGCCCTGGCTTTGGTCTGGATGCCTCCTCTGCCCCTCGCTTCTCCTGAACCACTGCAGCTGGCTGCAGATGCTCCTGCGGCACTGCTGCCACCAGACAACCCCTCTGGAGTGCCTGGCCCACACCCCGTGAGCAATGGGCAGGAGGACGTGAGGGCCCGGCCTGGGTACCACAGCTCCGGGAGGCTCTGAAGGGCAGTCCCTGCTCGTCAGAGTCACAGCCAGGCCTCTCCCACTGCCAGCTCCTGCTGCCCCGCCTCCTTATTCTTTTCTCCGCAAGTGAGGATCCTCGAGTCCTCCCTGGTACCCACTGTACCGTGGTGGTATCTTAGCTCCCTGGGGGAGCCCAAGCCGGGACAGGCTGAATCTTTTATTTTATTTTATTTTATTTTATTTTATTTTATTTTATTTTATTTTATTTTCCTTTATTTGACAGGTACAGTTATTGACAGTGTACAGTTATCAACCGTGAGAGAGAGAGAGAGAGAGACAGAGAGAAAGGTCCTCCTTCCGCACTCCCCAAATGGCCACCACGGTCAGTGCTGCGCTGATCCGAAGGCAGGAGCCAGGTGCTTCTCCTGGTCTCCCATGCGGGTGCAGGACCCAAGCACTTGGGCCATCCTCCACTGCATTCCCCGGGCCACAGCAGAGAGCTGGACTGGAAGAGGAGCACCAGGACTAGATGGGATGCCAGCGCCACAGGTGGAGGATTAACCAAGCGAGCCACGGCGCCCGCCCCAGAGCTGAATCTTAAAGTCTCACATCAAATGCTGCCACCAACCATGGTGCCTTCCCCAACCTCCTGACCCGGACTCTGGGTTTTCTTTCTCAACAGACTCGGGAAGTGATGACCGTGGCTCTCCATGGACTCTGAATGAATGGCTGTCTCAAGCCTGCCTTGGCTTCTACTGCCCAGTGAGCTCCTGGAGAGAGGCGCTTCCATCTGCTCAGACCACTGAGTGTGCATGGGCTCTGCAACTGGACACATCTCTAGTCACACTCCAATGTCCCCATCTGTAAAATGGGTCATCTGCCTGTAGGGCTAGAAGAATTGCATGCACAGAGAACACTTAGCCCGGGGCCCAGCACACAGTAGGTGATAATCGCCTGTATTGTTGTCACACAACTCATACACAATGGGACTTCAAAAATCTTGCAGAGGGGTTGCTGTCGGTGCAGAGGGTTAAGCCACTGCCTGTGACCCAGCATCCCAAGTGGTGGTCAGTTCAAGTTCCTGCTTCTCCATTTCTGACCCAACTCCATGCTAATGTGCCTGGAAAAGTAACAGAAGACGGCCCAGTTGCTTCAGCCCCTGCCACCCATGTGGGAAATCCAGATGCAGTTCCAGGCTCCTGACTTTGGCCTGAGCCAGCCCTGGCCATTGCAGCCATTTAGGGAGTCAACCAACAGATGGAAGACCTCTCTCTCTCTCACTCTTATCTCTCCCTCTCTGTAACTCTGCCTTTCAAAAAAATAAACAAATCTTTAAAAAAAAAAAAAGCTTACAGAAAATGGAATTAACAGATAACATTATTTCGGTGCAAAAAAAATAAATGTGAGATCCATGCCAGTTCTTTCCTAACACTATTACCCATGAACTTTTAAATATAACTCATATGCATGGATTTCATAATTTTTTGCACCAAAATAAACTTACCCTCTAATTCCCTTCTCCATGCACATCCTGAAGCCCCTCATACGCTCACTGGCTAGGCTGCGAGCGCCTGCTGAGGCCTGCAAGGCAGGCGTCCCTCCGGGTGGCGTCACTGCACACAGCTGCGTCTCCTGGGGATGCGACGGGCCCGACTGCAGGCTCCTCACTCCTTGGCAGCTTGCCCACCCTGCTCGCTCACTCGCTCTCTCTCTCTCTCTCTGTCCCCACACAGGCTTCCAAGCTGGACCCTCCAGCATGCAAACCCTCACTCTCTCCTGCAACCAGAAAATAAACTTGGCTTTGAATTCGAGGCCGAGGGTGCTTTTGATCTCCGTTACAAAGCAAGGCAATTATTGGACACAAAAGCCCTGATTTATTTATGAAATGCGAGGAACATCTTGGAGGCGGGCACGAAGAAGCTCACTCAAGAGCGAGTCCTTGTTGCCACACAGTGAATGGCTGCTTTCAAACACAAGCCCCCAGACGCCCTCTGTCCTCTGCTGAGAGTCCCTCCTCATTAGCGCTTCCTCCAGAACACCCCGACTTCCGACAATCAAATTCACGTCACGGCCCGGCAAGCAATTACATTCTGCAGGCATCGCACACAGACTACTGGATGGCTATTGTTAAGGGAGCCCAGAAACCAGAATGAGTCTGCAAGTGGAAGGGGCTTCAAGGCCCAGTCTCAGAAACGTTTAGGGGTGGGAGGGTAGAGCAAATGGATGCACAGACAGGCCCCCAAGCCCCAGCCGCCAGCTGCTCTACCAAGTGGGGAAGTGGACTCCGTACTGGGCTTGGCCCGGCACATCTGAGACTCTGCAGGTCTCTGCTGCTCATCTGTAAGGCAAGGAGTTAGGAGCACGGAAGACTTCCCCCTGGGAGCTCTCAGGGCCGCTTGAGCAACTCCCAGCGATTTGGTAGAAATGCAAAATCTCAGGCCTTGTCCTGAGCCAACCCGAAACCACGGGCTGGGGCCCAGCCAGCCGCCTGTGCTTAACAAAGTCCTGCAGGCCATTCTGGTGAGTCTGGTGCACTTCAGAATCCAGAATCCACTGGGAGGCAACTCTTAAAGATGAGGCACTAACTCCAGTGCATAAACGGTCCGGGGGGTAAAGTGAAGAAGCCAGGTAGTCTAATAAGACGACTTCAAAAGTTCACGGCATTAAAAGGTAAGTTCGTTTTGATGCCCCAAACAATTAAATCCACGCACGTGAGGGGGTCTTCAAAAAGCTCGCTGCAAATGAATATAATGAAAAAAAAATCTATGCATGGATTTCAAAGACTTTTGCACCAAATAAGCTAATCTTTTCATTCCGCCGTCCTGTGAAATTTTTGAACACACACACATTGACATCAGACAACCACAGGGCCAGGGGGCAGTGCCTACAGCACTGGCCACTGCTCAGCTCCAGGTAAATCAGGTCCAGTGTGAAGCCAGGCGGACCTGGCGTTGTCAGAGCTCCTGATTTTTGCAGGCAGGGCACGAACTCCAGATTTTAAAGCTCCACACGTTTAAATGTTGACTTTTCTTCAACAGTGAGGCCCAAGCAGACTACACGTGAGAGGGCCAAGTTCGGTGGTGGATGGCCGTTGCACAGCTCTGTCCTGAGCTGGCAGTGACCTCTGCCGTGACACACCCCGGCCCTCTGGGCTCCTGCCCCCCTCCTCACGCTCAGTGCCAAACTTCTGCTCCCCCCTTGCTGACTCCTATCCACCCTTCAGCACCCAACACCAGGGTTACCCCTGCCATGGGCTCCTTCTCAGCTCTGCCCCACTCTCCAGCCTCCCACTCAGAAGGCAGAGAAGATGTGACACAGGAAGAGGGTAACGGGGAAAATGAGGGGAAGTTAGAAACCGGGTGTTTCACACACGGGAGGATTCAGGGCCTCCTCGGAAAGGCGCCCTCTAGTTGCTGGGAAAGCTACTTAAATAAGGATCCCATTGGATCGGAATCTAATAAAATGAATTTTTTAAAGGATCATATAAAAAGAAATGCAAATGCACAGATCATAGGCTGGACTTGAGAACAGTTGACACAAAAATTCTTGGGAGTGTCAGCTTTCAGAATGAAAGTAAGACAATCACCGGCAGGTAAATGTCTTCACGGGTCTTGTTCAAAATCAAGTGTCCAGGGCAGGCACTGCGGCACAGTGGTCATGCCTACATCCCACAGCAGAGTGCCAGGTTCAAGTTCTGCCTCTGTTTCCTATCCAGCCTCCACACTGAAGCACGCCCTGGGAGGCGGTAGTGACAGCTCAAGTACTTGGGTCCCTGTCACCCACATGGGAGACCCAGATACAGTTCCTGGGTCCTGGGCCCTGGTTTTGACCTAATCGTGTCCTGGCTATTGCAGGCATTTGGGGAATAAACCAACAGATTAAAAGATCTCTCTTTGCTTTTCAAACAAATATAAATAGATGAACTTTAAAAGAAATTTTTTTTTATTTTTATTTATTTATTTTTTTTGACAGGCAGAGTGGACAGTGAGAGAGAGAGAGACAGAGAGAAAGGTCTTCCTTTGCCGTTGGTTCACCCTCCAATGGCCGCCGCGGCCGGCGCGCTGCGGCCGGCGCACTGCGCTGATCCGATGGCAGGAGCCAGGAGCCAGGTACTTCTCCTGGTCTCCCATGGGGTGCAGGGCCCAAGCACCTGGGCCATCCTCCACTGCACTCCCTGGCCACAGCAGAGGGCTGGCCTGGAAGAGGGGCAACCGGGACAGAATCCAGTGCCCCAACCGGGACTAGAACCCGGTGTGCCGGCGCCGCTAGGCGGAGGATTAGCCTAGTGAGCCGCGGCGCCGGCCAAAAAAAATTTTTTTTAAAAGGAAAGGGACAAAACAGCCCTGCCCATCTGTGACTGCTCAGACTGCGCCAGAGGGTTCTGCCTGCTCCTGAATGCTACCCTCTGCCAGACAGGACCTGGGGCAGGGCCCAGGGGAGCTGCCAGGGTGAGAGAGGGGCAGAGCCGAATCAGGAGCGCCCAGGCGGGGCCCCGGGACTGTTCCTGGTGGCAGAGGGCCCAGGTGGGTCCTTCTGTCTTCAGCAATGGACCGGTTTCCACGCGCACCATCTCATCCCCCTGGGCCTCTCAGCCTTGAGTCCAGCACTGTGGAGAAGGCCCTGCAGGCCACAGCTGTCCCCATGTGCAGTGGGCTCTCCTGAGTGATCAGTGCCCTGTGGAGGGACCGTGGAGAAAGATTTAAGACCAGAGAGCCAGTCCACACCTGCGCTTTGGTTTCTCCTTCCTTCTCGTGTGGACTCCCCTCCTTTTCTTGGGGAACCACCCCCACCCCTCAGTCTCAGGGATAGGGTGGGACTGCAGAGGCGGGCACAAGTCCCAGGCCTGGTCAGGGAGGGGCTGCGGCTCCCAGGCCATGAGGCACTTTCAGAGCTCATGGGAACTGTGCTGGGCCCATCAGAACACGCAGAACCCATTCTTGGACGCGGACACGCCCAGGTAGGACGGTGAGCCTGGAGCTGCGGGGGGCCATCCAGTCATCACACAAGGAGAGGCCGACTCACAAGAGCCCCTCTCTTCCTCCCCCAAAAACGGAAAGCAGGAAATGAGAGCGGAACTGCGGAGAAAGCGAGCTCTGGTCACATCCCGTGCGTCTCTGAAGTCCGCACGCCTGAAGCCGGGCCCGTGAAGGTCCCTGCTCTCCGTGGAGTGTCAGAAACCACGAGAGCACAGACTGCTGCAGGTGGCTCCTGCGGCCGCGTGCTCTCCCCTAGATATGGCTCACGGCCCGGGCTGCCAGCGCGGCTTCCCGAGCGTGTGGGGCTGCCTCCAGTCCCCACGGCAGACCCCATTGCAACAAGAAACCGGAGGCTCACAGCCAGGCCCAGCTCCAGGGCCACAGCACCTGCACTGGCGTGGAGCTGACAAATGCGGCAGCTGACCTGGGTCTGAGCCAGGGGACAGGCGCGGCAAAGCCACCAGCCTGGAAGCCCCGGCCACCTGCTGCAGCCTCCCTGGCAGAGCTGACACGGGGGTAGGTAACACCCAGGGATGGGTTCTCCACTTAGGGACCACTAGCCAGCTGCCGTTTAACGAAGGCTTGCTGGGAGGCCAGCCTGTGCCAGACACCAGACTGCCCTTGCTATCGTCTCCAGATAAGAACACGGAGGCCCCGAAGGACCTGCTCAGGGGCAGCTCCACATGCTCCCCTCCTCTGGAGGTGAGGGTAAGGGGCCTGGCCTGGGTTATCCTTGGACCCCACTCCCCAGGCTGACCAGAGACGACCCCTCCCTGCACACACCCCCTCCCTGCCACGCTGGGCTGCGGTCCCCAGCAGGTGATCGGGTGAGGCGGGCAGGCTGCCACTCCCAGATGACTGCCCGCTGGCGCCACAGGAAGCGGCTGCACTGCACAGCCAGCCAGTCTCCGGCCAGCCCTCCTGGGCCCACAGGAGCCGGCTGGCTCCTTTGTTGCACAGCCCTGGCCTGGGATGAGGCCGCAGGGAGCTCAGCTGCCGACTTCGGTTCATTATTTTCCACCCCGTTAACCTCCAGCGCCAGGCAGGCTGCTGGCAGCTGAGAGCTGAGATTTCTCTCGCTCGCCCCAGGGCTCAGGAAGGAAGGAGACCTTCATTCCCCCAAAGCCTGGACGAGCCTTCCTCTGAGTCACGCCCACCCAGGAGGACGTGCTGGCGGCAGTGGGTGGGGGCTCAGGACGGGGTGCAGACTGCAAACGTGCAGCCCCCGAGGCAGCAAGGTGGGCTCTGCACGGCCGCACTCGCGCATGTTCTCGTCATCAACTCGCCAGGTCGTGTCTGCTGAGACAGAATCTCATCCTCACTGCTGTGGGGTGGGTGGGGGGAGGGGTGGGCCACGAATGCCACGGCTGCAGAAGTCATCCTAGGCAGGCACGACCCCAGCCAGGACTGTGGAGGGACAGCTATGCTCGCCACTGGCCTGGGCCCTTCTGGCTGTGCCCCGCCACCACGAGCAAAGCCCTAGGACGGGCTCCTGGCGAGAGGCATGAGCCAGGTCACATGGTGGCGACTGTGCCCCACGTGCACACAATCACAGCCAGCTTCAGCAGAGCGCTGACGGAGCGCCAGGAGCAGCCCTCTGTGCGAGCCTGGGGAGAACAAGCCTGCGTGCGCATCCTCCTGCCTGCCCTGCACAGAGAGTTCAAGTGACAAGCCCGGCGACACACAGCTAACCCATGACACAAGCAGGATTACAAACTGCAGAATCTCAGAGTTCTGGATCCAGGAGGAGCCCACTTCTCGGCAAACCTCTTCAGGGGATGCTTCTCTCCCTGATTCACTGTTTGTTTGGCCCTCACGTTGGCCCTGGGAAGTGATGACCCTGGTCCCGCCCCGTGGATGCGGACAGTGAAGCTCACAGGAGCGGGCCCAGTTCTCCACACACTCACGGTACAGGGAGCTTGGGACAGACAGGCCTCAGGGACATCAAAAAGGGGCAGCTCCCTCCACCCGTGACCTCCGGCCAGTACCTGGGCCAACGCTTCCAGCAAGAAAGGGCCACCCTGTCAGAGGCCTAAGAACAAGCCACAGTTCCTGCTGCCGAAACTGATCCCACAACAGGACACTGGGTATGACCCAGAGGTTCATGGCCGTGTCATTCATGAGAGCAAATCAATGGCAATCCCCTGAGATATGAATTCAATACATGGGGGACATCTAAGTAATGAACCGTGACACAATCACTCAAAACGGTTCATAGGTCTATCTACTGACATGGGAAAAACCCACCCCCATAGGACAGTCTGTGAGGTGACGTCAGCAGGAAGTACAACCACGCGTGCCGTCTGGTCTCACGTGGGGACGGCAGGTCCGGGAAACACACAGCACATATGCGCACAGAGGAACTGCATTTGCATTTGTGCGTGGAAGAAATTCCCAGAGCAGCAAAGTGAGGCTGTCTGAGCGAGGACGCGTGCTGGCGCCCACTCTTCTGCACCTCCTCCGGGGCCTGCGTCCCACTTCCCCAACCACGCGAACGGTGTTTATGCAGTGGTGGATGTGGCCGTGGCCGAGAGCAGTGTCTCTGAAGGCACGTGCAGGGTTCGAGCCCCAGGCCCAGCCCTCAGCCCCTGACAACCCTCAGCAGGCCTGCCCTCCTGATGTGGGTGCCACCACGGCCAGCCTAGGGCGCTGGGGGCAGGGGCCCGGCCTGCGCACCCACCTTTTTGAAGAGCCTGATGACATCCTCGCTGATCTGGGACAGGCGGACGATGACGTTGTTCATGAAGATGTCGTTGAGGGTGGCATGGTCCCGGCTCTCCCGCCGGGTCTGGTGCAGGACCAGGTACCAGCAGTTCACGGGCGACAGAAGGTACTGGTCCTTCCTGTGGAAACCAACACAGCGCGGGTGACTCCCTCACAGCTCGCGTCCACACCGTGTCACACTGTGACCCGCCAGCACTTTATGATGTTGGAAAGCTCATTTGTTTGAAAGGCAGACAAACAGCAGGAAGGGAGGGGGCGCAGAGAAGAGGTCAATCTCCCATCTGCTGGTTGACTCCCCAAACGCCTACAGCAGCCAGGGCTGAGCCAAGCTGAAGCCAGGAGCCCGGAACTCCATCAGGGTCTCCCACGTGAATGGCAGGGACCCACACACTGAGGCCATCACCTGCTGCTTCCCAGAGCGTGTGGGGTAGGAAGCAGGAATTTGGAGCAGAGTTCCGACGTGAACCCAAGCAAACAGATAAGAGGTGCAGGCACGCCCAGCGTCCTAACTACTGTGCCAAACATCCACCCCTCCCCCCCGTTCTCTAGACCCTCCTGATGCCCACCAAGGTGGGCTTTATTGTCACACATCCCACAGATGGGCAACAGAGCCCCCCACCCACCCACCCACCCATGAGGCCTGGGCAGACGATGGTGGCCACACAAGGCTGGACCAGTGAAGCGCCTCAGCAGAGAGGAGACCGCTGTGAGAATTTCTAGAAACAGGAGCAGCAGCAGGGAGCAGTGGGTGTGACTGCGAGGCCTGGAGCTCAGGCAGCCGAGCGGGTGCTGATGCTGTGGAATTAGATCACAAAGGAGGTGTAGGCAGAACGTGCTTCTCAGGGACTCCTCCACGGTGATGGAAACGGACAGACGAAAGAGGAGTGGGGACAACTGAGCTGCTAGCTAACTTACTCCAGGGCTCAGCTCGTCCCTCCCTGCAAGACACGAACGGGCAAAGCCCCGGAAGTCGCAGCAGCAGCTGAGTTTCAGAGGAAAGGAAAGAGACGCAGGGTCTTGAAGGGGCACTGAAGGGCTGGGACAACGGCAGGCCATGGATCAGGTCACCTGGCCGGAGACACGAGAGGAAGGCAAGAGAGGACAGCACCAGCTCTGCAGGAGCCGAGGGCTGGTGGGGGAGGCAGAACGCTCCCAGGGCAAGTCCCGAGAGCAACGTGAAGAGAGTGGCTGCTGAGAAGACCAAGGGTCTGAGAGAGTCCTGGCTGTCGCTCCTCTGCTGTTCCCGTGTGCATGCCGGGCAGGACGCGGTGCTGTAGGTACAGCCGTGACCAGTGCTAACAAGACTGTGCCCCACAAGCCTGCCCAGGGAGGGGAGATACATGAGGAGATGGCCTCACCCAGCACCACGGGAAGGTGGTTCTGGAGCACCTGAGGGCCACCTTGCCCAGATCTGGCGGTGAGACCCCGGAGGGCTTCCCAGAGGAGGCAGTCTCCACACTGAGAATTAAAGGGTAGGCTGGAGTTTCCCTGGTGGAGGTGGAGGAAAAGGACGGCCCAGGGCTCAGAGGACAGCAGGTGGGGGCGCATTGGTGCTGAGTGCAGCAGCTGGCTGTGGAGGGGCTGGGGTCCCTGCTTGGTGTTCTGGGTGAGGGTCAGGGTGATGAATGGGGTTGCAGACACAGGCAGAGGCCTCGAGCCACTCCAGAGCCTGAGCTTCGTCCTGAGACAGGCAGGGAGCCGGAGAGGGTTTCGGCCGCGGTGAAGGGGTGAGACGCACTCGTCAAGCCCCTGCTCAGGCTGCCGCGCCGATCACAGGCTGGGGCCCAAACACAAGGGAGGCTTTCGGGGAACAGCGAGGCTGGGAATGACAGACGGGCAGACTGAGGGGGAGGCAGCGGCATCCGGGACGCCTCTCCGGGGTTCTCATCTGAGCCCCGGGTGGGGGAGGAGAGGGCCAGAGGCAGCCATCGTGGACGTGAACAGGCAGCCCATGGTGGGGCAGGAGGGAACACGCTCAGTCTGACCTGGCTGCTACGTGGGGCACCCACACGGAGAACTGTGGGCTGAACAGACAACTGCAGAAGCGGGCAGCATGTGCTTGGGTGAGGTTGACGCCTTAGAAACGAACAAGTGCCACACACCACAGGGTGCAGGCTGGAATCCCTAGGAGGCCGGGCAAGGTGGGGGTGGGGGAACGTCACAGTGGCTCTGCCCTCTCGGCATGCTGGAAGTAGCCAGCATCCGCACGGTGTGCAGTTCCACGTCCACCATCTCGCCAGCAGACCCATCCCTCGGGACGCCCCAGCACGGGAGGTGGCCAGTTTGGCTCCCTGCGTGGGGGGAAGCTCGCTGGTAGATAAAAGGCTGAGGCGAACTGTCCATGGACAGCGTCTGGAGCAGGGTTAGCCTCAGTGTGCAAAGCTGGCACCTGTGCCTTGGCCACAACGGACCAGGCTCTGGCCATGGAGGGAAGGGCTAGGCTGGGACCTCACTCAGCAAGACAGGAAGTCACTGCACCTGTATCTGCCACACCAGCTCTGGGACTGCAAGCAGGTCACCTGTGCCCTGTGGCCTGGCTCCTCAAAACACATCTGCAGACAGACAGCAGAAGAGAGCGCTGGGTCACTCGAGCCCTGGTCACCCACTCGGCACGCTCCTGTGTGCAGGGACAGGCTCGGGGACACGCGGAGCAGAGCACCCCCAGGGAGAGCCAGATGGCCCTCAGGCACCCACAAACACGTGGGCAGCTGTTGGGGGGACTTCCAGGAAGGGGACCTGGCCTGATTCCGCACTGAAGGGTCCCTGGGGAAGGGGTGGTGACGCTGGTCTCTGAAGGTGAGGGAGGGAGGTAGCTGGGAGGGTGGGCTGCAGGAAGGGCTCCAGGCAGCGTGTGTAGGTGAGGCCGGGTCTCAGAGCTCTGCTGAGTGACCCCTGTCCGCTGGCCACGCCCCTGGTACAGGACTGGGGAAGAAGCACCTTCTTTGCCAAGGAGTTCCTGGACCCTTCCCACAGTGGCAGCCCTGTGACCTGGGATCCAGCTCCCACGGCAGAAGCCATCCTTGCCTGGGCCACCTTCCGCTGCTTTCCCAGGCCATTAGCAGGGAGCTGCATCCTAAGTGGAGCAACCAGGACATAAACCGGTACCCACATAGGATGGCGGCGCTGTTGCAAGTGGTGGCTTCAATCACTGTGCCACAGCACCGACCTCTAGCCTCTTAGAAGGTGACAAAACAAGCCAAGCGGGTGATCTCCAGTCCCAGGCACCCTTGGAACAGCCTCTCTGCCTTCCTAGTCTTGCATCCGTGCGTCTCGGCAGCAGCAGAAGCTGCTGAGCTCTGCCTTCCCCTGCGAGTGTGCGTTTTCTTTCCGGGTGGCCAGAAAATAGCAGTGACTATTTCTGGTGAGTCACAGCTTTCTCTCTTTGGCTTGGCGAGCTGGGGATCAGCGTCCAAACACTGCAGCTCGCAAAGCCAGGCCCTGCCAAGCTGGTGCATCAGGAACACGAAATCAGCAGTGAGACATCTTCAGCTTCTCAGCTGGGGGCCGGAAAATTCTGCCTAGCAAACGGAACACACTTCCAAGCTGTAGAGCCCCCCTCGCTGCGGAATCAAGCCAAACCCACAGCCCTGGCATCCTGCTTCCTCTAGGAGGGAGGGGGCTCCTGCAGCTGACACCAACCCCAGGTGCCAAGTCCCTGCCTCCGGCTTCCTGCTCCCATCCAGAATGTTCTCACACCTTGCACAGGAGACGTTCACCAGCAAAGCGGTCTATGAAAAGCGCAATCTCAATCCCTTCCTGGGCCAGAGCGGTGTGGTTAACCTCTTGCTGCCTGAGCTGCCCCGAGCAGGATTTGGAATCCGCCACATTCACTCGTGGCATCAGTCACTGAACAGCAATGGAGTGCCTGTCTGTGCCTGGCAACAGTGATAAAAATGAGCCACACTCCTGCTTCGTGGCCCCTCCTGTGGGGGCCTCAGAGAATACCAAACAGTCTCACACATGAGGAGAGGGGCTGACGAGTCAGAACGCAGAGCTGCAGTCCACCTGCGGCCATCCTGGCTCTTCTGGCCCCTGAGACCCTCCCCGGTGGTCCTGCTCCCTGCTCCTTGAGGCCTCCCTGGCCACCTGCAGCACCCCTCACCTCACCTCTATCACACCCCCTGATCTGATCATGATTCCAGCACCATCTAGCTGGGCTTTTGCTCGGGTCCTTGCTCCCTGTCCCGCTGACACTGCCCGCCGGGGCCCAGGCAGGACAGGGTGCATGGTCGGCTCTCCGAAGGTGAAGGAAGCCCTGACCCTGGACCAGAAGGGTGGGGAGCCCACAGCATGGCCCACGGAGGAGGATAAGCATGGCGGGCAGCAGCTACGCAGGCCCTGTGGGCACCGGCATCTTCAGAGGAGGTGAGCATGGCCGGAGGACAGGGCACTGGATGAAGGGTGGAGACAAAGCCAGGCGGCAGCACAAGCAAGAGCCACAGGTTTCCTAGGGTGCCTTAGTGGAGGACACCCCCCTACCCGGAGAAGCTGATGGCCTCCCAGTTCGGAGGCGGGCAGCATGAGATGCCAGTGGTGGCTCCGAGGCTGGGAGGGGCACCTGTGCCAGCCCTCTTACCAGCTTCGGGTGGTCTGGGGCCATCTCTGGCATCCTTGGCGGGGAGCGGCATCACCCTGACCCCCTGATCTCTGCTTTCGCCTGCTTCAGGGCCCCCACCATGTCTGTATCCCAAGGCCCCTTTGGCGAGGGTGCCAGTCACATCGGCTTAGGCCAAGCCCATGCCTCACCTTTCTGTATCTCCATACAGATGAGACTCTCAGACCAGATCACATCCCGAGGGGCTGGGGCTCAGGAATTCAAAACATGAACGTCAAGGTGACACAGGTCCCCTGAGTAGGCTGCCCCTCCCCAACTGGACTGGGGGCCCAAGGCCAATTCCTGGGATACCCCAGGCATCTTTCCTTGGGCCCGTGACAGGAGCAAAGGCCACGGGGCAGAGGGGCCATCTGCCCCCTGTGCTGTCAAAGCAGGGCTCTCCCGCATCCCCCTCTTTGTCCACAGGAACCTCCCCCACAGCGGCTGGAGCCCCAAGCCAGGGATGGTCTCTGCACCTGCCCCTTTCTCGTGGATGACCTCGTCTTGGGTGTTCTGAGGGAACTCAAGGCCACCGCACTGGGCGTGGGGCGAGCGGTGCAGGGCTGGTGGGTGCAAGGCCAGAGCGGCTCTGCTGAGCCACACTGGGTGCTGTGCCATCAGAGGCTGGGGCTCAGATGCCAGTGTTGCCCCTCACTGACTAAGCAAACTCGGGAAGTGAGTCCAGACTTTTCTTTCCTAAGCCACATGATGACCTCACGGTGCTGCTCTGGGGATCAAATAAGGCCATCCGTGTGACACTCTTACGACGCGACCCCAGGGCAGGATACAATCAGTTACTGCGGTCACTGCTACTGCTCCCCATACCCCCCTAGGTCGCCGGGGAATCATGGGGAATGGCAGGTGGAGATGCACGGCCCACAGCAGGGTTTCTACAAATGCTGCAAAAGGTCACCAGAGCCCCACGCACCCCCACCCCCAGTGAGGACGAAGGAGGGAGCGAGTTGGGGGGAGGTTGGACACCCAAGGGTGGCCTCGCACCTACCTCTGGGCTCCGAGTCCCCCGCCCACTTCAGTGAGCTTATTTAGAAAGGACTGTCCCTAGCCTCAGCTTACAAATGAAATAAAAAGGCCCCACTCTCTGTGAGCAGACAGCAGAGGGAAACCAACAGTGCCAGTGCATCCCGGGCAGGCGCAGAGGCCTGGGGTCTCAATTCTGTTGGTTAGAAGGGGGCTCAAGAGTGTGCAGAAGAGATGGTCAGCGGGCCCGACCCACCGTGAGGGACCCCGGCCACCACACCACAGAACTGCTCCTGCAGCGGCCTCTGTGGACAACACCCACGGCCAGGAGCACACCTCCTCCCCGGGCTGCCCTCCCTTCCAGGCACTTCTCAAAGTTGACCTGAAGTCAGCTTGCCGGCAGATGCTGTCCTGGGACCTCACCAGCCCTGCTCCCCACACGAAAGCCCATTCCCTTAGCAGGTTTAAAGACAGCATCGGGCCGTATCTTACTGTGTTCAGCCATTCACCTAAAACACTTGGGTACAGCACATATTGTACAGTCAGAGAGAGAGAGAGAGAGAGAGAGTGTCTTAGTTCTCGCCTCTGAGCAGCTGCACGCTGAAGGAAGAGAGCAGCTGGACCCTCCCCTGATAATCAGTTCCTGGTCCCCAGAGACCGCAGGTCTGCCTGGGAGGCCAGACGAGCAGCTGGCTTCACAGAGGAATAGGACCTGAGGCCGGCATGTGTGGGGTGAGCAGGAGTGGACCAGCAGGGGGGATGGGAGGAAATCCCAGAGCCCCCCTGGAGGAAGTGGCCTGGACGTACGAGTGATGCTCAGGGAACCTCACTGGGCCCCGAGAGATGACGCCCCAAGTCTGGCACCTGAATGCAGTCTTGCACTTTGGAATCAGACCATGATTAGAGTCCCAGCCCTGCCCTCCCTGTTCCAGCCGTGTCCCTCTGGGCAAATCATTCATTTGTTCAAAACGCCCACCTTGTCGCCTAGAAAGGTAAAGCTTGCAGCTGCCTCACAGATCACAATGCTGGCCACGAAGGTTCAAGGAGACTGTGGGTGTGAAGCACCTGGCAGGACCATGTGTCACCGGGAATGGGGGCGTGGGCATGAGGGCTCCTAGAGAGGCTACCCAGCTGCACAGCAGAGGCCCTGGACAGACGATTGGCAAACAAGCAGCTGGCACATCCCTGGGAGAATTTCAGCTCCAGGGCACTTTGAAAAGTAAGTGGAAAAATGGAATTAAAGGGTAGGTTTAGGGGCTGATGTTGTGGTACAAGCCGCAGTTTGCAATGCTGGCCTCTCATATTAGACCACCAGCTCAAGTCCCAACTACTTCCCTTCCAATCCAGCTCTCTGTAATGCATCTGGGAAGGCAGCAGATAATGGTCCAAGAACCTGGGCCCAGCCACTTACATAGGAGACCCGGAGAGAGTTCCTGGATCCGGGCTCCGGCCTGGCCCAGCCCTGGCTGTTACGAGCATTTTGGGAAGTAAACCAACAGATGCAAATGCTTGTGTGCACTCTCTCTCTTGCTCGCTCACTCTGTCTGTGTGTGTGTCTGTGTGTGTGTGTGTCTGTGTGTTGCTCTGCCTTTCAAATAAGTAAACAAACCATTTTTTAAAAAGAAAAAAAGGTAAGTTTATTTTGGTGCAAAATATTTTTGACATCTGTGCATAGCTGTTTTTTCTTCAAATTACGTGTTCTTCATGAACTCTTTGAAGACTCTTTGAATGCATGGATTTTTTTTTATTTGCCTTTTAGTTACATTTTCTAAGAACTCCTGGAAACTCTGTATTCTCTGGAGAGCCATGAGATGCCAGCTGCAGCAATAGTGACAGCTAGGAACAGAGACCAAGCCCCACCTGCAGGCTTGCTCCAGCTCCCCCCACCCCAAACTCCCCCACCTCCTGAATCCTCTGAGCATTTATCGCTCCATTTATGTGCTACAGAAATGCTTCTCTGGTTAAGAATAACCTGGAAAGCCGTGTCTAAATTATAGCCTCTTTTTAGAGAAATGCTACATGTGTGAAAAAACTGTGATGCTTCCTCCTCGAGAAGAAGGGTTTCCTTGGAAACCGAGTTCTTCACTGCCTGCTCCCTCCCAACTGCCCTGTAAGGCTGGGAGATGCTGCAAAGCTGCTTTGCACAGCCCATTCGCATAGACTGTTATTCGCAAACCAGCGAAGGCCTGCCAGCTCTCTCCAGACTCTGACTTCCCCCAAACACTTGAAGCAGGTTTGAAGAGAATCTCCCGTTGCTTCCCCCCTACCCCCGCCCCGAGTGGTCCAGATAGCAGCCACCAATGTGTGACCCTGAAGGTGAGACAGGTGCCATCAGGGACATCCCCTGGAGAGTGAGAGGCAGGAAAACCCTAGGGAGAGGGGCCAGTGCTTGGCTCAGGGGTCAGGATGCGACTCGGGGTGCTTGCCTCTCACAAGGCCTGGGTCTGAGTCCCAGCCCGCCTTCCAGTTCCAGCTTCCTGCTGATGCACACCCAGGGAGACAACAGAGATGGCTGAAGTCCTTGGGTCTCTGCCACCCACATGGGAAATTCAGATGGAGTTCCAGACTCCTAGCTT
This sequence comes from Oryctolagus cuniculus, assembly GCF_051225735.1. Classification (NCBI taxonomy): domain Eukaryota; kingdom Metazoa; phylum Chordata; class Mammalia; order Lagomorpha; family Leporidae; genus Oryctolagus; species Oryctolagus cuniculus. The sequence continues at coordinate 119,601,170 of NC_142876.1, read as the reverse complement.
TGCCCTGGGCCACTCCAGGCCATTGCAGCAATTTGGGGAGTGAACCAGCAGATGGAAGAGCTGTGTGTGTGTGTGTGTGTGTGTGTGTGTTGCCGTTCTCGTAAGTAAAAAATAGTATTTGCTTTGAATACTGAGGGAGTCAGATAGCAGGGGGCGCCATTACTCCCAAGCACAGAGCCGCTGTGTGCATGCAGTGTTCGCACGACTGTGGCTGACGTGACACTTCTAACAGAGCTTGTTGAGACACAGCATCACCGGGGTGGCGCTGTGCATAGCCGCCACCTGCAGTGCCGCATCCTATATCGGCACCAGTTCAAGTCCCAACTGCTCCACTTCCAACCAGCTCTCTGCTATGGCCTGGGAAAGCAGTAGAAGATAGCCCAAGTCCTTAGGCCCTTGCACCCGCACGGGGGACCCGGAAGAGGCCCCCAGATCCTAGCTTCGGATTGACACAGCTCCAGCCATTGCGGCCATTTGGGGAGTGAAACAGCAAATGGAAAACCTCTCTCTCTTCCCCCTCCTCTGCCTTTCAAATAAATAAATAAATCTTAAAAAAAATACATGACTTTTGTATTTTTGTATAAAAAATGGTACTTAAAAAATAAGTTTAGTGCCAAAAAATTGAAATTCATAATATATATTTTTCCACAAACTTTTTGAAGACCCCTTGTATGTAAGGATTTAAAAACTGCTTGTACCAGAATAAATTTATCTTTTAATTCCATCCAGCATGAACACACATGAGGCTACCTTGTATTTTTTTTTTTTTTGACAGATAGAGTTAGACAGAGAGAGAGGCAGAGAAAGGTCTTCCTTCCGTTGGTTCACCCCCGGCTACGGCCAACGCTGCGCCGATCCGAAGCCAGGAGCCAGGTGCTTCCTCCTGGTCTCCCAGGCGGGAGCAGCGACCTAAACACTTGGGCCATCCTCCACTGCCTTCCCAGGCCATAGCAGAGAGCTGGACTGGAAGAGGAGCAACTGGGACTAGAACCAGCGCCCATATAGGATGCCGGTGCCGCAGGCGGAGGATTAACCAAGTGAGCCACAGAGCCGGCCCCGCTCCCTTGTGTTAGTGTGTGCCATGGGAGGGGATTCCACAGTGGAGCAGCTGAGGGAAGAAGCAACAGCCGGTTTATCCGGCATCTTCCCAGAGCCTGCCCGCGTCTCCTCTTTCCCAACCAGACAGCTCAAGTACTGCGCCCTGGAGGAAGACGAGCCTTGTCCCGGGAATCCCGTCTGCTTGGAACTACCCAGCCCAGCTGGACCAGGCCGTGTACCTGCACTGAGAGGCAGACCCTCGGGGCCCGGATATGGTGGCTCCCACCCCCGCTTCCTGCTTAGGGAGGCCTCCCAGCCTCAGGCCTTCTGAAGGGAGGCCTGGCGTGGAAAGGACAGTGGACTTTGAGTTCGCACTGATGACCAGGAGGAAAAGGAATGCAGCCCGAAAGTGAGCGAGCGAGCGGCCCATCTGAAAGGAGCCATGCTGGGCGACCCTGAAGAGTGAATGGTCCGATATGACTAAGACTTGCACCCACTGGCCAGCCTACCCTCTCCCTGCCTCCTCCTAGCCTCCCCAGCTCTGCTAACCACACTGTACTCCCCACACTTCACTTCCACACACAAAGGATCCCAAGCTGTCTGCCTCTCTGTGTCTGGCTTATTCCACTCAACATCATCACCTCCAGCTCCTCCACGTTGCCACATATGGCAGAGCTGCAATCCTCTTCAGGGCTGACCAGTGCTCCTCTGTGTGGACGCGCCAGTATCGTTCATCCACTCCCGCAGTGACGGGCACTCGGGGTGTCTCCTCCTCCTGGCCCAGTGCTCCGCACACAACAAACACGGGAGTGAAGGTGTCCAGGGATTCATTCCCCTGGGATACGCACTCAGCGGCGGGATGGCTGCGTCCCACGCAGCACGGCTGGGCTTTTTCAGGAACCTCCACCCTGTTTTCTGCAAAGGCTGTGCCCACTGACGTGCCCACTGACCACGCAGAAGGAGGGCTCCCCGCGCCCCACAGCCTGGCCAGCACTTGTTACCTTTGGTATTTTTCACGACAGCCATGCTGCCAGGGACGAGGGGGTATCTCTGTGGCTCCCCTTCTAGTGTCTGTTACGCCCTAGGGAGTCCACGGATAGCAACAATATATCACACACTTCAGAAAGCTTGGAGATTTTCATGTTTCCATCACAAAGAAAGGACAAATGTTGGAAGAGACAGGACTATTCCGCTATCAACACTGCAGAACGTAGTGAAGTGTCACATGGTATGATATAAATACGTCAATTTTTAAAAAGATACATCCCCCTTGGTTTTTTCAAGGCCACGGTCATCAGAACCCCGGGTTCTGGTGGGGATCTGCAGGGAGGCCCCATCCTCACGGCAGCACAGCACCCGATGACAAGCACACGACCAGTAACCTTTGCCCAAACCGCGAGCTCACAGGGCAAGCTTTGTGCCATACTAAGGTCCCCAGGGCCAACAGCCACCCTCTGCCAGCTGGGAGCCTGCAGCCAGGGGTCGCCCAAGGGGAATAGACATAAGCTCTGCCGCGCTCCCCCTGCCCCAGTCCTCCGCACACCACGTCCCTGAGTCCCCTTCCCCCTGCCCCACCTGTGCAGGATTCTCCAGCCTGTGCTACTCCAGCCTCTTGACAGGCCATTATTGCCCCTGCCTCAGGGAAAACCCCACCCTCTGGGTCTCCCCGAGTCCTGGGTAGGCTGAGTAACAGAAATCAGGTCTGCTTCCCAGCCTGCCCTCACTCGCCTGTCCTGGCCATCGGACCCCCCACCTCCAACACATCCCATCCCAAGACGGCTCCTTCTAGTCTCCCAGGTCTCTGCACAAACAGGGAGCCCCCCCCCCCAACCTCCGCACAGTCCAGCAAGAAGAGGCCTTTGCTTCCCCTCCTTGGGGGCCAAGCTGGGTTCGGCCCTTAGAGCTTCGGGGCAAGGAGGCTGTGCCGATTCAGGCCTTGCATTTATGGGGATGGCACCTGCCACCCGGCTCTCCTGGAGTCCTGAGCTCCGGTGTCAGGTGTCTGGGGGTTGAGGGAGAGGCCCTGACACAACACGGACAGAAAGCCGGCCCCGCTCAGCCCAGGCTTCTGTCAACCCCCACACAGCGCCGGGCACACAGGGAAAGCCAGCCCCGGCCCTCCACGCCAGCCACCAGTGACCAGCACCGAGCGACCCCAGTCCCTGAACCCTGTGCAAACCCTGACCCGGGAAATCCCACGCTGTGGGATGTTGTGCTCATTTCCATCAAAGCAACCACCTGGTCACAGCTGGTCTTCCTGTTGGGAGGGGTCTTCCAAGAATCCACGGAAAACGCACACCATGAAAAAAGTGCATGTGGCTGTCCAAGTTGTCATGCACCAAAATAAACTTTTCACGCTGTGTTCCAGAACTTTCCGAAGTGCCCTCAGATATGCTCTCTCCTCCACTCGATGGAAAAGCCTAGCTCGGCGGGAACCAAGTCTCTCCTTCCTGTTCACCGCAGCAAACCCAGGGTCTGGCACACAGCAGACATTCAACACATGCAGGCTTAGGGGCCACCGCGGGCTGCACTGGGTAAGCCACCACCTGCCACACCAGCATCCCGTATTGGAGCTCCAGTCTGAGTCCTGGCTGCTCCGCATCTGACTCCGCTCACTGCTGAAAGCAGCAGGTAGCAGCCACCCACACAGGAGACCCAGACGGAGCTCCAGGCTCCCGGCTTCAGCCTGGCCCAGCCCTGGCTGTCGCAGCCATTTGAGGGAGTGGACGGCAGACTGAAGTTTCCTCCCTCCCTCTCTGTGTCTCCCCCTGTGTGTGTGTGTGTGTCTGTAACTCTGTCTTTTAAATAAATACTGACTGAAGAAGCAAACACCTCAGTGCGTGAGGATTAGACACACAGAGCAAGGCGCCAGCCCAGAGCTGAGGGAGGTCTCCAGAGGAAGTGACATGGGAACACCACGAGCTGAGAACTAGGCCTGCATCTCACTGATCTTTGTGTCTGCCACACCATGCACGGGCTGGACAACAAGAGTCCCTCCCTCCACGCATTTCAAGCACCCGAAGGACTGAAGGACCCTGTGGCTCCCTGGATGGCTGGGCTGGAAGGCAGGAACCCGGGATTTTCAAGCTCACCACATCCTTGGCAAAAGCAGCAGCTCGGCTTTTCCGGTGCCCGGCTCCCTGACTGTGCCCCGTGTTATCTCCAGGATGCGGGGTGAGCTGGTGAGGACGTTGGAGCAGCCAGGACAAAGACCGACAAGGCTAGCAAAGAAGCCTGCCGCAAAGCCACAGCACTCCCCACAGTCTAAGTCGAGGGAACTCGGAGACCCAGGGCCTTCTCCGTGGACTTTGCGATGACCCCTCTCACTGCTCTAGAGGGTGCCACCTGCCCAGGGAGGCCCCCAGAGCCACCTGCCTTTGACTCGTATGCCCTGTGGAACTCTGCCCAGGTAAGTCAGCAGTGCCTAGGCAGCTGGGGCTGCTTCACCTGCCCAGGTGAGAAGTGGACAGCTGGACTGTAGAGGGACAGGGCTGAGGGGCAAGCACTGGACATGGAGGACACTGGCTCCTGTGTCCAGCTCAGTTCTGCACCTAATTTTCTGTGACATCTTGGGCAAGTGGCTTCCCTTTCTGACCAAATCCCTCCTCCAGGGTGAACTTTATATAGAGCAAGTCCCTCCTCTTCCTCTTCCCTCGCGCCCCCTCATTCACAGACAGCCCAGCTCTAGCAGGCAGGGGCTCCCAGTAGCGAGCAGACAAGGACAAGAGCTGGCCCTCCCCGCAGTTCCTGAGAGCCCGTACTGAGGCGGAGTCTCAGACGTAGACAGTAGGACCGGGCTTCCCACACAGCCAGGGTGGCAGCCCCAGAACACAGCACAGACCAGAGGCTGCCCCAGGTCAGTCCACATCCTGAGCTCAAAGAGCGCATCCAGGCCACCCACAGAGACTCTCTGCTGCCCTGCGCTCAGGGCCATCACATCAGCATCACACACAGGGCCCGCCCCAGCTGCTCCAGCCTGGGGGACACTCTCATTAGACCGGCACAGTGTGATAAGCAGCCTGCGTGGCCCTACTGCGCCACCTGGGCTCCCGTTCCATCTGCCAGGCTCAGTTAATGAAGCCCCAAGCTGGCCACGCTCATCATAGGACACATGAGCAAACAGGGGAGTCCCCACCCTCCCCTCCGCCCCAGTGTCAATACGGACGCCAGCCAGGAGGACGGCAGGGGCCAGGCAATGAGGCCCTGCCCTCTGCACATCTCTGTCCCCGACAGTTCTGCACACGGCTCAGCCAGGGCCCTGGGTCCCCATGAAAGCGCCTGTGGCTGTGTCTCAGGGTGCCCGAGCCCCCACAGCAGCTGCCCTCAGGCTGCACCCAGCACCTTTCTCAGCCCAAGTCAGGGCAGAGAGGAGCGGCAGCTTCCATCTGCGTCTTCCCAGTCCCCGGTCCACAGACTCGGCCGAGCCTCTTCCTTGGAGCTCTGCCCCCACCTTTATGACGAGGCAGTGACACCTGCCTGGCACAAAGTCAGTGCCCACTTAACACACTCAACACTTGCTCCCCGCTGTTGCTGTGTCTAAAAGACAGGTAAGGAAAGGTACAAAAGGTAGCCAGGGGTGCTTCCAAGGCGGGGAAGGTGGGGGAGCGAGCAGCAACATGCTGCTGACCTCTCTGTATTTTCTAAACTGGGCAGAACGAGCATTTTGCCTTCATTGTTTGAAAAGGCCCAAATTCCCCCCAAACACACATCAGACCCAGGAGACGATGCAAGGTGCCCGAGATGATACTGCAAGGACAGGCCTCCCCTGCGGCCCAGGTTTGAACGGAGGGGACTGCGAGTGTTGCCATTGCAGTAGCAATGTCCTACCCTGAGGGCCAAGGGAGGACGGCACTCCGAGGCAGCGCTCAGTCCTGTGGCCCAGACCACTGAGGTTTGGGGGAGTTTAGAGGAGATGAGCTCCCCATCCACAGTGAATGCAAAACCGCAGGGAGCAACACGAAGGAGAGCACCCCTCAGTAGCTGATGTGGTCTCCCCCTGCAGTGGGATGATACTCAGCCCTAAAATGCGATGAAATTCTGGGGCAGGCATTTAGCCTAGAGGTTAAGATGTCAGGTGGGGCCGACGCTGCAGCGCAGCGGGTTAAAGCCCCAGCCTGCAGTGCCAGCATTCCATACAGGCGCCGGTTTGAGTCCCAGCTGCTCCTCTTCTGATCCAGCTCTGCTATGGCTTAGGAAAACAGTGGAGGATGGCCCAAGTTCTTGAGCCCCTGCACCCATGTGGGAGACCTGGAGGAAGCCTCATGTGAGATCCAGAGGAAGCCCCTGGCTCCTGGCTTCTGATCAGCTCAGCTCTGGCCATTGTGGTCATTGGGGAGTGAACCAATGGAATGGAAGACCTCTCTCTCTCTCTCTCTCTCTCTCTGGCTGTACCTCTCTCTCTGTAACTCTTTCAAATAAATAACATAAATCTTTTTTAAAAAATTTTAAAGAGGTGTCATTTAAGATGCCTGCATCCCGGGCCTGGCGCTGTGGTGTGTGGTACATTAAGCCTCCTCCTGTGGCACTGGCATCCCATACGGGCGCCAGTCCATATCCTGGCTGCTACTCTTCTGATCCAGCTCTGCTATGGCCTGAGAAAGCAGTAGAAGATGGCCCAAGTCCTTGGGTCCCTGAACCCACATGCGGGACCCAGAAGAAGCTCCTGGTTCCTGGCTTTGGATCAGTCCAGCTCCAGCCATTGCAGCTATTTAGGAAGTGGGAAAAAAAAAAAAAAAGCAGATGGAAGACCTTTCTCTGTCTCTCCCCCTCCCTGTCTATAACTCTACCTCTCAAGTAAGTAAATAAATCTTTTAAAAAAAAGATGTCCGCATCCCAAATCAGAATTCCTGCACTCAAAACCTACCTCCTACACCTGACCCCAGCTTCCTGCTAAAACAGGGGGCAGCAGTGACGGAGCCACCGTCTTTAGAGTTCCAGACTGAGCGCCCTCCCAGTGTCTGCCCAGTTCAGTCCAGGCACCACAGGGCTGCGTAACTGCACAACCCCACTTACACGAGGTACAAGCCTGGCCAAGGCCCAGGGATGCAAAGTAGGGTGAATGCCAGGGCCCAGGGGAAGGAGGAGGCAGAGTTAGAATTTAAAGGACATGGAGTTTCAATATAAGAACTTGATGGTTGGAGAAGGCAATAGATGCACACATTTCACAGGTGGTCAGGGTTATGTGCATTTTAAAGAAAGCAGGTGCAGAGGGGGAAGGATTGGACCCGAGGAGAGGGGATCGGAAGAGGAGAGAAGGAGCAAGTCCCTGGGCTCAGGGGTGCAGGGGCGTCTGCATGAGAGCTGACGTGGGGAGGCGGGGAGGGGCCCGCTGTGGGACGCACAGGCTGGCTGGGGTGAACACAGGCACAGGAGCTCTCCTGCCTGCGCAGGAAGCTTCTGCAGCTGAGGCAGCGCCTGCACGTCGATGCTACACGCACTGAGCCTCAGAGAACTCGGCGCACGCGAGGGGCATGAGAACTCAGGACAGGGAGCTCGTGCCCAGTAAATAATTAATAAGGGGACGAAGGAGCCCAGCCGGGGCCCTCCAGCACACGAGGAAGAGGACGCTCCAGGCTTCGGCTCCTCGGAGAGGGAGCCCCACAGCACCCACGCTGCAGGAAACGGGCTGCGGGCAGGCTGACGCCCTGGGTCCAGTCAGCACGCAGCAGTGGGCACAATACTAAGAGCCACACGACTGACCGTGCACCTTGTGTGTGCCCACAAGCACTTTTCTGGGGCTACCAGCTCAGGCCCTGCCTGCTGTGTGGGAACTGCTTCTGTGCTCACCGGGAGTCCGGGAGGCTGAGACCCAGGGCCCTGGGCGCAGCTCCTTCCTGCTCCCCCCCACCCCGCCCTGCCTCCCACCGTCCCACCCCAGCCACTTCTCACTTGAACTGGTGCTCCCGGGAGCTGCGGATCTTGGAGGAGAAGCGCTCGGCCAGCTTCTCCAGGCTGCGGGAGTACTCCAGCTCGATCTCGGCTTTCCTGCGGAAAAACTCCTGGAGGTCCTGCAGCAGCTGCAGCCGCGACTCCGACTGCTGCTCCAGGCATTTGAACTGCTCCACCAGCTGCGTGCGGATCTCTGTGGGCAGACGCAGAGAGCACGTTAGGCTGCTGGCAGGGACGGCGGTGGGGGCCCCAGCACACTTGGGGCCACAGCCGGGCACTGCAATTCAAGCAGCACCCCCCTACACACACACACCAAAGCCTTGCTGGACAGAGCCTTGGCACAGACTCGGCACGTGCCTGTCTTTGCCACTCAACCACGGGGGAAGGGGGGCAATGTCCAGCCCGCAGGCCATATGGGGCCCACGAGATCTTTGGGTCTGGCTCTGCCAAGGCATCCACAGGCGGGACTAGAAATTCAATAAACCCATACCAGGCTCATTTTTAAGCTGATAATTGTATATGACCCATGAAGGACGTTATGAATATCCACATGGCCCTTGGCAGAAATGTTTCCCCAGCCCCAGTCCTAACCACATGTTTCCCAAACTCCAGCCACAGACTGGTGCCACCAGTCTCCTCCGTGCCCACGTGCCAGCCCCAGTGCTCTCTCTTCCACACGATCGGGTAGACTGACTGGCTTTTCTTACTGCAGTGCACCGTGGAAGGTGAACCCTCCCGTCACTGCAATGCAGCGGGCAGCTAGCACCACCTGCACCCTGGGACAGATGAAATCCCCTCAACGACCACAGGTAACGTGTAAAATGCTAATTACACGCTGCTGCTCACTGCTGTACCTGAGCGATGCAAACAGAGGAGCGCCACACATTGATCAAATCTGCCGGTCCTTCATTGCTGGCGGTGGAGGGTGGGCTCCTGCCCTAAAGAACTCTTGACCCCGAAACTCAGAGCAACAGGGTTTATAAAAGCAGAAACCACAGGACAGGAGAGGGAATACATGGTTGCGAGGATGGGGGTGTGGAATACATGGTTACTAGGGTCAAGCTGACCTAAGGCCTATGCGAAACTAACACCAATTACACTCTTGACAACACCAACTGCAATCTTAACAATTTCAGTTATAATCTTGACATTAATCCAAGCGCAGCCTCTGTTTTAAGCTTGAGCGATCACACTAGGGAATTTCTATGCCCCGACAAGTAGGATGCAGTTATTGCTACTGTGTAAGCTTTCTTCTTCTTCTTTTTTTTTTTTAGTTTTTTTATTGATTTATTTGAGAGGTAGAGTTACAGACAGTGAGAAGGAGAGACTTGGGTCACTCCCCAAATGGCCGCAACAGTCGGAGCTGTGCCGATCCAAAGCCAGGAGCCAAGTGCCTCTTCCTAGTCTCCCATGTGGGTGCCAGGGTCCAAGGACTTGGGCCATCCTCCACTGCTCTCCCAGGCCACAGCAGAGAGCTGGACTGGAAGAGGAGCAGCCGGGACTAGAACCCGGGGCCTATATGGGATGCCGGCGCCACAGGCGGAGGATTAACCTACTGCGCCGTGGCGCCAGCCCCTGCTCTGTAAGTTTCCGATCATAGTTTCAGACCAGGTGTCACAGTAGGGGGTGCTTTCCCAAGATGGACTCTTGAGTGCTCTAAAATGGAGTCCCTCTTGTCAGGGTGTCATTTCATTAACACAGGCCTCAGCCCAAGCTGCTCTGTCAATCAGCAAAGGGCAAATAGGCGGTGGAAGGGGCAGAAGACACAATTCCCCCTACACAGGTGGGGCTGGGAGGCCAGTAGGGAAGTGGTGAGGCCTTAAGCCACATGTGTGTTCTCCCCATAAACAAACGTCGCAGGTGCCACTTCAGGTAACACTGACGACCAAGCCAGGTCTGCACAGCAGGGCACAAGCCCCAGGACTGGGAGCTGGTGTGGAAAACACGGCTGAATCCTGATGCACACAGCTAGCCTCGCTTTCAAGCCTGTAACACTGTCCCCCTCACCGTCCCCACACCCTGACCCCTCCTGACCACCCCACAAGCTGCCCTACTCAGCTCCGCCGGCCACCTACTCAGGTACACCTGCAGCCCCTGTGCTCGGGAACACGTCCAACCCCTTAGCCTGGAATTCAGGGCCTCCCCCACCCAGCCCCAAACTTTCCTTCTCAGGATTGAGCCCACAGTGGCTCTCCAAGCCGCTCTCCCACAGTGATGTCAGCTCTCACCTGCCCAACCGCATACCTGTCAGAAAGAGCAGCCAGTGTCCAAGGAGATCTCTACAAACTGGGGCAGGCTCACTGTGGGTGTACAAGACCCTCCCGAGGGGTCTGCAGGCAGAGGGGGTATGGGGAGGCAACTGCTGCCCAGAGACCACCCCTTGTCTCCTCACCCTCCTCGGCACCACACCCTGTTCCCTCCATGGGAGGGAGATCAAGTTTTCACTGGTCCAGAATAGGACCACAGTGCAGTGCTCCCAAAATGTCAAGATGCCAACCAACACGACAATTAAAAATGTGGGTGTTACCAAAACTGATCTTTCTCAAGATCTAAACCCAATTCAGGGTCACAGTCTAAGACCCAGCCCAAGAAAGAAAAGCTTGTATCATGTCCTGGGTCTGCATCACACACCAAAGCCAGAAGCACCTCTAAAACACATTACAAGGGGCCGGCCCTGTGGCGTAGCGGGTAAAGCCTCAGTCTGCAGTGCTGACATCCCATATGGGTGCCGGTTTGAGTCCCGGCTGCTCCACTTCTAATCCAGCTCTCTGCTATGGCTTGGGAAAGCAGTAGACGAAGGCCCAAGTCCTTGGGCCCCTGCACCGTGTGGAAGACCTGGAAGAAGCTCCTGGCTCCTGGCTTTGGATTGGCGCAGCTCCAGCTGTTGTGGCCAACTGAGGAGTGAACAAGCAGATGTAGGATCTCTCTCTCTCTCTCTCTCTGCCTCTGCCTCTGCCTCTCCTTCTCTCTCTGTGTAACCCTGACCTTCAAATACATAAACAAATCTTTAAAAAAAAAAAACAAAAAACAAATTTCAAAACCTGTTATCTGGCTCAAGAGAGCAAACAGAAAGGATAAAAGCAGCATCTAGATCCAAACCTCAGTCAAGATCACAGTCCAGGTCCAGGCCCAAATCGAGATCAGGGTCTGGGACCAGTCCTAAGTCCAGTGGCCACTGATGGCAGAAAACATGATGAGTTTTAGTCCCGTATCATTTATTTACTCATCGTTTGGCTTGCATAAATTACCAGGAATACAATGTTGCAATGCTGCTTTAAAAACACTTGTTTTCCTTGTAGTAGGCGATGGTTATAAATAAAATGACAAGCAGCTGAGAAAAAAAAAATGGATGTGAGCCAATCTTCCTGTAGCAAAGGAAACCACCAGCCCCTGCTGCTCAAAGTGCAGTGCAGGGCCCAGAAGGTGCATCAGCCTCACCAGGGGGCTCACGAGGCACAGAAGTACCCAAAGTCACCAAAATACCTGTGCTAACAGTGCAGTCCTTCTGTGTGCCAGCCAGACACCCCAGTCAAGCTAAAGAACCAAAACACAGAATCTCAGGCCTCAGCCCAGGCCTTTGGAATCAGATCTTCTTCCCAACGAGGCTCCTGGCAGGGATCTGGTGTGTCCGGTTTGAGAAGCATCACCACCATCACCCCACCCATCTCGTCGTAAGAAGCATGTCCCGTGTTATTGTTTACGCTTGATAACTGTTCAGATGCGGAAAGCAGCAGTGCTGTTGTGGCAGACTGTGCATTAGCGATGGTTGCAAGCATAAATCAAGGCCAAATCAAGATCCTCAGGGTGCATGGTCAAAGAAGAGCTTTTCCAGCTCACACATACACGCTGGGTAAAAAGTACGAGGCTAAGAGACTTGTAGCATGAATATAATAACAGAAAACCCTGTGAAGGACGTAGAAGGGAATTGTGAGTCTGTGTTCGTAAAGGTAGAGGAAGGGCTGGCAGCACGCACAGTGGGTGGGGTCACAGCTTGTGATACTGGCATCGCATATCCAAATGCTGGCTGCTCCATTTCAGATCCAGCTTCCTGCAGAAATGCCCAGGAAGGCAGCAGATGATGGCCCAAGTACTAGTGCCCCTGCCACTCACACGGGAGACTCAGACAGAGTTCCAGACTCCTAGCTCCAGCCTGCCCCAGCACCGGCAGCTGTGGGCAACTGGGGAGTGAACCAGTGGATGGAAGATCTCTCCCTCACTCTCTGTCACTCTGTACTTCAAATAACTAAAAACAAATAAATCCCTTTTTTAAAAAAAAACCAGGCATATAAAGAAAGGAACACTGTAAAATTTGGGATTTTTCTGGGGATTTTTGATGGGCTGCAGTGTATGTTATATTTAACCTTTGACCTGGCAATGGCACATACAGTCACACATGTAGCAGCAATGAGTGCTTGAAGACCACGCAAGCATAGAAACAGCTTCACAGCCAAGTCCCAGGAACGATCTGAAATGCCCACAGACAGGGAAGGGATATGTGCGAATGGCAGAGATTCACCCTGGAACACTAGGATACAGGACAAGGGACACCCTGCCACCACCTACACCCGCACCTGCAAACACACAGCTGGTGTTTACTGAAAACCACCAGGACACATGACAGCATGTGGAGCTGCAGATGACCCCACTGCAGGACAGTCTGACTCCACACTTCCGACTTTACCATGGGACCAAAGCCGTCCATCACTTGGTAGAAAATGTACAGTGAGCTGGGGTTTTCACCTTGTCCAGGCTGGCAGCGTGCAGTCCAACCCTTTCTCGGGACACCAGGCAGCAGCAGCTGCAGTCCAGTCACCCCTGTGGTCACCAGGGGGATACAACAAAGACTTCCCTGTACTGGTGAGGGTCCCGGCTGAGATGGGCAGAAGGTGCCTCCAGGGGGGCTGGGCACAGCCCCCTTGACCTGAGCTGCAGGGACAGTGGTAAAGCCATCACACTACATACACCTGACACTTGGATCTGGCGTCTTACACGTGATGAACACACCAGACATGTGACATTTGGGTAGGAGGACAAAAATCTAACACTGCTTTATTTAGTTTCCATTTGATACATCTTAAGAGAGTGATGGGGGCCGGCATTGTGGCGCAGCGGGTTAAAGTCCTGGCCTGCAGTGCCAGCATCCCATATGGGTGCCAGTTCAAGTTCCAGCTGCTCCTCTTCCAATCCAGCTCTCTGCTGTGGCCTGGGAAAGCAGCAGAGGATGGGCTAAGTCCTTGGACCCCTGCACCCGTGTGGGAGACCCAGAGGAAGCTCCTGGCTCCTGGCTTCCAATCAGCTCAGCTCTGGGCGTTGCCTCCATTTGGGGAGTGAACCAACAGATGGAAGACCTTTCTCTATGGTTCTACCTCTCTCTATAACTCTTTCAAATATATAAAATAAATCTTTTAAAAAATAGAAAGAGTGACGTTATTATAAAATGTCAACATTTAAACATGGCAGGAATTAGATCCCTAACCACAGACTTAGAATGAAGCATTTCAGACATCAAGTTAAAATACGTTAAGCAGGGTTCTCCCCTCAAAGTTCAGGCAGAGGGAAGACAAGCAAAGGAACTGAAGACCACTGCTGCAGAGCCCACGTCAAGGGCTGTTCCCCAGGGAAGCCTAGCTGCCCCTCCCCCCACAGTTCCCAGGGGACTAACAGTGACCTAGGTGTGTCTGGAACTTTCTATCCATCCTTTCAGGGATGCCAGTCATGTCTAACCCATCCCCTCTGGTGCAACGTAAGCTCTGAGGGTGTGTTCTCCCAGCACATAATAGGTCTTCAAAGGTGCAGGCATTAGGGGCAGTGGCTGAGACCCCTCTTGGGACACTCACATCCCAGATCAGAATGCCTGAGTTTCAGTCCCAGTTCCACTCCTAATTCTGGCTGTGGGAGGCAGCAGCTGACGGTCCAATGATTTGGTTACCTATGACCCAAGTGGAAGACCCAGAGAGTTCCCAGCTCCTGACTTCAGCCTGGCCCAATCCCAGCTTTTAGGGGAATTTGGGGAGTGAATCAGCAAGTAGGAGATCGATCTCTCTCTCTCTCTCTCTCTCTCTCTCCACCCTTCAAATACATGACAATTTCAAAACATAAATTAATAGGTCATCAGGATATTATCAATGTCTATGTAGTAAGTTACTGTTACCTTTATCAGGTGTTTTTATCCAATTGCATTAATTACTATGATTCTAAGAGCCTCACCAGACACAAATGCACACAGAAATAAACATGCACACCCCCCCACAGCATCCACCTCACACGCGTACCAGACACTACACCACACACACAACACGTACCACAAGCCACACATACACACCTCACACCACGCACGCTCACCATGGATAGTACCATCTTTTTTAAGATGAGAAAACCAAGGCCTCGTGTAAACCAAGGCCAGGCACTCACCCAAGGTCGCCTGTCGCTCTCTGAGCCACAGCAACTGCGCAGCCGCACCTGCCAGGCGCCAGCTTACAGCACTGCACAGAGACCCAGCAGCTGCCACAGGCCAGCCCTGCTGCAGCCACCCAGGTGACAGAAATGCTTCCAGATGCTTCCCAAGCTCCTTGTAGACCATCTGCTGCTACAGCCATCTCCAGAATGGCTGCCAGCACTGAACACGGCCCAGCTAGGGTCCAGGGTCTGAGCGCTCAGCTACTCACAGCCCCAGGCAACGTGGGTGCTGCTACTGTGCACCCACTTTCCCCGTGGGTGGGGAAGCAAAGGCTCCAGAAAAGCTGCTGACCTGTGCGACCAGCAGCTGGCACCCAGCAGAGCCAGGAGAGAGACCGAGATCCCTGCGGACAGTACCCTGGACTGGCACCCATAGGATTTTGCCTATGTTTTGTGCATCAGCCTTGTTTTGCACTTTCAAAACAAAAGTCACCTTTAATCCATCTGTATGAAACCCGTGTCCTTCCCATAGCAAGATGGTGAGCTGGAGTGGCGCTGCCAAGAAATACTGCCGACCACACCACAGGGCCAGGCCTCCCACCTTAGAGGAAGTGCTGCTACGTCACTCAGCGGTGATGGGGATGGAGCAGCAGCCTCAGCCTCCCAGGCTGGGTGGGGCATGGTCAAGGCTGTGGCCCTGTAGAAGCCAGGGTGGCCCTGTCCTGGAGCCCGGAGGACACTGGATCACCCATCTCCTTGTTTCTAACTCCCTTTCAAATTGCTGCTAGGAGACCACACAGATTTGCTCTTCCTCTTTGATGATGACAAAGAGGGAGCAGAAAATAAAAAGGAACACAGGCTCCACCCAGCAGGTGCCCCTTCCCAGAATGGTTCCAGCCAGGCCACAGCATTGAGAGGCAGGAAGACAAAAGGCTGGAGCCGGGAGGGAAGGGGTTGCAAAGTGGGGACAGGCTTGGATCTCAGAACCTCAGAGCTGGAGATGACCTCCTGACGACCTAGTGCAGCCTCCTGGTTGATAGACAAGAACACGAGGCACAGAGAAGGGCAATGTTAATGCTGTAACCCAGGTCTCCCAAAGCACAAATCTCCCCAGGGCACTCTCCCGATAGGATTCTCTGTAGCTCCCCACCACGTGGATCAAGGCTAAACCCCTCCAACCTTCAAAGCCCCCTTCTCTCTGGAGTACCATTGTAGCACCCACAGTGA
Organism: Oryctolagus cuniculus; assembly: GCF_051225735.1. NCBI lineage: Eukaryota > Metazoa > Chordata > Mammalia > Lagomorpha > Leporidae > Oryctolagus > Oryctolagus cuniculus. The sequence continues at coordinate 119,585,621 of NC_142876.1, read as the reverse complement.
AACTCGGGCCCAGCCACAGCCCCCACAGCCACAGCCTCTTAAGCAGAAGCAGAGAGAGCCTTCAGACCCAACGGAGCTAGAAATTCTCTTTTACCAAAACCTCCACCAGGAAGCACAGGGTCCTCTGCCTTGTGTTGGCGCGGTACACTGGTCGGAGCCAGTGTGACACCTACGCACCCTTGCTGTGTCACCCAGGACAGCTTCCCTGCACAAAGCACACCCCCGAATCACCCCTCCCTTGAGGTCTGCCCCACCCTGCTCCAGGCCCTGGCCCCCACTGCCCCAGCTTCTGTCTCCCTGGTTTTGCCTTTTCTGGAATGCCATGGAGCGGGGCCCTGCCCACGTGTAGTCTTTGCAGACCAGCTCCTGTCACTCAGCAACAGGCACAGAGGGTGCTCCCGCATCTCTCCAGGGCCTGAGAGCGCATTTTTTTTTATCTTGATGCAAGCAAGATGCTATTGTTTGGAATAACAGCCATAATCTTTATCTTCCTTCATCTATCAAAGACACACTGGTTGCTTCTAGTCATTAGCAATCAAGAATAAAGCTGTCATAAACACCTGTGTCCAAGCTTTTACATGGACTTACATTTCAACTCATTAAAAAGGATAAATGTCCTTTTTATAAAATTAATTGCTTTTATTGTTTAGAGCAATTTAGGTTTATAGAAAAGAGGAATCCAATTTCTAAGTAGGATGTATAGGAATTCTTTTTTTTACTACATACAAAAAATTTGAAAGTTACAAAGGTGTACCGAGAAGTCTCTCCCCTCCCTGCCCATCGCCGCTTTGTCCCACCCACCAAGGCAGCTGGGGAAGCGGGTTCATGTGTACCCTTCCAGAAGCAAGAGCATCTAGGGACCGTGTGTGCAGACGTCAGCCACGCTGTTTCATCTGTTTGCCGGCACAGTGCTGGGTCCCTTACCTTGCTCTTTTTAGAACACATTGCGGGGCAGGCCATAGCACTGCACAGAGACACCCCTCATCCTGCTCCATGGCACTATCAAATTCCACCGTGAACACTGCTAGCCAGGCGTCTCGGCAGGACGTTCAGGTCGCCCGTGTCTTTGACCGTCACCACCCATGTGCAGTGAACAACCGCACGAGCTTCCTCTGGCAGCTGTGCAGGAGCAGCCTCGGCCTCTGCGTGACCCACTCGTACTCACAGAAGTGCAAGTGCCAGCGCTAGAGGCCTCTGCACTAGGCCCTGACACTGCGGAAAATGAGGCAGAATCCAACTGTGCTCCTGGGAGAGTCCCAGAACTACTGAAAAGGCAGACAGGCTAAACTTCGCTTCTTAAAAACCTTGGGTCCCTGGATGGAGAGCAGTTTAAGGCAGAACAAGACTGGCCTTGAGTTACTGTTGAGGGTCTGCTGTAGTGGGCAAGGGGAGCGGGCTTCTCATTCTATTCTCTATACATCTGCAGTGTCTGAGATTTTCCCTAATAAAAAAGGAAGGGGGAAAAAAGCAGACAAAGCCAGAAACTTGATGCCAAGCCTACAGCCCAGCTGAACAGGTCTGACCAGTTAGGAATGCCAACAACTCACTCCCAGAGACCTCAGCCCCCAGCCTGCAGGAGGCCCTCCTGGGTTAGAAAGAGGGGCCCAGAGAATGACCATACAAGCAATGGTCAATGCTGCTTCGCTGCCCCAATCAGTTCTAACCCTTGACCCGGCCCTGAGAACTCAGCAACTTGCCCTCCTTCCCTACCCAGGCCCCACATAAAGTTCTCACCAGTGCTGGGCAGACTCCCCATCCCCGGCCCTTCTCCAGCCCTGCTGGCCCCAAGGCCCCAAGGACTCTGCCACTCTGCTCCCCATGGCTCCAGGAATCCGCCCCAGATAGGGCAGACCCTCAGGTGATCACAGTCTCAGCCCTGATCCGTGCAGTGCCAAGGGCCGGATCTGGGCTGACTCAGCTGGCTAGGCGCGTGACCTTGGGCAAGTCACTTGACCTCTCTGGGACTTGGCTTTTCCCACTGCAAAATCTCAGGAATAAGAGCAGACGTTGCTGAAACTGAGTGCTTCCAGGAATTATCTCCATGGGCCATGCCACGGTCATAGGAGGGACCTTCCCCCCTCAGAGCAGGTGACTGAGGCACACAGGTGCAATGTGCACGAAACATTAAGGGGCCTTCAGAGCCCTCATCTCCTACCCCTCACCAGAGGGCTGCCTGAGCACGTGTCACGCACACTGCACCTAATCAGCCAGGTCATACGCTCTGTCTTCCGCACTCTCACAGTCAATCAAAGGCCTCCAGCCCCAGGGGCCTTTCTCTAGGCCAGTCCTATCTGCCTGCAGCTGTGTGGGGGTGGGAGGGCCCCAGGGAAACAGCAGGTGCTCCCCGAGTACTTCCCGCAGAGTGTGCGGGAAGGTGCTGCAGAGCTGAGTGGTATCTAACCACGGCCAGGGCCATGCAGCCTGCGGGAGATCTCTGACCTCACAGGGGATTAGCGGTGGGCACATATCCAGGGCTGTAGGGGTGGGAGACAGGAGACACACCCCACCACAGCCCAGAAGCAGACTCAGTTCTGCTGGCCCTGTGCCTGGGCCCCCTGCTCAGACTGCTAAGCCACCCCTGCTCGGCAGGCAGCAGCAGCAGAAAGCCGGGTGGTAAGAAGGGTCCCTACCGCGTCCGCACGTCTGTGTCCCACTCACAGCTATTCCCTCCCACAGAAGCTGCCTCCATAGCTTCCAGGTGCTCAGAGAGATGCAAGGAGGAGCCAGGAGGAGGCCACGACCCTCCCTCCAGGGGCTCTGCATTGACCAAGGGCTGTGATCAATCTCTGGTTCCAGTCACCACTCCCAGCCTGGTGGCCACGGGTCCCTGAAGGTCAGACATGTTTAAGTGGGGAGAGATAAGTTGAACCTCCAGCTGCATCCCCTGACCGGGGTGCTTCTCCAAACGTGTTCAACCCCACTGTCCGCGTGGCCTGGGGAACACCCTCCCCAAGCCCCACAGCCAGCCCCGCAGTGCGCCTTCGCTGAAGACGGCCCACCCCACACTCACTTCCTGGGTTTAAATCACCTTGTTTTTTCCTTGTGGAATGCTTTATGATATCACTGCAAATGGCAACACCGCAATCACTCACCACTAACAGAAGGCAACCACACAAGTTAACACGGCGGACACCAAATACCATCACTAAAGCCCACCGAGATCCTGCAACCCGAGACTCACGGGCTCCTGATAAGGGGAATTTGCAAACGTTTACGGGAGGTGTCGAAGACAGGCACGCAGCTCAGGGCAACCTTCTCTCAGAAGGCTGAGGTTGCATGACCCAAAAGGAAGCAACTCGTCTGTGAGTCAATGCTATTTCCCTCTGGGGGCCACATAAAATCGCCACCTCTTCCCCCGCACCGACACGTGACTGCAGGAGTGCTTGTCCCTCACTTCAGCAAACAGTGAAGCTTACAAAGGGGGCTGCACGGGACAGCGAGCCCCACCCCCATGTGATGCCAGGACCTGGCTCTCCTGGCACCGGGCTGCATGCAGCTCTTTTGCCTGCAGCCCCTCCCACAGGCACTGGCGTGGCACCTGTGCCTGCTAGCGTGGTAGGTCACAAACTCAAGAGCATGTTGAAAAGTTCACAGGGAAACAGGATTATGAGGGTTTTTTTTAATGCCAACAACATTTTGATATCCACGCAGTTTTTTCATGATAGACTTTTTCCAAATACTTTTTGGAAGACCCCTACCCTTCCTTGGATTTCTAAATGAAGAAATGAAATGTATATGGCACAAACTGAATAATGGCCCTCAGAACATTCCCAGCTCCTAACTCCTAGAATTGTGAGTGACCTTCCTGGCAAGAAGGGGCAAGGCAGCCGTGACCAGAGGTTTTTTGAGACAGAGGGATTATCTTGGGCCAGGTGGGCAAATGCTGAATGCAGTCCCTCAGGGGAGTCGCAGTCCCACAGTCACCCTCACAGGGGAGAGGAGGAGGAGATTTGGGCCAGATGAGACCAGCAGCAGAGATGTGTGATGCGGCTACAAGCCAAGGATTGCAGGCAGCCTACGAGTGGGCAGAGGCAGGGGGCAGGTTCTCCCCTGGTGCCTCGGGGTAGGGGAGGGGGATCACCGCTAAGCCAGCACATGGACTGTTGCCTGGTGAAACCGACCTCAGGCTCTGGGCTTCCAGGACTGGACTCGGTCAGCAGCTCCAGCAGCCACAGGAAACTAACACAGTGTCCAGAACCCCACTGTGAAAGCTCTGCAGAACTGGAGACCCTGGTCTCGTAGGTGAGCCATGCAGGAGGGCCGCCAGCAGGGGACGAGCTGAGAGGGGAGGGCCACTCTGCCACACCCTGTCCCCGGCACGGCCTGATCAGCAGCCACCATGGCTGGGGTGGAGGGGGTCGCCACCTTCATCCCGGTAGTTATCGGGGGACCTTGAGTTCCATCTCAGGGGAGGGAGCCTGGCCCCTGCCTGCTCTCTGGCTTCCTGTCTCACTGTGCGATTTCTCCCTCTAGCCACTGCTCCAGCCACTGTGGCTCCACCCACTGTGAGGCCCACGCTGATGTCACCCCCTCAGACTTCCAGAACTCTGTGCTGAGTTTCCCGGCCTCAGATGCTTTGTCTTAGTGATGGAAAAGGGATGGATATGAGAACACCCCTGTGTCTGCAGGAGAGGCCACGAGGAGGGTCCCTGCCCTCGTGGGTCCCCAGCGTAGCGGGAGGCCAGGCAGACCTGAGTGACAGAGTAACTGTCAATGGAGAGGGGTGAATCCCCCCCAAGGGCCTGCAGGCATGTACACAGAGGACTCTCTGGGCAGGGAGTTATCACAGCCCGGAACGTGACAGCTTGCATACAGCACAAGCACCCAGCGGCAGGCGGGTCAGTCAAGATTCCTGGCCCCTCCAGGCCACGAACTCCTGTGCAGCTTCAAGTTCACGTCACATGGGAGGAGTCCACGGCCTTAGAAAATGCCCATCAAGTATTATCAAAGGACAAAGGGAGGTTACGAAAACAGGATGGGTGGCTCAGTCCTCCCAAGACAGGATTACAGCCACCCACGCACAGGGAAAAGACAGCAAACCACGCCCCATGGGCCCACAGGCCTGCTCCTCGCATCAACCCTGGGCCCCAGGTGAAGCCAGGGCTTGGCAAACTCCTCCTGGCAGGGGCCAGACAGACAGCATTTTATGCTTTGCAGGCCACAGGTCTGTGGTACAGCTCCTCAGCTCTGTCCCCACAGACATGCAGAAATGATGCACCTGGCTGTCCCAGGAACCCTCATTCAGATAAAAACAGGCAAAGACCAGATTCAGCCCAGGGCTCTGTTGCTGACTTCTATACTAACCACCATGCTTATGTGTATTTTCCAAGCCTTCTACACAACAGGTAATGTCTCCTGTAACATGGGGAGGCCAGCACATCTTTCAAACACTCATCAACATGGGGCTCTGAGAAGCCACAGCTGGGTGTGACCCATGGAAGGTGACAACCTCAAATGCAAAGGCATTTCAAGTGGCCCATGAAAAAAATAGAGCTAAAAGATGAGGTTACTCTGGTGCAAAAGAAGAAGTCTTGAATACATCGGAGATTTCTGTAAAAATTTCCATGGAAAATGCATACGATGAAAAAACTACTCACAAATGTTCGAGTTCTTTGCACCAAAAATAAACTTATCATTGCACTCCACTTTTCCATGGACTTTCTGAAGTTGTCCTCATATTTCGTGGGGGGAGGCAGATAACATGACTGTGATTAGAGGCCCAGTGTCTTGAACAAGACAAAGAACACACAATCTGACAACATCTATTCAAATTCACTTGATGATTAAGGCTGGGGCTGCTCAGTATACGCCGACTGGGAGCCTCCAGCTCCTGACTCCAAGGAGCCTTTGCAGCAAGTCTCACTTCACCCAAGCCAGCCCTGCTGGGTTCAGCCCACAGCCCCACAGCTGTCTCCACCCTGAAGCCATTAGCTTGGCTGAAGAGCCCAGCCCCTACAAGAGCTCTGCTCTTGCTCTGGCCATGAGCACCTTCCCCTGATGGTGGCAGGAAATGGGATGAGCCCCTTCCACTTCGAGTGACAGCGCCCCACGGAATCACAGCCACAGCAAAGTCAGTGTATTTTGTGCGCACTGCACAGGGGCCCAAAGCCTTGCCACAGGATGGGAAGGCTAAACACCAGGCTGAGCGACGTGTGTCTCTGAAAGCCACAGCAGTTATCACCCACGACTTGACCCTAGCAACTTCAAAGACTCCTGCCAAGTGGTTTTTGGAGAGGATAGAAGGAGAAACACGGATGTGACACCAGGCTTGTGTCTGCGTGTGTGTGTCTTGGCGTGTGTATCTATGCGTCATGTGTGCATGTGTCTATGTGTGTTTGAGCATGTATGTCTGTAAATGTGTATGCATGTATCTTTCATGTGTACATACACATGTGTACATAAGTGTGTCTATGTATCCCTGTGTGCACCGTGCGTGCATGTGTGTACTGCATGTTTTCTTCCCCCTCTGTGTAACTCCATAAAGACCGTCAAAAGGAATCTCATTCCAGCACACAACACAGAGGTTTGCTCCTAGAGGAGGCAGCAAATGGGGCCTGGCCACTTGGACGAGTCTCCTTCCCACACTGCACACCAAGCAAGCCCTCACAGTCATCATTAGCACTTCTTGCTGTCAGTCAGCAAACCACCAAAATTGTCGGGGTGGGGGGGACCTGCAGGCCTTTAAGGACAGATGCGCAGCACGCAGGAGGAAGGGGGGCAGAGAGGTGCCTTCTCAAACACTGAGCCCAGCGAATCTCAGAAAAGCGCAGGATCATTGTAGCTGCCCAGCTCAGGCCCAGCTTCGAGCCCGGGACACACAAGGTGGGGCACACGCACTCTGTGGACTGCTCTACGCACCTCACACTCAGATGCAGTCTTGCAACAATGAACTCCGGGTAAGGCCCAGCCCTGCCGCATCCTGGGACCCCCAAGACCTGCCTCAGAACTGGGAGAGAATCACGTGTGATACTGCAGGCACCACACAGGGCTCTGTAACAGGAGACGGGTCTACCTCCCGCGTGACTCCTGGGTCTTGGTAGGACGACTCCCCTGTGAGCAGCTGCTGCTGAGAATTAGCACACATCTCACTCGCACGCTCGCTGGCTGGGATACGGCGGCGAGAGGGGCCAGAGAGGAAACACTCCCTTCACGGACAGATCTCCCGGTGTCGTCACGAACAGCAGCAGCCAGGCCACGGTCCAATCAGTCACCCCAGGCTCAGTCTGAGCACTCGCTACCCTGATCTGTTTGTCCTTCCAGCAGTGAGAACATTCAAAATCCTCCTTTTTGGTTACTCTGAAATACACAATATGGTGTTGCGACTGTAGTCACTCCGCCAGGACTCACTCGTCCTATCTCAGCTGACCACTCTCTCCACATCTCCAGAAAGCAGAGAGAAGTCACCTGGAAGTCTCACAGCAAGTTTCCTTTCCCTGTTTCCTTGTCCGGCCATTCGTCTACACCTGCACCCACACAGACCAGCACATGCCAGGGTCTGTGCTGGGAAAGTGGAGCACGACCACAGGGAGGGCCCGAGAGCTGCCGGAGGTGGCCAGCAGAGATCGACGGGGACCACAGAACGCAGCATCACAGTGCCCCAGGACAGACCACGCACAAGGGGAGTGCGGGAAGGACACCGGGGAGATGGGAGGAGCCCAATTCAGACAGCAAAGCCTGAAGTGGGGAGAGGGGCCCCCCAGGTGAGACAGAGCAGAGACGGCACAGGGACTACGGCGAGTGGGCAAAGGGCCCAAGGTCAGGAAGTGCCCAGGGTGCTCGGGGGCTGGAGAGGCATCTGGCAGGGCTGGGAGAAGTCCAGCAGACGGGGGAGACACTCAGGCAGAAGGGGCTCTTTGGGGGCAGGCGTGCGATGCAGCGATTCGATGCCACTTGGGAAACACACGTCCCATATCACAGTGCTTGCATTTGAGAGCTACCTTCGAAGACTTTCAATTCCAGTTTCCTGCTGATGCACACCCTGGGAGGCAGCAAGTGATGGCCTGCATACCTGGGTCCCTGCTACCCACATGGGAGACCTGGGTTCTGGGTTCCTGGCTTTAACCTGGCCCAGTCCCGACTGCTCCAGGAATTTGGGGAATGAACCAGCAGACGAAAGATACCTACCTTGTCCTCTCTCTCTCTCTGCCCTGTTCAAATAACGAAATTTAAGACAAACAGTCCTGAAGGCTTCATTCAAGGTACTAAACCCCGCAGTCAGAGACAGGACAACTTGGTGGCAACTGTAGGACAATGGCAAACTGTCAGCAGAGACAGGAGCTCAGAAGCACTAGGGAGGGGCCGGTGCCACCACCAAGAGATCCATCAGGCACCTTCCCTCCAGCAGGTACTCTGCGTGCTGCCTGACAAATCCTCGTCCAGCGACTGACCAGAGCCCACGGTGAACACCGAGGTTCCGGTGACACAGGGACAGCCTGTGACGGCGTCCGGTTCTAACTCATGGACCCTGCAGTTGGTGGGGGGAACAGGGAATGATTCAATGCTACTGCTACCAGAACAGCGCATTCGAGGCCAAACTGAGATGAGAGGCACAGCAGGCAAGCCCAGCCTCAGTTTCCAGATTTCACACACGAGGAAAAGGAAGCCAGGAGGAGTGACGAGGTAGCTTCTAAGTAAACCGTGTGCTGCCTTCACTCTCACCCGTGCACTCCTGCTCACTCCTCAAGGCCAGGTCAGGGCTGGCGCTGTGGCTCAATAGGCTAATGCTCCGCCTTGCAGCGCCGGCACACCGGGTTCTAGTCCCGGTCGGGGTGCCAGATTCTGTCCCGGTTGCCCCTCTTCCAGGCCAGCTCTCTGCTATGGCCCAGGTGTGCAGTGGAGGATGGCCCAAGTGCTTGGGCCCTGCACCCCATGGGAGACCAGGAGAAGCACCTGGCTCCTGCCATCGGATCAGCGCGGTACGCTGGCCGTGGCGGCCATTGGAAGGTGAACCAACAGCAAAGGAAGACCTTTCTCTCTGTCTCTCTCTCTCACTGTCCACTCTGTCAAAAAATAAAATAAATAAATAAATAAATAAAAATTTTTAAAAAGGCCAGGTCAGACGTCTCATGGGGACACCATGTGACTTGGTGATGGAGCACAGCAAGGGATGGGAAGGGCTCCTTTCACACTCTGGCTCGAAACAGGGGGTACAGCAGCACTTGCTGTGAGGTGCGGGCGGTGAGGCTACCCCCGCTAACCACAGAAGTACCGACCCTAAGCCAGACTGCATGTACGTCCAGAAGTTTCCCTGTAATGCACACACAGTACTGATCCCACGTGCAAGATGAGGAGGCTGAGGTTCAAAGGGAGTTGGTCATTTGCCCAAGGCTGCACCCCGCCAGCCGGCTGCGTGCAAAGGTAAACACGCACCAAGAGATGTGGGGTTGTGGGTGAGTGAGAAGCAGGCTGGAACACTGGCATCTGGCTGGGCAGACACAGAGCCAGGGCTGGGGAACACTGACCCTAACTCCACAGGAGGTGACACATGGGGAAAGCGAGGCCCAGCTAACGAGCTCCCCAAGGCCGCAGAGCAGCAGCCTCAACCTGAGCCCAGACCCGGCTGCCACCTCTCAGATTCCCGCCCTCACCCTGTCACTCATCAGCCTGGCCTCATGCCGGGTTCTGTGGTCCTGGGGACCTAGGTGTCAGCCAGATGAAGCCCTCCTGAGAAGATGTCGGCCGAATGACATGCGTGAGGGGGGCAGAGGAGACTGACAGCGTGTCCTTGGCGACAGGCACACAGCACTTCCTTTGGTGCTATGGGAAGTGGCCGCCAACTGCGTCCTCGGATCCAGAATGAGGACAGAAGCAAGGCCGGGGTAGGGTGCTATGGACAAGGGTGACCCCGAGCTAGCCCGAGCCTGCGAGGCTCAGACAGACCCCAGCCCTGACAATCTATGCCGCTGCCCTGGTTTCTCCAAAGCCCCTGTCTGGGTTTGGGAGCGGAATGCCTCAGGGGTCCCACCTCCTACCCTGGCAATATCTCAGAGCAGAGAGGGACTGTGGGCTGGCAGGGGGCCTCCCGCTGGCGTCTGGGGCAGAAGCCGGCAGTCCCCAGGGTCCCACGCGCTTGCGGGAGGTGCCTGCTTGTCCTCCTGCAACACCAGCTTCTGTCTGACAGCCCCGCTGTAACTCGGCCCCAGCAGGACACGCCCACACCCAGCCTTTCCCACGCAGGGCAGTGCACAGGCCGAGGAGTGTGTGCTGTGGTCACCAGCGGAGCTGCAGGCAGAGCTTCGCAGGGTTCACGCAGAACAAGGACAGCCAGCAAGTCTCGCTGGTCCCTCTCCCTCCTGGACCACAGAAATGTCTTCCCAGAATGCTCTCAACTAGGGTGACAGAGGAAGCACACTGGGTGAAGCCAGGCTTGCCAGGAGCTACTGTGAAAAGGCAGTCCTGGCTCCTAATCATACCACACAGCCACCTAATGCTTGCTGCTCTTCAAAACCCACTTACAAGCATTCCTTATGAGACCCCATGGGGCCTGCGACTTATAACAGGGAGCCTGAGACGATGGGCCCCTAGGGTGTGGGGTCAGCAGCAAGCGCTGGGTCTCACCCTCTCCACGCTGCCCCACACCCCTGCCTTGCTCCACTGGCCAGCAACCCAAGGCACAGCTCTTTACAGTTTATAATCTTCCCACAAATCCAAGACAGAGCAGGAGACCCCAAGGCCCCAGCTGCCAGCTGGCTATGAACTCTGACCAAGGCCTTTTTTTTTTTTTTTTTTTTTTTGCAAAAGCAGAGAGGCAGAGATAAAGAGAGACAGAGAGAGAGGGAGAGATCTTCCATATGCTAGTTTACTCCCCACGTGCTCGAAACAGCCAGGGCTGGGCCAGGCCAAAGCCAGGAGCCAGGAACTCCATGCAGGTCTTCCATATGGGTGGCAGGGACCCAAGTTCTAGTACCATCACCCGTCGCCTCCCAGGGTGTGCAGGAAGCTGTACCAGAAGTGGAGTCAGGATGCAGGCACACTGATACAGATGCAGGCATCCTAGCCACCATGCCAAGTGCCTACCCTGAACCCAGGACTTTCGATGCCCAGGGAGGCGAGTCAGCTGCATGAATGGCCCCACCTTTTCACTCCTTCTGTCACTAAAGGGGCAAATTCCATCTCCCCACTCCAGCGACTTACATGGCCCTACCGAAGGTGGTATGCCAGTTGCAACCTGAGCCCCGAGAGGCTGCGAGTGACCACTTGCTTTGCACTCCTTCCTCACCAGGAGCACCTGCCTGGGCTGGGCTGCAGACAGCATGATGTGCCAGCTGCACTGCCCTTGTCACCTGAGCCAGAAACAGTGACCTAAAATCATGCGCCTGAACCCAGCCAACATCAACAGAGCTGCCTCACTGACCCCCAGACACCTACAGATGCGTGAGCAATAAACACTGGCTGCTGAGTGCACGGGGCTCCATGGGTGGCATGCACGATGCTATGGAAGTGGCCGTCAGATACAGAGCACCAAGCACCTGTCTCACCCCTCCATAAGTCACTCAGTTCGAGTGTGTCCAGTGTCTGCCCCGGGCCCAACGCTGTGCAAGCCTGGGGAGAGGGCGCAGTGTGAGGCAGACCCCACCCTTGCTTTCTTGGAGGAGCCAGATCAGGAAAGTGGAGAGGCAAGCAACCAGCAGTGAGGAGGAAACCCTGGGGCGGGGCAAGCCCGTGGGGGGGGGGCCCTAGGAGGGGCTCTTGAGATCAGTGAACCTCCAAGCTGGCCAGGGAAGGAACTGTGAGAGAAGTGAGCAGCCATGGAGAATGTTCCAGAAGGCACAGCCTGGCAGCAGTCTCAAAGGTAAGGGACCACAGAGCTGGAGGCCCAAGAAGTGAGGAGGGATAGGAGAGCAGAGTCAGAGGCAGCACCCAAAGGACCTAAACTTCCTCCTGGGCACTTTTTCCTTATCTGTGTTCAAGGTCAAATCAAAGCTGGAAATAAAAAACAGGAGCTTAGGCCGGCGCTGTGGCTCACTTGGCTAATCCTGCGGCGCCGGCACCCCGGGTTCTATTCCCAGTCGGGGCACTGGATTCTGTCCCGGTTGCCCCTCTTCCAGGCCAGCTCTGCTGTGGCCAGGGAGGGCAGTGGAGGATGGCCCAAGTGCTTGGGCTCTGCACCTGCATGGGAGACCAGAAGCACCTGGCTCCTGGCTTTGGATCGGCTAGAACGCTGGCCACAGTGCACCGGCCGTAGCGGCCATTAAGGGGGTGAACCAACGGAAAGGAAGACCTTACTCTCTGTCTCCCTCTCTAACTCTGCCTGTCAAAAAAAAAAAAAAAAAAAAAAAAAACCAGGAGCTTTTTCCACACACAGTGAAACAGAGGCAAAAGCCACAGGGCATTTTCAGGGGACATCCAAGCAGGCAGCCTCCTGGGTCAGCAGCAGAAGCCCCTGCATTCAGGTGTGAGTCAGGGGTTCCACCCACCTGGAGCTGCGGGTGCTCTGCAGTCTCTCCCCCAGGGCCTGGGGCGGGAAACAAAGGCTGACCGCTGGAATCTCCAGCACAGCGCTAAGGCGGCCGGCACGCTTCACCTCCACGCAGAGGGCGGGGAGAGGGAGCATCTCAACGGAGGCACTCGTGTGCTCACTCCCCCATTCATTCATTCAGCCAGACAAGAACGGCTCCCTAACTGGCCACATTCTGCAAGTCCCTGACCACGTGCCCGAGAGAACTGCAGGACAACTGCGCCTTAATCCTGTCCTCAAAGCCTTTTCCAGCTAGAAGGGCCTGGGGCGATTCTGGACTTTGCACACAGGCAGATGCTGGAGGAAGCGCTGGAAGCTGGCTGAGAATGGTCAGACTGGTTACTCAGATGGTGCATTCATCCGGCGGGGTTTGGAGAGCGGAAGGTGAGGTGGCCTCAAGCCACCCTTCAGCTTAGCCGCCAAGCCGAGCAGGGAAGGTAAAATACGTGTGGAATGGCGGGCAGCACAGCTAACAAGGATGAAAGGGCAGAGAGAGTCAGATGGCGCCTTCGGGCTTCAGAGGAGGACAGGATGGGCCATATCTGACCGACGGTGCCAGCTGAGGCTTCTAGAAAGATGGGGGTACTGAGCGGAGTGGGAAGGACATGCAGGACAAGGAAGCCACCCAAAGCATGGAGCTAGGACACCTGGCTCCCACCTGTGGGCTCACTCGGGATGCCTGGAGCACAGGCGCTGAGAATATGCAAAGGGAGGAACAGCTCAACAGGGAAGTGGGAATCAGATGAAGGAAGTCCTAAGAGGCCACCAGAGGAGACTGGACTTCAGCCAGAAATACTGAGGCCAAAAAGTGACATCAGCGTGCCTTTCAGAAAGACTACTCTGGCTGCCCAGTGAGGTGGTCATAAGGGACAGAGCAAAGCCAGCAGGCACTGTAAAGAAAATCCTGCCAGGACCGGTCCAAGAAGAAAAGACAGATGTGAGAGACACACTCCACCCTGCTGGACACCTGGCTGGATGGGACGGGCACAGTCCAAGGTCTCCTGAAGTCGCAGACAAAGCAACCTGTGGAGCTGGCTGAGGCCTTCATGCAGATGGTGTCGGACCTCAGCTCTGCCGGCTGCCCAGGCCTGCTGCCTCTGTCTGATTTTCCAGACATGGTACCAAGTGAACTCTCCAGAAAATGCCCCACGTGCTCACCTGCACCTGGACACCTGCTTCCCAGGAGAGGCAGCCAGTACAGCCCTAACACTGCATATACATCCTCACAATAAACTCTTGGCTGCAGCCAGTGTGAGTGAGTCGATTACACTCTCCGTCCCAGTGTTCACGAGACCCACGTGAGTTGTGGTCATTCCCAAGAGCACTCACTTCGCTGTCCGGCAAATACCAACAACAGCGATCCCAACAGGCAACATTTACTGAACAAACACTACGTACCAGGCGTTGTTCTAAGCATGGTACCAGGATCACTTAATCCTCCTCACAGCATCCTGGGAGGCAAACGCCGTTATTTCCATTTTCAGCTTTAACAACAAACACTGAGACATCCTTTTTCCAGAGTCACGCAATTGCAGAGGGATAAAGTCAACGTGAACACAATCTTCCCAACACAAAACCTGCGTCCTTAACCGTACTCCTCTGATGAGGACACTGAGTCGCAATGTGAGAGGCAGAGTGGACAGCTTTGAGCTGAGTGGGACCTGCGGAGCATCTAGGTCAGCCATTTGATTTTACCGAGGCTTCTGATGTTCAGGGTCACAACACAGGCACAACCTAGCATAACTCGAACGTAATCGAAATGCACACGCGGCCTAAAAAGGGGGCGTGATCACAGATAATGGAGACAACACCAAGTGCCTACTGCATTTACGGCGCAATACTGCAGGCATCCCACACACACGGCACGCGTCCCCGTGGCGTGGTACATGCACTAATCTCTGTGCACTGTGTTCTGAGGGCGATCGATACCGGTGCCCAGCCTGGCACTCTCACGGAGGGATCTCAGCCTTGCGAGGTGGACCGGCCTCGGAAGAGCAGGGCCATGACCCAGGCGTCTGACTCATGGTCCAGCTCCCCTCCTCCACTGCCACCCACAGCCCCTCCACTTGTCGATTTGAGAGGAACCAAGCCAGTTGTGGGCCCTGCCACGTTGCCATTTAGAAAAACCCAGAGCCAAGGACCTGTGCTATTGAGCAATCCACAGAAATTACCCACCCACCCCCCGCCACCACTGCAGCCTTGTGTTCCAGTCCCTGTTTCTAAAGGCCTGGCTGCCACAGCACAAACTCCTCCAAAAGCCCCAGTCCCCCAACTCGGTCTCCCAGGTGGTCCCAGGGGCTCCCCTTGTGCTCACCCCCCGAACAACGAGACTCAGAAGCACCCAGCCGCCAGCTCTTGGGGCCTGGTGCAAGCCCACAGGCGGGGCTCAAACAGCTCCTGCCCCGGTCAGTCTCACCCCCACCAAGGGCACTCCACGGCCATGCCCACTGCGGGCGCCCTGCACAGACCTCACTTAGATCCCTCACTCATGTCCCCGTAGGAGCACCCCTTCCTCGTGGAGGACTTTCCCGAGCATGTGAAGGAAACCTGGGAGCCAAGGAACGGGAAGTGTCGCCAACTGCAGGCCGAGTGGCCGCTGAGTTTCACTGAACTCAGCAAGGAGCTCGGCATGCACGAGATGTTTGCTGCACGCTAGCATTCTTGTTGCACGCTCTCAATGCAGAAATGCTCCCACCAAAGTTCTGGCTTTCTGCATTGCCCTAACACGCAAGCAGAGCGAAGAGAGCAAGAACCTAAGAACCTGCTGCTCCATTCTTTTTTTTTTTTTCTTTTTGGATTTGTTTTTACTTCTCAACAGTCAATGGTTATTTAAATATGCAACCAACTCCACCAGCTTCTAAGCTCAGGGTTTTTTGTTTTTGTTTTGTTTTGTTTTTGTTTTTGTTTTTGTTTTTTGTGTGTCTGTGTCCTGCTTTTTAACCTCAATATTCATTTTTCTTCTAGTCAAAGTTTGTATGAGGAGACAAAATTCATGTAAAACAGCATTAGAAGACTATTTTGTTGCCAAAAAACATATTGTGAAAACCTTATGTATCAATTTAATAAAAGCTTTTTGCAGCAAAGGAAACATACATTTTAATTCTATTTTTCCATGAGCATTTTGTAGCTCCTTTTATTAGTCCATTTCCTGCTGTTCTAATGAAATACCTTGGCTGAATACTTAGAACAAAGGTTTACTTGGCTTCATTTCAGAGGCTCGAGGTCCCAGACTGGGCACCGGCCTCTATGTGGTCTCAGGTGAGGGCCCCTGGCTGTAGAATGAGATCGAGGATGGCATCACCATGAGAGAAGAAGAGAAAGCAAGAAATACCGGGGAGGGCCAGAAAGCCTGAGAGACTTAGGGGTCAGGCTCACCTTTTATAACAGCCCACTCTCTGGAAGCTAACTGATGTCAAGGAAATCCAGTTAACCCCACTGAGGGTAGGACCCGCAGTGACCTCACCCGCGTTCAGTTGGCCCCAGCACCTCAATACTGTCACACTGGAGAGCAAGCCTGCAGCACATGAACCCTTGGGGACACTCAGATCAGAGCCAAATCACAGTAAGGTTCATCCTTTAGTATTTATTTATTTTTTTCGGTATTTGTTTAATTTTGTTTATGTGAAAGGCAGAGAGACAGACATCTTCATCTGTTGATTCACTCCCCAAATACAACAGCCAGGACTGGGGTGGGCCAAAACAGGAGCCCAGAAATCAATCTAGCCCTCCATGGGTGGCAGGGACCTGTGTACTTAAGACATAAGCCACTGCCTCCCAGGATATGAATTAAGAGTAAGCTGGCTAAGAAGCAAAGATCGGAACTGAGCCCAGGCACTAAAACACAGCACTTCTTTCAGCAAGCATTGTGTGTATTCAGCTTCCTTCCTGCAGATCTGAAAATGCATCACGTGGTGGCGAGGACTGGCCCTGCTGAGCACGCCCTCCAGGCTGGCAGGTGCACTCCCCAGCCGTCCCAGGGTGCTCCCTCCTGGCCCTCAGCAGCTGCTGCTGCAGGTGAGTAGCTGCTGTCACTGCTGCTGTCCCGGTGTCAGGGCTTCCCCCCTGGATCTCTGGGTGACCACATGTCTATGAGTAGATACATTTCTGTCATTCCTGGTGCTTTCTTCATCCTAGAATTCATGTTTTCCTTGGTTGTGGGGAAATCTGCATCTGATACATAAATTGGTTCTCATTCATTCTATTTTCTTCTTGAACTCTCACTGACATACACTAGAGCATTTTGCTCTGTTTTCCATGTCTCTTCACTGCTCCTGTATAATTTATCACTCTGGATTGGCGCACTGGTGAATTTCTTGGTACTGATTTCCAATTCACTAATTCTTCCTTCAGTTACGTCCAATATCAAGTGAGTTCCGTTTATTGACGTTTCATTAATAAATCCAGTACAACCACCATGGAAGACAGTATGGAGACTGCTCAGAAGTCTACAAATAGATCTACCACACGACCCAGCTGTCCCACACCTGGAAATACCCAAAGGAAATGAAATCAGCACCTCATGCTGTAAGAGTTTCTCACACCCTCATGCTTCTAGCTGCCCAGTTCACAACAGCTAAGCTATGGAATCAACCAAATATTCATCAACAGATGACTGGATGGGAAAAAAAAGTGGTATATACACACAATGAAATATTACCCAGCAATAAAAAAGAATGAAATCCTGTCTTTAGCAACAAAATGGATGCAACTGGAGACCAGTATGCTTAGCGAAATAAGCCAGATCCAAAAAGATAAATATCGTTTTCACTGATCTAATACAGAGTACCAAAAAATTTGCTGTATATGAGGGAAACGACATCTTGAGATGTGATTATTGTTTATAGCTCTTGTCCACATTCCTGCTGAACAGTGATCTTTTTACCGTTTACCTGTCAAACTATTTAGTGGAACATTAAGCCTGTGACTAAGTAAAGTAAAAACACTATCACAGGAATTTTTTTTTTTTTTTTGACAGGCAGAGTGGACAGTAAGAGAGAGAGACAGAGAGAAAGGTCTTCCTTTGCCATTGGTTCACCCTCCAATGGCCGCCGCAGCTGGCACACCACGCTGATCCAATGGCAGGAGCCAGGTGCTTCTCCTGGTCTCCCATGGGGTGCAGTGCCCAAGCACCTGGGCCATCCTCCACTGCACTCCCGGGCCACAGCAGAGAGCTGGCCTGGAAGAGGGGCAACCGGGACAGAATCCGGCACCCCGACCGGGACTAGAACCCGGTGTGCCGGCACCGCAAGGCGGAGGATTAGCCTAGTGAGCCACGGCGCCAGCCAGGAATTTTTTTAAAAAGTGAAAAAAATCCAAAGCTATATTCTCTGCTTCCTCATGTCTGACAGCTTCTCTCTGATACCATGCACTCTTGTGTTTCTGTCTCCTTCTTGCCTCATTATTTCTAATTTTTTTAACAGATGCTGTTCCTCTCTTCAGCCCTTTGATGACGACCAGCTGCTGGTTATTTCTTACAGGCTGAAGTAAATTCACCTCCCAGCATCGCCTGTGCTGGGTGCACTCCTTCCCTTCTTCCTCTTCCCAATAATTTCCTCACCGGTTCTTTTGAATTGGGAACGTTGGGTCCCCCTGAGTGGGAGGTCTGTGTTTTGTTTGTTGCATTCTCTCTGTCTCTGTCTCTTGTATTTCCCCACAACCTTTCCTTGCACCATTGGAGTCCCCAGCACAGAACGACCCCGGAGTCAGCTCAGGTCTTAATAGATCCCATGGTGCCCAGAAGGCACCGTCACTCGGTCTTGTCACCAAAGCATTAAGGCTTCAGTCCAGGAGCAGAGAGGAATCCCGCTGGCCAGGGGAGCAAGATCTGCCTGCTTATTTCCCAAGGAACTTGGACGCATTCTGAGAAAGTGAGGGCATGTGTTCCCACAGCCAGGACACAGCCAGACAGGGGAAGGCCTGGGAGTTCCAAAGCGCCTCCCCGTACCCATGAGGTTAAAAATGCTCACTGCATCCTGCTTCCTACCCTATGCGAGCCAGCTGCTTCAATATTCCAACTAGGGGTCTCCTACTGTTTGAGTGTGTCCTCCACAAAGTTGCATGCTGGGAACTTAATTCCTCAACGTAGCCACGTTGAGAATGAGGGGCCTGTGGGAGGAGGGTCTGGCCAGGGTCTTGCATGAGAAGACTCCACGCGCACGGCCTGGACTAGCTGCCGAGGATGCACTGGTCACAAAACAAGGCCAGGCTGCCTTTACAGGCTATCTTTCATGCGCACCACGTCCCATCCACTTCCCGCCACAGGTGGAAGCAGCACCCCTCAGGGTGTCAAGGAGGTGCCAGGGCCATGCTCCTGAACCTCCCAAGCTCCACGACTATGAGCACATCACCCCGTTTCTGGTGCTCTGCTGTAGCACCAGGAAACAGACCAAGATGGAACCCACAGCCTTGTCCAGACCTTTCAAGGTGCTTCTGTTTGCAGGTGGTGTACTTTTCCTTGGTGGCAATGAATACCACATGCACTACTCGAGAGAGAATAACTGACATCTATAAAGTGTTCACTCGGTCCTGGTGCAACCTCAGCACTCCACACATGAGCAACTCTGAGTCTCAGGACGACACCATGGGCCAGAGCCTGCTGTTATCCTTACTGAAGGAAGTGCATTGGACGCTTGCCCAAGACCCACCTGCTGGCGCAGGCACAATCTGCCTCCAGCACACCCATTCTTAGTCAGTACACCGTTTTCTCCAAATTATGCTGGGGACCCCAGGAATTCAAGTTTGAGAACCCCAAGAGGGACAGGAAACCCAGGCTAAGGGGCTGATGTTGATTTATGCCTCTTTAATAGATACATGCAGACACCCCACATGTGAAGTCTGACTCCCACAGGCAGAAGAACGAACAGCGGTGCAGCACAGGAAGTCATCCAAAGGGAGTATTTTTCAATGGGAAGGAAAATTCTACAAGGAAAACAGACTTAGACCTGTTCTTTTGCCTCTCAGTGAGCAACAGCTGTTCTTCTCCCCTTATCCTTTTTTGAGGTTTTTCAAAGTCCAACCAAAATAACTCTTTGGGGTTCAAAAAGGACAGGGCATGTCTGGACACCCCCACCCCACCCCCAGGCTGAAGCTCCAAGGGCCACTGGGGCTACAAACAAACTGTACAAGAGCAAATAGATGCCGGGCTTGCCCACCAGGGGAACTGTGAAGCTGGCCACAGAGTCGTCCGACACTCTCGTCTGCCCACACCTGGGAGGGCCCTGCCTGTGCCTCTCGTGGGTGCTGGGGTAGGGAGGAACCACAGCAGAACTGGAGGCCTTTCCGATGAGGTCCTCTTTGCCACTGTTCCTGCAGCAACCCTGGGGACACGACCAGACCCCCAGGTCCTGCGTCAGGAAGGTCGGCCAGCTGTGGGGTAGTCTTCCAGCCCTCAGTGGGTAGAGTGCACCCCACACCCACGATGCCTGAGGGTCACAGCAGAGGGCAGTGTGTGCCACTGAATGGATCCTCCCAAAAGCTCCAGGAAGTGGGGATTAATTACCTCCGTGCCTCAGATAGGAAACTGTCCCAAGTCCCTACCTATGGTCCCCATAGCAGGAGTGACAAAGCCGGGCTCAACTCATGAACTTGAACCACCTGCATGAAGAAACTGAAAGCAGCAGCCTTGTCGCTTGCTTTTCTTGGGAAAAGCACAGAACCCCATGGCCGTCGTGCTGCCAGGGCCTCAGTGCACAGCGGTGCCCACCCTCCTACTCTGCCCCACGGCTGCCTGCAGGAAGCACAGCACCAGCGACAGTGCCCACGGGGACCCACAAGCATCACCCATGCCACTCTAGTCCCTTTAAACCCTCTCACATCAGATCTCGCCTACATGAGGCCAAAGTATGACAGAGGCCTTCAAGAAACAAACAACAACAAAAAAACTTTTTTAAAATTTATTCTGCAAATGGAATGTAGCCATTATCTACCTGCTAGTAACTGTTTCAGCTTCTGCCTCCCAGCACACAGTGATGGTGCTAACCAATGCCAGCCACGGTACAGCTCAGTACGTGTGGGGAAGAATTATCAGGTGTATTAAGGGAAGCAAGTTAAACATTATGAGTAACTACATAGCATGCACAGTTTTTTTTATCAATTCCTGACCACCATATAGCATGAAGATATCCAATCAACAATGTGTGTAACCATATACGGGAGATAATGAAGGTAAAACAGATACTTCAGGAAATGCCCCCCTTTGTTCAGGCCCAGCCTTTTGAATTAGAATCCAACTGAGGGGCTGGTGTTGTGGCTTAGTGGGTAAAGTTGCTGCCTACAATGCCGGCATCCCATATGGGTGCCAGTTCGTGTCCTGGCTGCTCTACTTCCAATCCAGCTCTGTGCTAATGGACTGGGAAAAGCAGTGGAAGATGCCTCAAGTGTTTGGACCCCTACTACCCACTTGCAAGACCTGCAAGAAGCTCCTGGCTCTTGGCTTCAGCCTGGCCTAGTCCTGGCTGTTGCGGCCATCTGAAGAGTGAATCAGACATAGAAGACTTCTCGTTGTCTCTCCTCTCTCTGTAACTCTAACTTTCATATAAATAAATAAATAAATAAATCTAAAAAAATGATCCAACTGAGGCTTATGCTGGCATAAAAGACTACTTCCTGTTAAAGGACTTGGTGTCTTGTTTCTGTTCACGAATCCTGTTACAAAATGCCACCGTGCTCCATGGTCCAGCTCAAGTCCTGAGCTGCCCTGGGGCTGTAACACTGCCTGCCCCCATCCCCTCCCCTGAGACTCCCATGCTGGCACCTGCCTATCCCAAGACTGCCCCTGACTCCTGGGACCTTCCTGTCCTGGGCCC
This sequence comes from Oryctolagus cuniculus, assembly GCF_051225735.1. Taxonomy (NCBI): domain Eukaryota; kingdom Metazoa; phylum Chordata; class Mammalia; order Lagomorpha; family Leporidae; genus Oryctolagus; species Oryctolagus cuniculus. Next base: position 119,564,360 of record NC_142876.1, on the reverse strand, counting down.
ACTTCGGCGCCCGCCAGTCTGCACAGATCCCTGTGGGTGCCTGCCCCACTGTGACCATCTATGAGTCACTCTGCATTGTTCTCTTCTGAGGTCGGATGCCTCACAGCCCTCACCGCCTCCCTGGCCAGCTCCCCTGGCCCCGTGGCACAGCTCCTTCGTGTTTCTGTCACTCGTCCACAGGATGGCACCACCTTCTTCACTTAATAAGTAACCAAGGGGACTCGTGGGCCATATCATTTAGCAGGTCATTGTACACAGCCTGCTACCGCAGTAACTTCATGTTCACAGTCCTGCCCTCCAGGTGGACAACATGCCCATCTCATTTGTCCCGATTTGTCTCCCATCTCCCTACCTTGACTGCAGGTGCTCTGCTGAGAGAAGCCCCCCACTGCCATCCCGCCCACTCCTTAGAATGACAGCATGCACTGCCCATCTCTAAGTGTCTTCCAGCAAAATGACTGTGCAGACAGCGGCAAGTGCAAAGACAGGCCCCCTAGGTGCAGAGGGAGAAGGGAGTCTACGTGTGAGACCCACCCACGAGAGACACTCCTCTCTCTCTCATACCCCTCCCTGCTGCAGGCTGGGTGAGGTCAGCCTCCCCTGTGGACACCTTCAGGAAATCCCCATGCCCTTAGCTCAGCTTAGCAAAGTGTCCCAGGCCCTGTAGTATGGGGTTGAGAAGATGGATTCCAATCCCGGATTTGTCCCCTGGCTACCTGTGTGACATGGGCTACTACTACTCAGAGTGATGCCTTTCTCAAGGAGATACAGTGTGGACTACACAGTGCATTAAGAGTTAATACACATCCTGGTGGTCTCACAAGGGCCCTAGATTCTCTCACTTTCTCCATCACAGGGGCCCCCAGGGCACATCCTCCATCTCCCCCAGGTGTCAAGTGCGTGTGGTGGCTTTGCTTCTAATGAGTAGAACACAGCAAGAGGTGGAAGTGGGTGACTTCCAAGGCTAGATCGTACAAGCACCATGTGGTCCTCCTCACCCCTTTTCTGTGGGGCCACTCACTCTGGAAGCTGGCAGCTCTGGGGAGAGGTCCCTGTGCTGAGGAGCTGAGGCCCCTGACAGCAGCCACGTCAGAGAGACAACTTCAGAGCAGGTCTGCCTGCCCCAGGTCTGACCCTGACTGTAGCTCCTGGGAGACTCTGAGATCCTACCCAGGGCAACCACTCCCGACTCCCGGAAACTGTGTGGGACAGTCAATGTGTCTTGTTTTAAACTGCTCCACTTTGAAATAACTTCACAGCAGTCAATAACCACCACTCACATGAAGAGTTAACCCACAGCAAAAATCAGCCTGGTGCCTGTCATACATAATGCAACCAGTGTTGCTGTATCTTCCATCACAACCACGCAAGGGCATGCACCATTCTCCAAGTATCGCCAATTTAACGTTTAGCAGGGCCGTTGTGGCGCCACAGTGAACCAAGCTGCCATCTGCAATGCTGTCATCGCATAATGGAGCACCAGTTCGAGTCTCAGCTGCTCTGCTTCCAATGCAGCTCCCTGCTAATGTGCCTGGATTCTTGGGCCACTGCCACCCACGTGGGAAACCCAGATAGAGTTCCAGCCTCCTGGATCTGGCCTGGATCAGCCCCAGCTGTTGTAGCCATTTGGGGGAAAGAACCAGGAGATAAAAATCTGTGTGTGTGTGTGTGTGTATCTGTCAGTCTGTCTCTGTCTCTACCACTCTGCATGTCAAAAAAAATAAATCCCAAAAAACAACATCCAGAGACAATTTGAGATCAAAATAAGGGATTGCTACAGGTTATAGCCCATCAAATAAAAGAGAAATCCATGCTGATGTTGATGGCAAATGAGTGAATGAACAACACATATAGGAGGTGAGAGCTCTACCTTGCAAAACGCCATTAAATCACGGAGAAGTAATGACGAAGCTACACAATCACCACGCACCAAACATGGCGCTCCAACTAGGGGGGAGCGTTTGGGGAGGGCTAGAGCACTCACGCAGTCACAAAGGCATTCCCAGCAAGCGCACATTCAACACTAAATTAATGAGTACAAAGTACTCTCACTCATTAACTTTGCAATAGAGAAATCTTGCAGGCACCATCTTAATCAAGTGAGGAATGCCACTGTCTGCAGTGGGGGGACAAGCTGACAGCAGGTACCTGCTTTAGGGGCAAGAGACTCCCAGGGGCAATGTATGTCTCATGCCTCTCTTCACGCCCAGCAGAGGCTCTGTCTACTGGGCAATATGAATGCACACCGCACAGGAAGACCCCTCATCCCACCCCACAACCACAGTGTGCACACCGCACAGGAAGACCCCTCATCCCACCCCACAACCACATGTGTGCACACCGCACAGGAAGACCCCTCATCCCACCCCACAACCACATGTGTGCACACCGCACAGGAAGACCCCTCATCCCACCCCACAACCACCCTGTGTGCACACCGCACAGGAAGACCCCTCATCCCACCCCCACAACCACTCTGTGTGCACACAGCACCAGGAAGACCCCTCATCCCACCCCACAACCACCCTGTGTGCACACCACACAGGAAGACCCCTCATCCCACCCCCACAACCACCCTGTGTGCACACTGCACCAGGAACAACCCCTCATCCCACCCCCACAACCACCCTGTGTGCACACCACACCAGGAAGACCCCTCATCCCACCCCCACAACCACCCTGTGTGCACACCGCACAGGAAGACCCCTCATCCCACCCCCACAACCACCCTGTGTGCACACCACACCAGGTACACCCCCTCATCCCACCCCCACAACCACATGTGTGCACACTGCACAGGAAGACCCCTCATCCCACCCCCACAACCACATGTGTGCACACCGCACCAGGTACACCCCCTCATCCCACCCCCACAACCACCCTGTGTGCACACCACACCAGGTACACCCCCTCATCCCACCCCCACAACCACATGTGTGCACACCGCACAGGAAGACCCCTCATCCCACCTCCACAACCACACTGTGTGCACACCGCACCAGGTACACCCCCTCATCCCACCCCCACAACCACCCTGTGTGCACACCACACCAGGAACACCCCCTCATCCCACCCCCACAACCACCCTGTGTGCACACCACACCAGGTACACCCCTCATCCCACCCCCACAACCACCCTGTGTGCACACCGCACCAGGAACACCCCCTCATCCCACCCCCACAACCACCCTGTGTGCACACCACACAGGAACACCCCTCATCCCACCTCCACAACCACCCTGTGTGCACACAGCACCAGGAAGACCCCTCATCCCACCTCCACAACCACCCTGTGTGCACACCGCACAGGAGACCCCTCATCCCACCCCCACAACCACCCTGCGTACACACAGCAAGGGATAAACAGAGTAGAACAGAGGCTGCCAGGGGCAGGGGAGGGCAGAAAAGTCTCGGTACCCAATGGGGATGGAGGTACAGCTGGCGAGGGGAATCGCTCCGAGGATGGAGGGTGACTACATGTCCTCAGGCCATCCCCAGAGGTGACCACAAAGAACCACTGCCCCTGGGGACCCACAGACCCTCCAGGCCCAGATTTGGGGCTCTGGGGGTGACATTCTTGGGGATTTTGGTTCCCACATCCGCACCCTGGGCAGTGTTTGTGCTTGCTGCTCTTGCAGGCCATGGGACCAACCACAGCAAGGACAACACTTCCGGGGACTGGAGCTCCAGGACAACCTGGCAGGCGGGGACACACATGGGGCAGGAGCAGGGTGGGCAGAGCTAGAAGCGTGAGCTTCGCAAGCCACAGCACGGGCAGCACCGCTATTCCAAGGCCGCCTGCCCCCACGCAGGCAAGTAGGTTAGGCTCTCGGAGCCTCAGCTGCCACATCTGTCAAAAGGGAAGAGTGACAGGTGTGCCTTACAGAACACGCTGAGGATACAATGAGCTAACTCCGATAAGGAGTCCGGGCTGGGTCCCAGGCCCTGCTCTGCCACTCAGCAGCTCTGCGATTTCAAGGACATTTCCTCCCCTGTGTACACTGTATGTCCCTTCATCTACACAGAGGGTGCTCCCCGCACCCACTCCTCAGACTCCCATGCAGATGAAACCGGCGGGGACAGGCAGCCCTGTCAGGGTAACCCCGGGACACAGCAAAGCAGTCTCCAAGCAAGAATCCATGAGATTCACGTGCCCGGCTTCTAAAGCAGCCATCCTGGCCAACAGCCACAGGGACGGAAGCCCACAGGACAGGGGCCAGACTGTCGGAGCCAAAACCAGATTGGATGGGGCCAAAGTAAACTCAGGCCCTGGGGGTGACACTCCCGCCCCGGGGAGAGAACACTTCCCGAGCCCAGCGGTGGCGCCTGGGCCTCCGCAGTGCACGCAAGGGGGAGGCTGGACGAGAAGCAAGGAGGATTGTTCTCCCTCTTTCCCTACCACAGGCAGCAGGTGTGGCCCCTGCTCCCATGGGCAACGTTTGCTCCACACCTGGTCTTGACCAAGCGCATTTTGAAAATGTGGCTGCCAGCTGGCTGTGCCCAGCTCTGCACCGGAAGCTCACCACTGATACCAGGGAGTGAAACTTGGGCTGTAGGAAGCGGCTGCTTTCAGAGGGCAGGGAGGGCGCACAGACCCCAGAGGGCTACTGAATGTTGGGATCCTGGCCTGAGCCACTGAAAGGATCTATGCTCCATGCTGCAGTCCTCCCACAAGCCATAGAAGGCGGCATGAGCACAATCAGGGCTGGGGGGAGACAGGTAGCCCCCGGTCCCACCGTGGGAGGCATCCTCATAGCGAACACCAACCCTCCCAGACATGGCCACCCCAGGATGGACTCTGCGAGTCTCGTAGCAGAGGAAGAAGCTGGGGACTGACGTCACGGTTCCACCTCCCACACACCCTCCATGGCATTCACCACGCGTAGCACCTCAGCTCGGCGTCTTCCCTGTGCTACGCTCACTTTGCACCTGGCAGAGTTGGAAACCTGCCCTCCTTCTCCTGGGGCATCTAAATGTTATTGTCTGATGCGGAAACTGAGGCAGTCCAAGGCTCAGGGTTCCCCAGCAACCACTGTTGGCAATGAGCCTGGGACCCTAATCCCCCGACTCCAGGAGGATTTACACGATTTACACACACACACACACACAGATATTCCCAAAAGTGGCTCTTGGGAGGCATCCAGTAGGGCAGAAGCTGAGCCTCCCTTGCTGGCAATCATGCGCCATCTTTCCCTGCTAACAGACAGAGGCACTCCTGCTAAGCACATGGCCTCCAGCACCTCAGGTCACCTACACTAACAGGATTCACACTGTACCTGACTGCTGGGTGATCCGCCTCCCAAAGACAAGGAGCCAGCTCAAGCCCCATGCATGGGGCCAATGCCCAGCCTTGCCTGCTTCTCTGCCCAGTCTGGAGGCCCTTGGGCCAGGCCCCCTGCTGAATGGAGCCTCAGGACCCCACCAGTTTTGGTGCCGGCACCTGCCCTGTGATTCCTCATGGGAGATTCAAACACAAGCCAAGGTGATTCGGGTAGAAGCCAGGCCTCTGTCCAGGGCTCCTCCTGGACAGGAAGGAGCCCCCAGTGCCTGGGAGTCCAGAAGTCCCTAGGGCTGTATCAGAGAGAGAGGGGCCACCAGCAGAGGTGGCATCTTCTCCTGCCAGGAAGGCAGGGTCTCAGCCTCTGGGTCTGGGAAGGGGCTGTGCTGATGTGAGGCACCCACCACCATGATGGCCCAACTGGGCAGTTGCACAGCCTACACCCCAGGAGAGGCTCCACCCACGGCTTCACATCTCAACCCTAGATTTTCAGTCTGGAGCGTCGGAGCCTTGCCCTGCCCTTCTCTGCTCCTCTGATCCCCACTTCCATTAGCCCTGGGGCCATAAACCCCACCCGAGAGGCAAGGCATCACTTAAACCCCTGGTTCTCTATCTTGAAAACCCCTTTGTTCCTTGTTATTTTTAATTATTTTAAAGGCAGAGAAACAGAGATACAGAGATCTTCCTCCAGTTGGTACATTCTCCACAAATAACTGCAACAGCCAGGGCTGGCCCGGCTGAAGCCAGGAACTGGGAACTCCATCCAGGTCTCCCAGGTGGGTGGCAGGGCCCCAAGGACCTGGGCCATCACTGATCCCTTCCTAATCAGCAGGAAGCTGACATCTGAGGCTGAGCCAGGACTCAAACTCAAATACTTTGATATGGGATGTGGGCGTCCAAGAGATGTCTCAACTGCTATGCCGAGTGCCCGCCCTCCTACCCTTCTCTGATCCTGTTCCTGCATCTCCTGCAGACATGCTGCCTCACAGTCTCAGCCCTTCTCTGGGCTCCAATCATGTCACTGCTCCTGCTCACAACCCATCTGCGGCTCCCCGTGGCTCTAAGGATAAATGACCAAGTCCTTAACCAAACACGAGTGGCCCTGCATGTGCCTGACCCTGATCATCTCCCAGGGCCCCCCCACCCTTCACCCCACCCATCACCCCACCCAGCTTCCACCGCACCGACCTCGTCTCCATCTCTCCAGCTCCAGAGCCCTTGCGAGAGCTGTTTCCTTGGTCTGGAGGGCTCCAGCCTAATGCCCAGTCATCTTTCAAATCACCATTCACCCTGCCCTGAACCTGCAGTCTAGGTCAGAGGCCAGTGTGGAATGCTCTCAAACACCTGAATTTTGCTCCTTCAAAGACTTACGTCAGGTTCCAATTGTATATCAGGTGCTTGGGTTATCTGGTTCACGAAGAAGAAGAAAGAGCTGTGAGAGGCACTGTACCTACTGTTACTCATCATCATTAAAAACTTGCTGACGGGGGCTGGCACTGTGGCATAGCAGCAAAGTTGCCATCAGCAATGCCAGCACCCCCTATGGGCACTGGATCGATTCCCAGCTACTCTGCTTCTGATCCAGCTCCCTGCTAATGGCCTAGGAAAAGCAGCAGAAGAGGCCCAAGTGCCGGGGTCCCTGTGCGCATGTGGGAGATAGTACAAGAAGCTGCAGGCTTCAGCCTGGCCCAGCTCCAGCTGTTGCGGCCATCTGGGGAGTGAGCCAGCAGATGGAAGAGTTCTCTCTCTCTGTAGCTCTGCCTTTCAAATAAATAAATAAATAAATAAATCTTAAAAAAAAATTGCTGACTAAACAATGAGTGAATGAATGAACGAGTCTCCTCCCACCTCAGCCTTATCCCAAGTCCAGCCTCCCCCGCTGTACTTTCCTATCAGAGCCCTCCCTGGGGAAGGCTGCCCATCTGCCCACTCACTGGCTAAGCACACAGCCTCTGTCCCTCCCCTGAAGACCACACCACTCAGTCCAACCTTCCCCAGCAGACAGGGAGCTCCACGAGGACCGGCCTCACACCTATGTCCTCTCCCTCTGTAACCCAGTGCCTAGCTTTGACTAATGCTTGCTAAATGAGTGACTCCCCACCCCTGCAGCCACCAGGGCACCAGGGCTGGGCTCTTCGATGGCCCCGGCTTTGCTGTCTTCATCCCTGGGGACAGAGCTCCAGCTGGGCTCACGGCTGCCCCCAGACAGAAACCTCCCAGCCTCCCTTGCAGCGAGGGTGTCCAAGCACCTAGGCGTCATCCTGTGGAACGTGATGGACGTGATGGTGACCAAGCGGCAACATGTCAGAGAATGCTGGGCGACAAGCCGGAAGGGAGCCAGGTCCCTGAAGGACCTCCCAGAGCAGGGACTGCCTGACAGCCTGGGCCAGCTGCACTGTGATGTGAGAGAGAAGACAGCCACTACTGGATTCAAGCTCTGTGCACCAGGTGATGTTGGCCTTGCAGGCATGCCTGCAGGCCCCACTCCCGATGCCCACCCGGGCTGTTGCTGGTGCACAGCTTCCTCGTGCCCTTCGCCCTCTCACCCTGTCCAGGGCCATCGCCACAGTGGTGCTGCCTTCACATCGCCACCATCATTCACCTGCCTTCCACTGCACCCCACCAGGACCTTGCCACCTCGCAGGCCCTGCCCCTCCTTGGAAATCCTCAACTGGGAAACACCTCTGTCCAGCTGCAGCCTGTCACTTCCCCAGCCCCCCCTCTACCTGACACCAATGGCCCCTGCTCCAGCCCATGGAGACCTCAGGTCCTGGGTGCTGCACCCTGCCTGTAGTACAGACGTCCTCACCTACCGTCAGCAGAGGTCTCCCCAGGGGGCGACTCCATGGTGCCCATCCTCCAGGGCCGCCCTGCCTGATTGCTCATGTTCCCCAGCCTGGACTGCACAAGAGGCCCTGACCGGTCTGGCCGGTTTTCTCCCTTGTGCCTCCTCGCTCGCTCTCGTGGGTTCGCTGCCACTTCCCTTCTGTAAAACAGCTTCTCTCCCTGGAGTCCTCAAGGCCAGAGCCATTTCCTCTTTTCCCTTCACATCTCACCTTCCACTTAGACGACCACACCCGAGCCTGTGCATCCACTTCTCACACAAGTTCACCACGACCATGTCCCTGCCCCATCCTGCCAGGGACTGCATTCTGGCTTCAGCACAGTTGCCAGGCGCTCCCCCGCCTCCTCATCCTCCCCTGCTGCTCCCCAGGGTGAACCATCCTCCTATCCCACGTGCAAGAAAGGGCACTCGGTGCAGGGTGTGCATGGATGAAGATGTGAACAGGTCTGAAGGATGGGTGTGACTTGGCGGGCGTGGGGAGGACCTGCTGGATGGAGGGAATCTCGGAGGAAGGGTGCAGGCTGTGAGCAGGAAGCAACTGCGGCAACGGACATCAGCCTGGAAGGAGCCAGGAGTAGAGTGTTGTGCTCTTTCGCCAATCCCCAGCTTTCAGCTGTGTCCCGGGGCCACATCCCGGTTTTCAGAATGCCCCCAGGCATTGGGGTGCAACTTAAGGGAGGAGGAGAATCCGGCTCCCCGCCTTGGCTCTGCCGCACTGGCTGCAGACCCTGAGCTGTTGTCACATCAGACAGAAAGCAAACGCCATTTCCTCTCCTTCTGAGCAAGAGCGCAGCCCAAACACGTGCCAGTCAGCAGCTCGCCGGCTGGTTTCTTCCCACCCCGTTCCTCCTCCTCACCACCTCCTAGTGCTCTCAGTCCATGTAGCTGGGCGCAAAACGCACCCAGGGAGCGACAAGGAAAACCAACCAATGACGAAGCACAGCCGGGCAGCCTCTGCCGGGCCCTGTCCAGCTCACCAGGTGCTCCCTTCATAAGCAGAGCTCACAGGCAGCCTCCGCAAGCCCACGTGGTGGGTGCCATCCGTGCGCTTCTGCTGGGCATAAACGGAAGCCCAGCAAAGTCATGAGGTGTGCCATGAGTAGCACAAGAGGCAGTGATGCAGAGCCAGAAGGGGGCCCAGAACGCACTCCCAACTTCTCCAAAGGCCATCAGCGAGAATCAGGCCCCAGGCCTTCCCCAGCTCTCTCCTTGGATCTGTCGCCAGTGTCAGGAAGCCCCACTGGAGAAATGGTGCCCCCACACCTGGGTTGGCCAGGCCCCAGCACCCCGTGCACAAGCAGAACATATACACAGTTGCTGAAATGGTTTCAAATGAATCCTCTGCTTCGGGCCACCTAGGCTTTCTGGTACTTGCTCAACAATTTTCCATGGTCCGAAGAGGACAAGATGAATTTGCCTAGAATAAAATACACTGTGAGACACTTGGAGCTCCAAATGGAGACCTCTTTCTGGGCTTCCAGGAGTTTGTCTGTTTCTCTAAGAGACAAGCCAACTAGAAGATGTGCTTCTTAAACCAAGCAGCCTGTTAAGTGGCCATCTGGTCCTGCAGACCTGAGTTGCCCAAGCTCCTGGTTCCTGCCTTCAGCCTGGCCCAACCTCAGCTCTCTGTGGCCATCTAGGCAGTAAACCTGTAGATGAAAGATCTCTCTCCGTGTGTCTCCCTCTATCTCTGTAACTCTTTCAAATAAATAAATACATCTTTAAAAAAAAAAAAAAAGACTTAATTATTGAAAGCCAAAGTGACAGAGAAGGGAAGGGAGAAAGAGAGTGAGATCTGCCATCTGCTAATTCACTCCCCAAATACTCATAACAGCCAGGACCGGGTGAGGCCAAAGCCGAGAGCGAGGAACTTCATCTGGGTCCCTCTTACTAGGGACCAAGTAATGGAGCCATCACCCACCGCCACCTCCCAGGATGCTCAGCAGCAGGAAGCTAGATGGAAATCCTGGAGAAGCCAGGACTCCATTAGGCGATGTGGGCATCTCAAGCAGGTTTAAGCTACTGCACCACCTGTGCTAAGAGGACACCATTAGTGTCGGGAAAGCACCTAACCCTGCGGCGCATGGAAGAAACGACAGAGGCTTCGATCACTGCCCTTCAGATGGTGCAGGGGCGTGGATGAGTTGGTGGGGTCCGCAGGAACAGCCCCTCACCTCCCACTCCACCGAGCCTGCTTGGCTGAGGGCTGCTTGTGAGCCTGCAGGAAGCTGGCGCTGGGGCAGGGCAACCAACTCGGGGAGCCTCAGACACAGTAAGTGCATCTTTCTGTCAGGCTTCAGTGATTTTTCCAGATTTTTTTTAACATGGAAAACACTCACGTGACAAGCCCCAAGTGGTGGTGACGAGAAGAGGCGGGCAGGGGTTGAGTAGGAAGAAACTCTGATGACAGAAACCAGAAGAGTTTTCCCAAGACGCCAAAAGCAGCAAAGGAATGTGGGTCACACCCTGACGCGACAAGAGGCACAGCCAGCGTCCCCTCGGCAGCCACCAAGGGCTGGCGCTTCTCGGGACCTGGGGGCACTCTCGCCCCTGGGAAGGCGGTTCCCCTGCTACGTCCCACTACCCATGAGCCCAAAGTTGCACGGGAGGATGCTACGGAAGAGGCTGAAGCCCAGGAGGCACTGAGGCCTCCAGCAGCCTCCACGGAACCTGGAGGGAATGGGTCCTGTTGGGCTGGGGTCCCCTCCCCTTCACTCGAGACAGAATCAGCAGCACCCAGTTCCCCACAGGCCCTGGAAAGGGCTTGACAGCCCTGGCACCACGGACCTGCTCCAACGTCAGCGGCAGAGGCCACAGCAAACTCAAATCCAACTCTGCCACTTAAGACAACGGCAGAACATCTGTGGCCCTCAGCCCTCTCTCTCCAAAGTGGGAACACTCAGGGCGCACTCCACACACCAGATGGTAAATAAGAAAGCCTTTACTGCAGATGGGAAACCCCTAGGGAAATGGATGTGGGGGTAACTGGGTTGGTGGCCCCTAACCCAGCACTACATCAGATGCAAGGGTATTAAAAATTTCTAAGTTGGATCTTATTAAATATTTATTAGAGTCCAATTAAAAGGTTTTTGTTATTATTATTATTAAAATCTTTGCTCAGATGCCCCAAAACAGGCTGTATGTCCCAACTAAATATGATGCAAGGGAGCCTGATAGCTAACACGCACTGCCTGCACACCGACACCCTCCAGGGCAGGGTCTTGGAGGGAACCCAAACGCAGCTGTCGCTTCTTGAGGCAGCCTCAACACAGTCACGTGCTGGGGGCATCCAGGACAGAATCCTGAGATTAAGGTGCAGCTGGGGCTGGTCCCTGCTCTCCTGGCTCCAGGGGTACAGTGGACATCTTTGGCATTCTTTGGCTTCTGCCCATCCCTGCCCTCAGCTTCTTGCACTGTCTCCCTGTGTGTGAATCGTCCCTCCACCCCAAGTTCCTTTTCCATAATCAGTCACCCTGGACCCAACCCTGGATCCTAACGACCCTGTTTTAAACTGCTGACCGATTTTATGAAGACTATTTCCAAAGAAGGTCACGCTCACAGGCGTGTTCAGAGGTAAGGCCTGGACAATCTTTGAGGGGGACCCTGTTCTCCCCAAAACGACCACATTCCTCTATTTCTGGGGCATCCAGAGCCTGGATTCCCAGCCAATGTCCACTTCCCTGCCTTCGTGCTAAGTTCTGGACAGGTCACCATGGAATACGTGTCCCCTGAGTTCAAAGCCAAACCACTTGTGGCCCCAAGGAGCCCATCCTCTCCTGGGCACTCAGTGGAGGAGCTGGGCTACAGCATCATGAGCTTAAAGCGACAAAGTTCACAGACCCTCCAGGCGCTGCAGAGCGCAGGCTAGGAGGGTTCACCAGAGACAGGAGGGGCCTCCAGGGGCCACCAACAAAGGCCACTGCAGAGGCTGCATCCATAGCTGTAGGATCGACTCAGTGTGGCCTGGGGATGCCACCAGCAGGGCAGCCAGCAGAAGTAAACAGAGACAGAAATCACATGACAGGAAGCTGGGGAGCCACCAAGGGAAACAGGGTCAATGGTGGGGCACGGTTCAAAGCCACACCCCGAGCAGGGGCGATGCTGCACTTCTGGGGGCCCAGGCAGACGCTACCAGGCGTCCTGACCACGTCTGACTGGGCTCTGTCAACACTCCCCCTTTTGGGAGCCCAAACAGGCTCAGCACACAGCACAGCAACAAGTGTGATGTGTTGCAGGCATGGCTCAGTGGAGGACATCTCAGTTGACCCCACGGTCCCCTTGCCTGTCCCACCCTCAATTTGTGCAGGACCAACGTGCTGACCTGCCTCAGGAGAGGGTGAGAGTCACTGGCAACTCCCCAGACAGGCAAGCAGGGGCCCCCAAACCAAACAGCTACTATGCCGAAGCAGGCCCTGGCCAGGGGGACAAACTGATGGGCAAAGGGTCAATCAAATTACCAGGTAAGAGCCAGGGTGGAGAGGTTAAGGGCAAAAGTGATAACCAAGCCCAGGGTGGCAGGACACCCCCTAGAGGAGGCCCCATGAGGTGAGGACTGCAGCACCCAGCCTCTTCCCACCCCTCCGAGCCTTACAGGGTCACACTGCAGGGGTTGTAGGCTTGCTGCCTATCACTGCCACCGAGCCTGCCCCGGCCCACCCCACCCCCAGCCTTCAGGCCACTTCCCGAGACCGTTCCTCAGCCGGCCCCCGCCTCCATCCACCTCAGCCGCGCTCCTCTCCCCAGGAGTGGCTCTCAGCGTCGCAGCATGCGCTACAGTCCTGTGGGCTGCAGCGAGGGGCTGCTCACTCTCCAACACCGCCCGAGCACAGGCACCACGCTCAGCCCCCACTGAGGGCACAGCACTGCGCCGGCACCCAGGAACGCCTGCAAAGCATTTCACAGGCCACCAGGTTCACAACAGCCGAGAGGCAGACACAACCCTCGTGTCCACTGGAAGTGAGTGGATACACACAGGCGCCATCTCCACATGTGGGTTGCTGTTCCCCCTTAAACAGGAAGACACCTCTGGCACATGCCACAGTGCAGACGCACTGTACTCTCGGCATTCTGTGAAGTGCAGTAAGCCAGTGGCAGAGGACGAACACTGAATGATTCCTCTTACAGGACGTTCCCCAGAGGGATCAAATCACGGAGACAGAAAGCAACATGGAGAAGGATGGGACAGGGCAGGGCAGGTGGGAGAATTACTGGTTACAGGGCATGGTTTCAGTCTTGCAAGATGAAGATGGCAGAAATGAACAGTGGAGATGGCTACACAGTGCTGTGTATGCACTTGATGCCACTGAACGTGCAGTGAAAACTGGCTAAGAGGCAGGTGTTCAGAGTTACCAGCTAGGACACCACTTGGGACTCCTGCACCCTGTATCAGAGTACCTGGGTTCAAGTCCAGGCTCCACTTCAGATCCCAGCTTCCTGCTAATGCAAACCCTGGGACACAGCAGGTGATGGCTCAAGTACTGGGGTCCCTGCCTCCCACTGCAGATTTGGATGGAGTTCCTGGCCCCTGGCTTCCACCTGGCCCAGCCTCAGCTATTGCAGGCATTTGGTAAGCAAACCAGAGGATGGGAGCTCTCTGTCTCTCTGCTGTTCAAAAATATTAAAATTTTTAAAAGTTAAGATGGTAATGTTATACTAGGTGTATTTTACCACACTGAAATAATTTTTGCAAAGGTGGGAAGGAAGGGCTTATCACACAAGTAGATGAGGAAGCAGGGGAGGGAGGGAGGAGGGAGGCCGGAGAGAAGGAGGGAGGGGTGCGGAAGGATTTCCGGTGGAGAGGATCGGAGAGCAGGAGCCAGCACACAGAGGGGACCTAACGGCCAGCAGGTGCTGCTGCCCTGAGCGAGCACGCCCTTCCCGGCGGCCAGGACCTACGTCCTCGTCATGAGCATCTCGTTTAAAACGCCAGGGAAGACGCAGAGTTCACGTGGGCTCCGGGAGCCTCACCCACGTACCCAAAGCAAGGTGGGGCCTTGGGGACGTAACCCCAAACTCCTCCCATGTACCTCCTGCAGGCCCCCGGCAGGTCCTCACCGACACGTGCCCCTGCAAGTGCATCCTGTGTACTGGTCTGCCTGGATCATCATAACCACCAGACAGAAGAAGAGACTGAGAACAGTGACGTCCGAACGCTGGCTTCTCCCTGGGGCTTCTGCGACAGCAGGAAAGCAGCCCACGGGCTCGGCAGACCGTGCACTGCACAAGGCGGTGGTGCTCTGTGCATCCGCCTGGTCGCGGTAGCTCAGATTGAGGGAGCCCTGTGAACTGGCACCCTACGCCCCGGGCACCCCCTTAATTCCCCCAGGGTGCTCAGGAATACACGAGGCTCCGTGCCCTGCCAGCCATGCTTCCGGGAGGCTGACAAACAGCCTGTCCCTCATCCAGGCGCTCTGGCATCATCAGAACACGAGATTACATCCCAAACCGACGTGAAGTTTGTTCATTTAGAAGGGAAGAAGCCGCTCCTCGGAAGCCCCGTGGCGGACTGGTTTGCACCTCTGACGAGCACGGCTCAGTCCATCTTGTAGTCTGGTTTGTTATGGGTTCCTACATGCAGATCTACCTCCTGCACTGGGACAGACGCCCTAGATAAAGAGTATGTCATTGGCCTCTGTAGCCCCAATTTCCAGCCCAGGGCTGAGGCCATAGGAAGTCCTTGCATAACACCCACAGAAGGAATACATGGTGTGCTATGCCCTAAAGCGTGAGCCTAGCACCTTTAGCAGCTGCATGGTCTGAGAAGGACCAGAACAAGGGGCACAACTCTGGTCTGCTTTGGGGACAGGATGGAGCCCTGGACAAATATGTGACTTTGTGCCCACTGTCCTGGCACACCTAGCACCTGGCCAAGTCCAGAGTATGCTCAGGAAATATTTGTGCAGTTGAGTGGATGCCAGGCCCACAACCGCCTGTGCTGATCCTGGCCAACTGGAACTAATGCTTCCCCAGCAGGTCCCCACTGAGGTGTGACCACTGGTGCTTCCGGGTGCTGGGAGACAAGGCATTCCACAATCAACAAAGACGGGACTTCCCCCACCCTCAGTGACGAAAGAGCTGGAATGCACATCACAGGGCCAGCGCTCAAGTGCCAGATCCACTTCTTAAGAGGTAACTGGGGATTCCGAACTTCTCCAAGCACGTTTCTCTGCAGGAGGGCAGAGTGATGACGGCAGCTGTCACACAAGGCTGAGAGGAGACACCAGTAAAGGACCTGGAAAGGCTCTGAGAAACCCTGACACAAGGTAACAATGCTGGCGATCACACATCAAGGCTGCTTTGTACAAGGTATGCACGGCTCTCTAAGGAGGGGCTACATGAGGTTACATAGTATCACCCAGGTTTATTTGACCACAGATTATAGCCACAACAACTCATCCACAGTGAGGCAACAGCATTCAGACTTCCCTGAGCCAACACTTCCATTTCTCCATTGTTTTTGATTCTGAGATTCTAGACCTGAGGCTCAGACGTTGACGCTAAGGAGCTGGATGTCACTAAAAATTCAGGGCAATTGTACTTGAGGGCACATATATGTCCCTCTACAGCTACCAGGCACTAGCTGCACACAAGCTCTGCTGGGCACGGGGGTGGGGGGGTCGCGGGGGAACCAAACCAGCTCCTTGTGCTGCACTCTCCGTTCTCAAGGGAGAAATGGCTTCCGACCAAAACATCATACAAAAAACTTAAAACTGCAGTTGCAAACTGGGATCAAAGAGAGGTTCATGGTGCAATGAGAGCACACAGAGGAAGCATCATCTACACGAAGAGCGAGTTCAAGGCCATGTGGAGGGAGGCAGCCGGGCGAATCAGAGTGACTAGCACGGCTGGCCGGGGACCTGGAGGAGGCAGGAGAGACTGTGCCCCGGCTCAGCTGCACACCGAGGAACTCAGCTTTTGTATCTGAGGAGGGAGGCATATTCCCAAAGAGCCCCAAGATCCTCCCGCAGTTTGGAGGAGCCCAGGGCCAGCAAGACAGCCAGAGCAGCCTGGGGTCCTGGGGTAGCCGTCTACGCTTTGTGCCTATCCCACACTGCTTCCCCCTTCTCTGGTCCCGCAGAGAGTCAGAGTCACCGCTCCCGTCTTACCCCTTGTGGTTTCTACAGAGTCAACAACTCCTCCACCGCCATGAGTGATCACATTACCCTGGTCTGGCCCGCAAGAGGGGGCAGCCCCGGCCAGAGGAAAAGACTAAGCAGGAACAAGACGTAGCAGCCCCAAACCTCCCACCCCACAGCAGGAACTCCCCTTGGGACGTTCCTTCTGTGGGTCACAAGGTGGGCAGAAGGCAAGTGTGGAGCAGCCGGCCTGGGATAGAAGGCACCATGGAGATACAGGGCCACCAAGCAGAGACAGGCAGACCCCTCCCCCCCGGCAATGCCACTGGAATCTCTGGGGCCAGGTGTCCCTATCACCAAACTCTGCCCGGACTTCACAACCATGCCTGTCCTCAGCCTGTGCAAGCTGCAACCTTCACACTGGCCAACAGGAGTTCTTACTGATACACCTCAGTCACAGTTCTGGCAACTCGGGCCTGGAGAGGAACTGACAGTCCCAGATGACACAGGCACAGCACCTGGGTTCCGGAGCTCCCAGGCCAGTGTTCTACTCAGCAGTCTGCTGCCGTGACCTCCTCTCGCCCTGGACGGCTACTCCCCCACCTCCTCCTCCTCCCGGGTCTGCCCCTTCTTTTCTAACCTCAAGGCTCCAGCAAAGACAAACAACAAGCAGTGCACGGTCTCTGCCCCACCCAGAGCCGGAGATGCCTCTGGGAACCCATTTCCTCTGTGGCCAGGACGTGGGCAGCTCGGCTAACTCTCGGGCCACAGCGGCCAGGGCCTAACTGCTGCTCCCATTGTGGTCACAACCCCCAGAGGCCCTCCTGCCTCAGCTCCCACAGCTCCCACCACTCACACCTCTTCCTCTCCCGAGGCCCCTGCCCTGCCCCTGCCCACGGAACAAGACTCCGCCACGCAGTGACTGCATGCCATGGGGCCACCCCTTGTTGCTGCCCCCAGCCCCAGCTCCCTGGCCATACCCCTGCAGGGTGAGACCTGGTAACTGCCTGCCTGCCCGCCCCTCCTGCTCTCTGGGATAGGCCTGGTCAGATGAGGCCTTCAGGGATGAGGTTCCCAAGCAGTAAGTAGGCAGCCCAGAGGTACTGGCTCTGCCTCTTCCCAGTCACCTCTGGGGTCGGCACAGTGGCCAAGTGGGTTAAGCTGTAGTCAGCAGTGCTAGCATTCTGTATGGGCACCAGTTGAGTCCCAGCTGCTCCACTTCCAATCCAGCTCCCTGCTAAGGCACCTGGGAAAGCAGCAGCAGACGGTCCAAGTACTTAGACCCCTGCATCCACATGGGAGACCCATCTGGCTCCTGGCTTCAGCCTGCTCCAGACCTGACCATTGTGGCCATTTGGGGAGTGAACCAGCGAACAGAAGATTTCTGTCTTTTCCTCTCAGATAAATAAATTAATCTTCAAAAGAGGTGGGGGGAGGGACTTTAAAGGTTACTCATCTTTGCCAAGACAGTGGAGATCATCACGGGCATCGAAGGGTTGAACTTGGCACTTGGCACTCAGTAAGCACCTGATAAATGTTAGCTACTGTGGGGAGCAATCCGGACTGGACTGAGTTGCTGGAATTAAGACTTATTCTATGCATCTGCTCTCCCACAATATGGCGCTGGGAGAGAAGTAAACAGCTTCCGCACAGCTGCCTCCAGTTCAACTAATAAACTGTAGGACTTGCTCCTGATTGGAGAGCAGCGTACTCGGCGTGTGGGCAGCCGAGTTGGGATTGGCAGAAGAGGACTATAAGGGAGGAGAGAGACGGCATGCACCAGGAACATCTATGGGGAACATCTAAGGGAACCCGTGCAGCCCCCAGAGAGCCGGCCGGCGGTGTGCCGCTCCCCTGCGGAAGTGGAGAATGTGGCCAGGGGGAACTGCCCTTCCACGGAGGTGGAAGGGATAGTAGCCAACCCGGGAAGAACCAGCAGCAAACCCGGGGAGGGCCGAGCAGACGAAAGAACAGCGCAGGGTCCTGTGTCGTTCCTCCACGAAGAGGGGGAGCGACAAGCTACCAACACCCCTGTGGCTGGAAACCTTGTCGGATCTTATCACCCATGTATTCCTAGGGGCTACAGCCACACAACACATCACAATCAATCTACAAGGAAGAAGCTGAACTTTTTAACTTTTTATTTTATTTGAAAGGCAGAGAGACACAGAGAGAGCGATCTTGCATCTGCAGGTTCACTCCCCAAATGCCCATTACAGCCAGGGCTTGGCTAAGCCAAAGTCAGGAGCTGGGAACTCTTTCCTTGTCCCCGACATGAGTAGCAGGGATCCGAGCACATGAGCCATCACCCGCAGCCTCCCAGGAAGCAGGAATAAGAAGCAAAGCCGGGGCTCAAACCCAGGTACTCATCTGGGATGTGGGTATCATAGGTGGTGTTTCAGCCGCTGCATCACACACTGGCCCTGGAAGCTGTGTATTTAGTTCCCACTCTGTCTCTTCTCCAAGGCTGTGCTTCCTCACCAGGGTGTAACAATCTGCTGTGCCCATCCGTGACACCACTGAGGGGTCAGACGAGGGGCTACTCACTGACGGTAACACCTCCTCAGAGCCTGCGATCTATAGCACGTCTCCACGGCTCCATTTCCATCTTGCTAGATGGGACTATGAACACACAGGGGCCAAGCAGCCATCCCAGGATCGGCCAGCTGGCTGGCTGCTGTGTTCCTGAGCTCTTGTCCAAGGCCAGGTATTCAAGAAACAAGTCCTCTCCATGAAGCCACACCGCCCACCAGCGGAAGCTGCTCAACCAGCACCCCTGGGGTACTGCAGCATGCAGCTCAGTGTGGGGACAGCCAGCGCCTGGAAAAGAGCTCCCGGAGAGAGCTGTGCAGGGAACAAGACAGAGGAGGGGGACACCCAGGGCCAGGAAGGGCAGGTGGAAATTGCCAAGAAACCTTTAAATAGGGGGATGGCTGCCTTCCAAAAACAGACTGGGGAGACAGCATTTGCCTAGCCGGCAGGATGCCACTTGGGACTCCCACGCCTATGTCACAGTGCCTGGGTTTGAATCCCAGCTCTGCCCCACATCTCAGTTTCCTGCTAATCTGCACCCTGGGTGGTAGCAGGCAATGAGCTTCAGTATCTGGGTCCCTGCCACCCACATGGGAAACCAGGATGAAGTTCCTGACTCCTGGCTTCAGCCCGGCCCAGCCCTGGCTGTTATATCCATTTAGGAAGTGAACCAGCAGATGGGAGATACCTCTTCCCTCCCCCTCTCTTTCTCTGCCTTTCAAATAGTTTTTTAAGAACAGTCCATTTGGTTCTCAACACCAGAAATAGAGTTACTGAGAGGTAAGGTGGGGTGAGCAGGAGCCACAGGAACTGCAGCTGCTGGAGGGTTATTCTTGGCCTGACCATTTACCTTACCCTCCCCACCCCCAACACTCTGAATGTGGCTACAGAAGCAGACAGCTACTTGGGCGCCCTCAGACCCCATGATGCACTTGGAGGTGGGGCAGGGAGGGCAGCCCGCAGACTGTGGGGTACACAAACTCCATATCTCAGCCAGTTCCTGCCAGCAAGTTTTCCCGAAGCAGTCAGAGCTGGAAGGCGTGGGCATGACCTACCCTGCAATCTACTAGACTCCCAAACCCAGCCGTCCTCGCCGAGTCCTCTCTCTCCTTTTTTTTTTTTTTTAACTTAAGTTTCTTCCTCTCTCTCTTTTTTAAAAATTGATTTATTTATTTGAAAGTCAGAGTTACATAGAGAGAGGAGAAGCAGAGAGAGAGAGAGAGAGAGAGAGAGGTCTTCCATCCGATGGTTCACTCCCCAGTTGGCCCCAACAGCCAGAGCTGTGCCGATCCGAAGCCAGGAGCCAGGAGCTTCTTCTGGGTCTCCCACATGGGTGCAGAGGCCCAAGGACTTGGGCCATCTTCCACTGCTTTCCCAGGCCACAGCAGAGAGCTGGATGGGAAGTGGAGTAGCCAGGTCTTGAACCAGAGCCCATATGGGATGCTGGCACTTCAAGCCAGGGCGTTAACCCACTGTGCCACAGCGCTGGTCCCCCTCCCTATTCTTTAAATTCTAGACTCCCTGTGGGCTGGTCCCTGGTCAGAGCAGCGGGCGGGCTCACTCATTTGCATGCCACAGCAAAGGCATCGGGAGGCACCTGCCAACACCCTGCCACAGCTGCCCAAGGGAATCGTCCACAATCTCCTGCTGATGATGTCCCGTAAGAGGGCGCTGTCAGGCCCCATGGGAGCCCAGCCCTGTGGAGAACTCCAGCTATGTCCAGGCAAGAGGCGTGTGGGGACAAGGAGGTGGCAGAACGCATACAACTGGGAAACAGGAAACCTGGCCTGAACCCCGTGTCTGCGAGGCCTTGAACACATCATGTCATTAGACTGCAGCCTCCTTCCCTTGTGAGATGGGGACAACCACCCAACAGCACCTCCCAAGGTGACTGAGGGCATCAGAGGAAGGCACAAGCAGGATGTGGATTCCAGGAAACCGGCCGTGCCTTTGGCTCAGGCATTTGAAGAGGCTGCTAAATGGTAAGGAAACTGTATGCATTTTCTCTTGCTGCTGGGACCAACTTCCATAAACTCAGTGACTTGATACAGCAAATTTGTCATCTCACCGTCCTGGGGTCAGTAATCTGGGCTGGGGCTTGCACAGTGGCTTAGTGCATTAACTGGCACCATACAGGTACTGGTTTGAGTCTGGGCTGCTCAACTTCTGATCTAGCTCCCTGCTAATGGGCCCGGAAAATCGGTGGAAGATGGCTCAAGTCCTTGGGCCCCTGCACCCACATGGGAGATCCAGAAGAAACTCCTGGCTCCTGGTTTCAGCCTGGCCCAGCCCCAGCTGTTGCAGCCATCTGGGGAATGAACCTGCGCATGGAAGATTTCTGTCTCTCCCTCTCTTTCTCTGTAACTTT
Organism: Oryctolagus cuniculus; assembly: GCF_051225735.1. Lineage (NCBI taxonomy): Eukaryota > Metazoa > Chordata > Mammalia > Lagomorpha > Leporidae > Oryctolagus > Oryctolagus cuniculus. The sequence continues at coordinate 119,543,262 of NC_142876.1, read as the reverse complement.
GCCTTTCAAATAAATAAAATAGATTTGTTTTAAAAAAGAAGTCTGGGCTAACTCAGCTGGTCTTCTGCTTAGGCTCTAACAAGGCTAGAACCTGGGAGTCCGCAGGCTGGGCTCTGAACAGAATTTTGGGACAATCCACTATATCATTGATTGCAAGGGTGGCAGAATCGAGTCCCCAGCATCTGTAGGGCTGGGGTCCCTGTTTCCTGGCCAGCTCACAGCTGGGTAAGCCCTTAGCTCCTCAGGCCTCTCCTACCCCTTGCACAGGGACCCCAGCATTCTGGGGACAGAGCAGAGTCCTCAACTGCACTGTAGTCCCCTGTCCTGCCTGTTCCAGGCTCTACTTTGCCACAGCCAGCCAAAGTGCTCAGCTTTTCAGGGTTCATATGATTCAACCACAGCCAAAGAACATAGCATCATCTCCACAGTTAGACTGTTAGAGACTGAATTATGTCTCCCCCATACCCTCAAAAACAGCCAGATCAGAGACCTGACCTGAAAAACCCAGAAGGTGACCTCAATTATCCAGGTCTATGCAGAGAAATAAACTTAAAAAGAGGTGTAGAGCAGGCCTTGTGATGTGGCAGGCTAAGCCGCCACTTGGGAAGCCCACATGCTCTAACAGAGTGCCTGGGATCGAGTCCTGCCTCTGCTTCCAACCCAGCTCCCTGCTAATGCCTAGGAGGCAGCAGATGCTAAACCAAGTAATTAGGTTCCTGCCACCTGTGAGGGAGACCTTCATAGAGTTCTTGGCTTCAGCTTGGGCCAGCCTCAGCTGATCTGTGCATCTGGGTCACGAACCAGCAGATGGAAGATCTCTTCCTTGTGCTCGCTCCCCCCGCCCCTTTCTGTCAATCTGCTTTTAAAATAAGTAAATTAAAATAAGGTCAATCTCTTCTGTATATAAAGATAATTAAAAATGAATCTAGTGAAGAATGGGATGGGAGAGGGAGTGGGAGGTGGGAGGGCAGGTATGGGGGGAAGAACTGCTATAATCCCAAAGTTGTACTTATGAAATTTATATTTATTAATAAAAGCTTTCTTTTTTTTTTTTTTTTTTTTTTTTTATTTTTGACAGGCAGAGTGGACAGTGAGAGAGAGAGACAGAGAGAAAGGTCTTCCTTTGCCGTTGGTTCACCCTCCAATGGCCGCCGCGGCCGGCGCGCTGCGGCCGGCGCACCGCGCTGATCCGATGGCAGGAGCCAGGAGCCAGGTGCTTTTCCTGGTCTCCCATGGGGTGCAGGGCCCAAGCACCTGGGCCATCCTCCACTGCACTCCCGGGCCACAGCAGAGGGCTGGCCTGGAAGAGGGGCAACCGGGACAGAATCCGGCGCCCCGACCGGGACTAGAACCCGGTGTGCCGGCGCCGCTAGGCGGAGGATTAGCCTAGTGAGCCGCGGCGCCGGCCAATAAAAGCTTTCTAAAAAAAAAAAAAAAAAAAAAGGTCGGCCGGCGCCACGGCTCACTTGCTAATCCTCCACCTGCGGTGCTGGCACCCCGGGTTCTAGTCCCGGTCAGGGCGCCAGATTCTGTCCCGGTTGCCCCTCTTCCAGGCCAGCTCTCTGTTGTGGCCCTGGGAGTGCAGTGGAGGATGGCCCAAGTGCTTGGGCCCTGCACCCGCATGGGAGACCAGGAGGAAGCACCTGGCTCCTGGCTTTGGATCGGTGCAGCGTTAACCGTAGTGGCCATTTGGGGGGGTGAACCAATGGAAAAGGAAGACCTTTTTCTCTGTCTCTCTCTCTCACTAACTCTGTCAATAAATAAATAAATAAAGTCAATCAAGTGGGCCCGGAGCCAGTGGGTCTGGCATCCTTCCATAAAAGGGGAATCTGGACGCAGCCATGCATGGAGGAAGGACAATGTGAAGACGTGGGGAGAAGATGGCCACGTGATGGCGGAGAGGCACCCATAAGCCAAGGAACGCCAAGGCTGGCCGGCACAGAGCAGAGGCCAGAGACAGCACACCCCGCCTGCACCTCGATTTCAAACTTTCAGCCCCAAAACTGTGCAGCAATAAATCTTTGCTGGCTTTAAGCCCCTTCCCCAGAGTTTGGTGCAATGTCACATCACCCCAGGAGATGAACAGGAAACCCTCAATTGTCATCCCCTTCGCCCAGTTCCCTGGAGCTCCGGCAGGGCGGGGGTGGGGGGTGTTGTCCTATCGCACTGCCTCCCACACTCATGGAGCGATGAGCAAACCTCCGTGCCTTGGCCAGCGCCACCATGAGATTCAAGGTGCAGACGGAGCCTGCAGGGAGGAGCAACCCTGGGAACTGGGGAGAAGGGGTGGAGAAGCAAACGGCCCAGAGCAGAAGCTGAGTTGCAGGCAAGGGCAGATCTGGCACACATCCCTGGAAACAGCACAGGCACGGCCAAAGCTCCAGGCAGCCGCAGCACAGCTCCGACCCTACTGCCCGCCCGGCCTCACCCTCTCCTGGCTCACGGCGATGGTCTCTGACTACAGAAGGAGGGAAAAACTCAGTGGAGTCCTGAAAATAAAGAATGGCTGGCGAGCTTAGTACAGAGCCCGGCTTACCCTGAGTATCCAAGAAGACCCAGCGGTCATCACACGTGTTTCCCTTTGTCTGTGTCAAACGTCCTCATGCTGAAAGACACCCCACACCATGGAGAGTGATTTCCCAGAGCAGAGGCCCAGCGCTTCCAGTCTGTACTTGACACACCTCAGAGCACTTGGTTTTTACAGTTGCATGCATTGCTCTTACAACTTAAAACGACACTGAATTAAAGACACCCATCTCCCCCAGGAAACCAGTTGAACACACTAATCCACACCTACACGGCTGTGTTTCGACGACGTTAAAATGCAAATTTGCTTCACACACAGCACCCCGCCCCCTGCCCTTAACATTTTCCTAAAGACCTTCTCCCTCACCAACCAGGACCCCCGCCTCAGCCGCACCCCAGAAAAACCCCACTCCTCCACGCCTTGCCTGTTGTGTGCAGCCAGACGCAGCAGCGGCTGTAGCCTGTTCTGGTTCTCAGCTTGTGGGCGCCTCGCCCCTCTGGGGAGCTGCATTCCCAAAGCCTCTTTGTTGCCAAGCACAATGCTTTGGGGACAGCTTGAAAAACACTTTCTGCACACATTTCCATCTGCTCGCAGCGGTCGCCCCTCCAAAGGGGCTTAGGGAATCAGAGGGCACGAAGCCAGGTGCCCCGGAGTTGCCCACACCTGCAACCTCCACCCAATCCAATCAATCAATGGATTCACCTGCAGAGACGATTGTACAAGCTGCAAAAGGAGCCTGTTAAGGCACTGTGTGGTCAGATGTCTGCTTGGGGAGCTGGGTTGTGGCTGCGCCAGGCTGAGCTAGCACAGGGATCGCAAGCACGGCCCTGGCATCAGGCTGGATTCAAATCATCTGCCACGGGGACTGGCCATGAGGGTTTAAGTTCTCTGAGCGTCAGTTTCTTCCTTTGTCAAATGGGGATAAGCAGAGCTCAGGGTTTTAAGATGAAGATCAAATCTCTGTCCACGTAAATCTTCCAGCACCCAAAGAAAGTGCTTGGTGATGGGTGCTACTGTTGCTTATGTAGCTCTTGCCCTCAAGGTATTTATAACCTAGGAGGAAGTCAGGCAGAACCACTTAAAGTCCCAGAAGGCCTTGACCACCCTTGAAAAGGCCTTTGGGGCTACACTGTGGCATAGTGGGTTAAGCCGCTGCTTGAGACACCGGCATCCCATATCGGAGTGCCGGTTCAAGTACTTGCTGCTCTGCTTCTGATCCAGCTCCTGCTGTGGGTCCTGGGAAAACAGTGGGGGATGGCCCAAGTTCTCAAACCCCTGACACCATGTGGGAGACTGGGATGGAGTTCCTGGCTTCTGCCTTTGGCTTGGCCCAGCAGTGGCTGTTGCAGGCATTTGGAGAGTGAACCAGCCACTGGAAGACCTCTCTCTCTCCCTCTACCTGTCATATTCCTTTTCAAGTAAATCTTTAAAAAGAAATGACCTTTGGAGGCTAAGGATCAAACAAGGGACAAAGGGCTGCTGAGTTGCTGTATGGAGTGATCAGAAGAGGGAGGTACTGAGGCCCCTCCTAGCTCCTTGCTCTTCTACCCATCCCTCCAGGAGCCTCTTCCCCTGTAGCTTCCACAGGGTGAATCTGAGTGTGACAGCCAGTACCCCACCTGGTTTCCAGGCTCTGACGCGGGATCAGCCACCTGCCTGGGCCCCTTGCTCTTCCCATCCTCGCCCCCAACACCAGGATCCCAGGCACCACATTCCCTTAGCAGCAATCCATCCGCCTACTGAACGTCTGTGGCTCCCCCTGTGCCTGCCTGTGCTCCCATCTTCCCTTGTCTCGCTGATCACCCATAGACACCACGTGATACCTTTACCCCAGGCTAACCCTCTCCATTTCCTGTATACCTGGCCAGGACAAGATTCCAGTCCCCCTGTTCTCCAAGAGAGACCAGAGGAAGAGGCAGCCGCCTGCAACCCAGGCCAGCTGTAGGAGGAGCAGGCACATGGACAGCACCGTTTTCAAGGAGGCCTGCTGGACAAATGTTGGGGAATCTCAGGGCACACGATTAGGGGGAATGATTAGAAACAGGCCAGCATGAGCCTTGGGTACCAAGTCTGAACACACCCCAAAGGGCTCCTGCAAGGATTTGATGGAGGAGGGTGGGCACGGTGTTGGGAGGGGGTATTTCCAACCAAACCCAACGAGTCAGGCTTCTCCACCTTGGCACCCCCTTCAGACTCCTGGGCCGTTACAAATCAATCACCCAGTCTGTCTGCACCTGTGCCGCTGGACGCAGTTACCTCACGGGCACCACGGTGTCTCGAACCTCGTCTGCTGCCTTCACACTTGCAGTCTCCTTGCATGGAAGGCTCTGGTCTTCAAAGTCGCCTCCTCCAGGGATGCCTCCTGCTTTGTATTCCTGCAGCACTTGAGTGCCCCCCTATTATAATATGTACTACACTGCCTTGTAATTGATTCCTGTTCGGAAGCTCTATTGCCGTACTGTCAGCTCCTTAATTACAGGGGCCTCGTTATTGTTCATCCTGTAACAGCACCTGGGACCCTTCATAAACGCCCGCTGGTTGTGTCATTAATACCACCTTCTACCAAGCGCTCTGCACTTGGTACTTAAGATTTTTAAAAACCCACTTCATCATCCCGCGACTCGCCAGGTGAGTGTTACTCATCCCACGGGGAGGATGAAGAACCTGCCTTCAGAGGACCTCAGTGAAACGTGAGATCAAAGGACGAACCCGCCAGGGCAGGTCAGCTCCAGCTGTCCCCAGACCCGAGCGAGTTCATCTCCGGCCCGAGATCTGCTCAGCTGGAGCCTGTCTGGCGGCTAATGCCTGGAATACACATGGGCCTCGGGGCACCTTGGTCCTGCACAGCCGCAGCTCCTCACGATGACAGCCTGAGCCAGGGGAACTGGCCTTCTCTGCAATTAACCGGCCTCTCCTCCTGCCCGTCTCACTGCTCAGCAGGAAGAGCTGCCACAGTGCTCGCTTTACAGGGCTGTGTGCCCGCCAGCCTCAGAGTCGCCGAGGAGAGGCCCCATCCGGACTGAATCACTTTGCCCTGTTACTGAGGGTAGAAGGAGGGGGATCAGCAAAGCTCACCAGCTCGCACTACAAGCTCTGAGCTCACTGCCTCCCCGTTATACCTCCACACGTCACCTCCCCGAAGCAGTGACCTCCCAACAACAAACCCAGTGGCCTCTCGCAGCCCTGCTGCTCTTCCTCTAGGAAGCAACTGGCCATCATCTCCCTTCGTCCCCACCCCTGGCCCCGGCCCAGCCCGTGTGAATCCAGACTGTGTTCCTTCCGTTGTCACCTGCTGTGTGTTGAAGGCAGGACGTGCTCCACGCCCCTCCCACCACCCTCCACCTCTCTCTCACTGCACCACATGCAGGTCCCCTGGGCGATCCCATATGGGCCCAGGTGAGATGTGCAGGTCTTCCCATTCCCCTTCCTGTGGATCACAGAAACAGAGGAAGCAGGTCCAGTCCCTCAGACAAGCTCAACAGGCAACCACCCCGCCAGAGGCCAAGAGCAGCAGCCCTATCCGTGTCCCAGCCCCAAATAAGAAGGCAGAAGCAACACAAGAAAAGGGTCACGAAAAGCAAGGACCTGGGCAGCTGTCTGGTGCAGTGGGTAAGACATGGGTTGGGACACCTGAATCCAGTATCAGACTGCCCAGTTCAAGAAGCCCTCCACTTCCAATCCAGCTTCCTGCTGAGGCGGCAGGTGCTGACCCAGGTACCTGGGCCCCTACCACCCATGTCGGAGAACCAGATGCAGTTGCTGGCTCTTGGCTCCAGCCTGGCCCAGACCTGGCTGTTGCGAGCATTTGGAGAGTGAACCAGTGGACGATGATCTCTCTGTGTTGGCATGTCTCTGCCTTTCAAATAAACAAAAATATATCATAAAAATTTTATAAAAGGCCAGGACCCATGCCGGCGCCGCGGCTCACTAGGCTAATCCTCCGCCTAGCGGCGCCAGCACACCGGGTTCTAGTCCCGGTCGGGGCACCGGATTCTGTCCCGGTTGCCCCTCTTCCAGGCCAGCCCTCTGCTGTGGCCAGGGAGTGCAGTGGAGGATGGCCCAGGTGCTTGGGCCCTGCACCCCATGGGAGACCAGGAAAAGCACCTGGCTCCTGGCTCCTGCCATCGGATCAGCGCGGTGCGCCGGCCGCAGCGCACCGGCCGCGGCAGCCATTGGAGGGTGAACCAACGGCAAAGGAAGACCTTTCTCTCTGTCTCTCTCTCTCACTGTCCACTCTGCCTGTCAAAAAAATAAAAAAAATTATAAAAAAAAAAAGGCCAGGACCCAGCAGCACAGTTAATCAACATATAGCTTTCTATATATAATAGAGACCCCAAATCAAGCAAATAGCAAACATCTGGGAAACCCACAGCTAGCTTAATGGCGCTGGAGAATCTAAGCGAGAGACAGAATACTGCTCACTCTGTTGCTCCTGACAGTAGCCAAGGGAAGACGGAGCAAGGAGACCCTCCTGGATGACGAGCAGGAGCTTCCTGGGGCCACGCTGTGCTGCTGCCCAGTTTCATTTCTTCAAAAAGACTTGGCAGCTTTGCAGACCCAGCCGGATCACCTGATCCACCGCTCCCTCTCCCAGATGAGGAAGCCGAAGCTGAGAGTGGGAAAGAGCCCTCCCTGTCTTTCGCCAGCGATCATCTGTCACTTGAACTTCCTCTAGCTCCTTACCCACTAAGATAAGGACAAAAGTGAGGCGACCAGGCCCCAGCAAAGGCTAGGAGAGCTCGTCTGGGTCTTCCAACATTTGCCGGGCTGGGGGAAGCTAACAGCCGCCTGTCCCGCCAGGTACAGCAAAGCACCTGGTGTCTCTGTGGTGCGGTCTCTTCTCCCTTTGATGTATGATCACTTAATTCCCTCCTTGATTGCTTCTCAAAAGCAATCTAAATTAATGCGGACTCACAAAGGGCAAGGCGCTCTGTGAATAATTAGTGCACATAATGAATGCAGACGGGGAAGATGCAAAGTGGGCTGACAGCTGAGGCTCCCTGCTCCGGCCCCACCTCTGCTGGCTGGGAATTCTCTTTGCACCATTACAACAGTTGTTTCGGGGAGCCCCGAGGAAGGGTGAGGTCCCCTGCAGGATGGGAGACCAGAGAGCCAGGGGCCAAGTCAGACCTCTGAGAGCTGTGGCTCTGCTCCCGTTCGTGGCGTTTCTGCAGAAGAAAAAGTGCTTGTTGAGATTTCTGCCACTCAGCGGGGGAACGTGTCACAGTCCAGAAGGATCCGCCCGGTCCCACCTACCCAGAACCTCCTGCAGACCCTTACTCCAGTCCACCTCGTCTCCTTTCTGCCCTTTGAGAAGGACTTACCCCACGGCATGGCCAGACCCTGTGAGCCTGTCAGAGGCCTTCCCGAAGCCTTTCTGTCTGGCCTCCGCCCTTTGTGGAAGGCTACCACCATTCCAGGGTGCGTGGTAGACACCGTGCCCACCCACGTCGGCCCGACTTGCCTCTTTCCTGGAGAACATGGCTGGACTACCTTTCTCAGCTTTCCTGTGCCCGAGTCGTGGCCTATAAAAGATGAATACAGCAGAGGGGCCCCTCCCATGTGCTAGGGTTTGGGTGTCCCCCAAGGGCACAAGAGTTGAAATTCAGCTCCCACTGTGAGGAATTAAGAGGGTGGGAATCTGATCAGACCCTGCAGGTGGTCAGGTAGGGGCTCAGGGCGGTGATAAGGATTAGATAAAGTCATCATGGCTAAGCACTGTGAGGAGAGAGAGAGGGGAGACAGACACTCACACACAGACACACACACACACACACACACACACGCTCCTGCCTCTTGCCAAGCGATACCCTGCAGTAGCATCTGGGGACTCTGCCAGTCAGAGGCTACTACCAGATGCAGGCCCTGGGACCTCCGGAACTGGGAGCTAAACCAACCTTTCTTTAAAGTTACCAGTCCCAGGTATTAGACTATAGCTACGCATATAAGCACCATCTCCTCCTTCCCTCTCTCCTTCATCCCTTCTCTCTCCTCCCTACTCCCCACCAACAGGTCCCTGGATGGTTATGTGAAGCAAAACCTTGCCTACCAATTTAAAACAAGTTTCGCAAAAACTTCTGTGCTAAACCACTGAGGTTCTGAGATTCACTACAGCAGCTGCTCCACATCTCACAAGCAACGCACGATAGCACATGGATTGCGTCTCACCTGCTGACTCTGACCTACGGTGGCGACTGCTAGAACTCTATGCTGAGGGTTGTCAGGCAGCATCTGAGTTTCCTAGAAAACACTGTCATGGCTGATTGGTTATGTCTGCCACAGAGAGTGAAACAGTAAAAAAAATTTAAAAAAAAAAAAGCAGTGGTTTCCTATCTCATGCTCAGCTTTGACTGTACCAGGATTCTAAAGAAAGTTCAGGGAAAATGCACAGCATCTTTTTTTTTAAACTGAACTTTTTTTATTTATTTGTTTGAGAAGTAGAGTTACAGACTGAGACAGAGAGACAGAGAGAAAGGTCTTCCATCTGCTGGTTCACTCCCCAAATGGCTGCAACAGCCAGAGCTGTGCTGATTTGAAGCCAGAGCCGGAAACTTCTGGGTCTCCCATGTGGGTACAAGGACTTGGGCCATCTTCCACTGCTTTCCCAGGCCATAGCAGAGAGCGGGATCGGAAGAGGAGCAGCCGGGACGAGAACCAGCGACCACATAGGATGACGCCGCCACAAGCGGAGGATTAACCCATCACGCCACAGCACCGGCCCCCACAGCGTCTTTAACTTCCCCCTTCCCACAAATTCTGAGGCACCTTGCACACAGCCTTTGCGTGTTCTCACTGACCATGCCTCAGGCTCATGGCCCCTCCTCTAGGGCATATGCCAACTCCAGCCACATCTGCCTGAAACAAGGCAGATGAGGATGTGAGTCTGTGGAAAAATGGAAGCAAAAGATACATTTCTTTTGGTGTAAAAAAAATGTTTTGGGGCCTGCACTGTGGTGTAGCAAGTCAAGCCACCGCCTGTGACGCTGCCATCCCGTATGGTTGCCAGTTTGAGACCTGGCTGCTCCATTTCCCATCCAGGTCTTAGAGAATGTGCCTGGGCAAGCAGCAGAAGATAGCCCAAGTGCTACCTCCCCACCCACGTGGGAGACCCGGATGAAGCCCTAGCTTCAGCCCGTTATGGCCATTTGGGGAATGAACCAGCAGATGGAAGCTCTGTCTCTCTTTTTCTCCCCCTCTCTCTGTAACTCTTTCACAGAAATAAAATCAATCTTGTAAAAAAACTGTTGAAAGCCATGCGTAAGAGCCGTCTTCAGAAAGTTTGTGGGGAAAAAAAATGGGTACAATGCAAAAACTACACATGGATTTTAAAAACTTTTTGCACCAAAACAAAATTATCTTTTCGTTCTATTTTCCACAAATGTTTGTAGTGTCCTCGCATGGGCACACATATTTATTAAACTAAATTAAAAACAGACTCAGAGGTGGAGACAGGTGTTTTCACCTGCAGCGGGACTGTCTGGAACGTCACACAGAGAAAAGCTGGACAAATGGAGATGCGGGGGATGCTGCCGCTGCCAGGCAAGCCCCTGCTCATCGCAGGGACACGTCCCCTGCGCAAGTCAGCTTTTACCCACTGTCCTGCTGCACGGGCAGGGTTAATGGAAGGGGATGAGCTACCCGTGGAGGCTGTGAATTGGCTTCCCTCCCCTTTAGTGAAGACAGAGGATTCCAGAGCTGCCAGGGTCCCCACACACTGTCTAGATCCCAGTTCAGATGCAGCTCATCAGTTTTCTTTTTCTTTTTTTTTTTTTTTTTGCATTATCTACTTTTTTTTTAAACTTTTATTTAATGAATATAAATTTCCAAAGTACAGCTTATGGATTACAATGGCTTCCCCCCCATAATGTCCCTCCCACCTGCAACCCTCCCCTCTCCCACTCCCTCTCCCCTTCCATTCACATCAAGATTCATTTTTGATTCTCTTTATCTACAGAAGATCAGTTTAGCATACATTAAGTAAAGATTTCAACAGTTTGCTCCCACACAGAAACATAAAGTGAAAAATAATAGATGATTTTTTAAATGATGATGAAATCAGATCAGACCTATTGTCATGTTTAATCCCAGTGAGAGTCAAGTTGGGAATTGATAATTTCTTCTTTTTTTTTTTTTTTTTACAGAAGATCAGTTTAGTATACATTAAGTAAAGCTTTCAACAGTTTGCACCCCCATAGAAACACAAAGTGAAATATACTGTTTGAGTACTCGTTATAGCATTAAGTCTCAATATACAGCACACTAAGGACAGAGATCCTACATGAGGAGTAAGTGCACAGTGACTCCTGTTGTTGACTTTACAAATTGACACTCTTGTTTATGGCCTCAGTAATCTCCCCATGCTCCAGTCATGAGTTTCCAAGGCTATGGAAGCCCCTTGAGTTCTCCGACTCTTCGGTCATAGTCAAAGTGGAGGTTCTCTCCTCCCTTCAGAGAAAGGTACCTCCTTCTTTGAAGACCTGTTCTTTCCCCCTGGGATCTCACTCACAGAGATCTTTCATTTAGGTTTTCTTTTTTTTTTTTTTTTTTTTTTTTTGCCTGAGTGTCTTGGCTTTCCATGCCTGAAATACTCTCATGGGCTTTTCAGCCAGATCGGAATGCCTTTAGGGCTGATTCTGAGGCCAGAGTGCTGTTTAGGACATCCGCCATTCTATGAGTCTGCTGAGTATCTCGCTTCCCATGTTGGATCGCTCTCCCCTTTATTTATTCTATTGGTTAGTATTAGCAGGTACTAGACTTGTTTATGTGCTCCCTTTGACTCTTAGTCCTTTCATTATGATCAATTGTGAACTGAAATTGATCACTTGGACTAGTGAGATGGCATTGGTACACGCCACCTTGATGGGATTGAATTGGAGTCCCCTGGTATGTTTCTAACTCTACCATTTGGGGCAAGTCAGCCTGAGCATGTCCCAAATTGTACATCTCTTCCCTCTCTTATTCCCACTCTTATGCTTAACAGGGATCACATTTCAGTTAAATTTCAACACTTAAGAATAACTGTGTATTAATTACAGAATTAAACCAGTCATATTAAGTAGGCAGCTCATCAGTTTTCAATGGCTGTCTCCAGGGCTGTGCTCAGAAGACACCGGGAGCGTATCAAGACTGGCAGGAAGTGGGTGAGAAAATCCACAAGTTTGACGCCCTTTGGGTATTTGCCATTTCTGATCTAACCCACCCATAATTTTACTCTGAACAAAGGAACATTGGTTAGGTAACTTGCCCAGGATCCCAAGGCCAGTAGGCAGCAAAGTGCACACTGCCGCACAGAAAGAAAGAGAAACAGAAAGACAGCAAGATTTAGAAATGTTCTCACCCCAAGAGCCTAGTAACTTAGCCAACGCCTGCATAGGGTAGTTTGTTGTTGTTGTTTGTTTGTTTTTTTAATATTTATTTATTTGAAAGTCAGAGTTACACAAAGAGAGAGAGGCAGAGAGAGAGGTCTTCCATCCACTGGTTCACTCCCCAGTTGGCCACAGTGGCCAGAACTGTGTCAATCCAAAGCCAGAAGCCAGGAGCTTCCTCCGGATCTCCCACGTGGGCATAGGGGCCCAACCACTTGGGCCATCTTCTACTGTTTTCCCAGGCCACAGCAGAGAGAGAGCTGGATTGGAAGAGGAGCAGCCAGGATTCAAACTGGCACCCATATGGGATGCCGGCACTGCAGGCAGCAGCCTTGCCTGCCACGCCACAGCACCGGTCCCATGCATAGGGCAGTTTTCAAAGGCCATGGAAAATAGAATTAAAAGGTGCTTGTTTTGGTGTAAGAAAAAAAAATGGAAATCCATGCATTGTTCTTTAGTAACACACATTTCCAGGAACTTTTTGAAGACCCCTTGTATACATGGACTTCAAAGCTTTCTTTGCAGCAAAATAAATGCATTCTTGGGTCAGCGCAGTGGCTCAGAGGGTTAAAGCCATGGTCTGCAGTGTCAGCATCCCATATGTGCATTGGTTCAAGTCCCAGCTACTCCAATTCTGATCCAGCTCATCCAGCTCCCTGCTAATGTGCCTGAGAAAGCAGCAGAAGATGGCCCAAGTGCCTGGGGCCCAGCACCCACATAGAGACCCAGAAGAAGCTCCAGGTTCCTGGCTTTGGCCTATCCCAGTCCTGGGTGTTGTGGCCATTTGGAGAATAAACCAGAAGATGGAAGATTCTCATTCATTCTCTCTCTCTCTCTCTGCCTTTCAAATAAATAGATCTTTAGAAATATATATAAATAGTGGCCGGTGCTGTGGCATAGCGGGTAAAGCCACCGCCTGCAGTGCGGACATCCCATATGGGTGCTGATTTGAGTCCCGGCTGCTCCACTTCCTGTCCAGCTCTCTGCTGTGGCCTGGGAGAGCAGTCAAAGATGGCCAAAGTCTTTGGGCCCCTGTACCCGCATGGGAAACCTGGAAGAAGTTCCTGGCTCCTGGCTTCAGATCGGCACAGCTCCAGGCATTGCAGCCAATTGGGGAGTGAACCAGCAGATGGAAGACCTCTCTCTCTCTCTCCCTGCCTCTCCTTCTCTCTGTGTGTAACTCTGACTTTCAAATAAATAAATAAATATTTAAATATATATATATAAAAATGTATTGTTTTAATTCTACTTTCCATGAATTCTTGGAAGTATCCTCAAAGGCAGCTCCCACTAGAAAAGCCTCCCCAAGGCCTGGTGATCTCTCCAACCCCCTGAAGGCACAGCACAAGGGGTGAGAAGCACTGACTCCAGCTGCAGGCAGCTGCACTGAGCGACCTACAGGCAGGCCGGGAGAACAGGTGACTGCAGGACTCAGGTGGGATGCCAAGACCTCAGCATGAACCTCGTGATGTCAAGCGTGATAGACTACTCCCCCAAGGTGCCATTTGCTCAGACGACCCCCTAAGTCTGCAAGCTTGGGTATAACACAAGAGCCCTGTCTGGCAGCAGTGCCCCAGACCTGCCGTTCTGGGAGTGAGGTGCCTGCTTGTGCTTGTAGGCCTCCAGCCAGCCCACACCGAGGCTACCTGGGGTAGCTCAACATCTGTTTTATCCACATTTCCTCCATTTTCTGGTTGCACTGGCTTCCAACCACCAGCTACTTAAAGTCTGAGTGAGGATTTCACACATATCCAGAGCCAAGTGACAAAAGACACAAGCCAAAAAGCCTCATGAGCCAAAGAGAACACGGGCCCACCCTCATGATGGGGGTGGCCCCCTGCGAACAATTCTCCTGGGTATCAGCTGGGATTCGAGTGGCTGTCGCCTCAGCAGGCTGGAACCGGGGAGACAGGGAGCCCATGCATGGGCTTTGTGCCATGACCTTGGCCTTGACAGCTCTGTCTTTCCATCCCGGAGCAAAATGCCAGGTTCCTTCAAGGCCCAGCCCAAATGTTCACTTCTTTGAAAATCTGTTCCCTCGCCTTGCCCCATCGCTACTTTGTCACATGATCCTGAAGGACAGGAAGCAGCAGAGGTGCAGGTTCACACCTGGGAGTCAGATGACATCAGGAAGCAGCCAGGCCGGGGCCCCCTGGCCATCGGCTCAAGAAGATCAGCTGGTGGGAAGGAATGCACTAGCGAGTACGGCTTTGACCCTCAGAAAGCATAAGCATTGTCCAACAGTTAACACGTTGCCTACGCTAAAGAATCTTGTAAGGGCTGGCGTTGAGGCATAGTGGGTAAAGCCACTGACTACAATGCCAGCATCCCATAAGGGGGACAGTTCGAGTCCCAGCTGCTCCACTTCCAATCTAGCTCCCTGCTAATGGCCTGGGAAAAGCAGCAGAAGATAGTCCAAGTGCTTAGGCCCCTGTCACCTACATGGAGACCCACATGATGTGCCTGGCTCTTGGCTTCGACCTGGCTCAGCCCTGGCCAATGCAGAGATCTAGGGAGTAAACCAGCAGATGAAAGATCATTCTCTCTGTCTCTCTCTCTCTCTCTCTCTCTCTCTAACTCTGACTTTCAAGTAAACAAATAAATCTTCAAAACAACAACAACAAAAAAAGAATCTTACAGTGCTCTCCACTGCATGGGAAACAGCTATGCAACCCACTCCCCCATGGTACACGGACTGGTCCAGGAGTAACAAGGCGTGGACACGGTGCTTTGGGTATACAAGTAGGGAGAAGCCTGGTCTGCTTGGAGGTGTCACACAGGAGCAAGTGCCTCTCTAGAACCTGAGGACAAGTGAGAGCTCATTCAGGAGACTGGGGCAGGGTGTGAGGGGCTGGGGGTGTGAATAGGAATTCCAAGTAGAAGGAATTCCAAGTAGAAGGAATGCAAAGCACAGCGGCAGGAGAGCTCACTCAAGCAGTGTGGGATGCTTCAGAGAGCAGTGGATGTGACGCTGCAAGGTGGTGACAAAGCGTTAACTCTGGGGAGGCATTTTGTGCAGTAGTTAAGACAGAGCCTGGGGTGCCTGAGTCTCAGCTGCTTTCAATATAGCTTCCTGCTAACAATGCGCTCCCTCGCAGGTGAGAGCTCAGTACTTGCGTCACCTACAAGGGAGACCTTGATGGAGTTCTGGACCTCTGGCTTCAGCCTGGCCTAGCCCTGGCTGTTGTGGGCATTTGGGGACGGAACCAGGAGATGGAAGACCTCTCTCTCTCTCTCTCTCTCTCTCTCTCTCTCTCTCTCATAAATTAAATTATGGATTTTAAGGTTAACTCCACAGGCTCAGGGTCCCCAGACTCTGCATGTTACAAAGAAAGAACTGGCCCTGGACTGGCTCCTCGGGATTACCAGAGCATCTGTGCATCACGGGCCACTGGGCCACACCAGGGGCTTGTGCCGCCTCTGTGTTCACGGAGGGCTGGTGCTGCTGGCCTGGGGCCCCGGGCAGGAAGTGTCAGTTTGATCCCGGAGGAAGCTGGGTGCCGAGGAGCCAAGGTTTGTCATGAGGTGTGTCACAGATCCACGACTGATCCCCAGTGAAAACCCTGGAGGCCAAGGCTCAAGGGCGCTCGCCCGGCTGGCCACACCTCCTGTGTGTTGCCCACCCACTCCCATCACGGCGAGGTTCTGAGGCACTGTCCGTGGGGCTCCCTCAGGGGAAGACTACTGAAAGTTGCCTCCTGGAGCCTCCCGGACCTCGGCCTGTGCACCTTCCTGCTCGGCTGACTTGAATCTGTCCTGCAGTCAGAAACCACGGCCATGAGGACAACAGCTTTCCTGGGTTCTGAGTCCTTCTGACAGACGGCCACTCCTGAGAGTCGTCTTGGGACGCCTCTCCCAGTCAAGCAGGAGCAGGCCACAAGGAGCTTTGCCCAGGGACTGGTGCTGTGGCGCAGTGGGTTAGGCTGCAGCTTGCTACACGAGCATCCTGTATCAGGGAGGCTGGTTCATGTCCTGGCTGCTCCACTTCTGATCCGGCTCCCTGCTAACGTGCCCGGGAAGGCAGGGGAAGATGGCCCAAGTACTCTGGTCCCTGTCAGCCATGGGGAGGCCAGGATGGAGTTCTCAGTTCCCGTCTCAGACGTGACTATTTGCGGAGTGAACCGGAGAAAGCATCTCTGCCTCTCCTCCCTCTCTTTCAAATGAATAAAGAAATAAACCTACAAAACAAAACAAGAAGAGCTTTGCCTGGAATGAAAGGAGTTTGAACTGGACTTACTTGTTATGAAAGTGAAGGGTCCTGGGGCTGGCACTGTGGCAGAGCAGGTAAAGCTACCGCCTGCAATGCCAGCATCTCATGTGGATGCCTGTTCATGTCCTGGCTGCTCCACTTCCCATCCAGCTCTCTAATGGCCTGCAAATGCAGCAGAAAGTGTCCCAAAGTGCTTGGGCTCCTGCTACCCACGTTGGAGAGAAAGATGAAGCTCCTGGCTTCAGCTTAGTCCAGCACTGGCCACTGCTGCCATCTGGAGAGTGAACCAGTGGATGAAGGACCCCTCCCTCTCCTTCTATGTGTCTCCTTCTGTCTGAGGGATCCTAACACGGGCTGGCACCCCAAGACTGGCTGTCAACTTTTGGAAGATACTTCAGATGGCAGGCAGGAATGGAGGAGGACTCAGTCCAGGCAGGAATGGAGGAGGACTCAGTCCAGGTAATGACTGGTGAGCTGTGGTGGGCAGTGGTGGGCAGTGGTCACAGAGGAGAACTGAATTCAAGAGATATTCAAGAAACACAGGCCACAAGGGATGGTGACCACTTAAATACTGAGTGAGGGAGACAAGAATGACCCCCAGATATCTGACCTGAGCAATGGACAGAGGATGCACCTGTCACTGAGCAGGGAAGCCGAGGTCAGGCAGTGCCCTGGCTCTGAAACTCACCCTGGCTTCTTGTGCTATATTCCTTCTGCAGCCCTGGGCACAGAGAGGCCTCCGTGCCTTCTCGCTTCTCCTGGATGCCATGCCGGCAGCCCTCGCCTGCAGCAGTCACTTACAGATGGCTCCCCCTCACAAGCCACGGAGGCGGGCTTGGCCAGTCTCCCTGCCCCCCGTTTCTCTCCTGGCAGAGTCACAGAAAGGCCTTTTGGGAAATGGGGAGCCAGGTGGAGGAAGTGCCCTGCATGGGTGGCAGAGGCCTAAAGAAACCCCGAACAAGTGAGGAGATGCCAGACCCCGGGAGGTGACTCCAGTCCCCGAGAATGGAGGTGCAGGGGTGGGCAGGACAGGCAGGAGCAAGGCTCTGGTCTGCGAGGCCCCTCTGGGGGGAGCTCGGTAGGCTGCACGCCTGACTCCAGGTAACAAGGTCAGTGTGCGCTCTGCCCCCCAAGACTGCACGGAGTGGCCAGGCCCTCTGGCAGAAGGAGACTGAAGGTGGCAGCACACCCCGAGCCCCATGTCTGCAGGCTGTGCTGTGATGGCTCCAACGGCTCTGCGGCAGCCCGGCGCCCAGAGCAGCTGCACAGAGGAGGCAGCACTGGGATGTGCGTGTCACCAGCCTTCTTCTCCACCCGTCCCACCTCTGCTCATCCCTGACCGTGCGTCGCTAAGCTCACTGCTGGCCTCCTCCTTCCTTTGCTTATGCTGCAATGACCAGGGCCTGGGGGCAAAGGAGTCCTCAGCCCACTGACCCAGAGGAGAGTGGGCGGGAAAGGGATGGAGCCGAGTAGTGCACAGATCCCAGATGGGGACACCCACGGAGCAAGAGCCTCCTAGAAACTCCTTCCCAAGAAGGTGACAGGGGAAGCTCTGGACTCGAGCAAGCTGGGGACGGAACCCCACCTTCACCAGTGCCAAAGGGCAAGGCACTTCCTATCTCTGAGACTCAGTGTTCTTATCCATAAAACAAACAAAAAAAATTTTTTAATCTACCTTATTAGGTTGATACACAAGGGACCTTCAAAAAGTTCATGAGAAGAGGTAAAATGAAAAGGTTATGCAAGGATTTCCTTCAGTTTTGCAGCAAAATAAATTTACCTTTTCATTCCGTTTTTCCACAAACTTTTTAAAGCTTCTTCATACCTGTGTGTGCCTATTTCTTTTTAATGTTCGTTTACTTATTTTCAACTACTTGAAAGGCAAAGCAACAGATACACAGATTGATCAATTGATCCCTCATTCACTAGTTCACTCTCTAAATGCCTGTAAGAGCCAGGGACAGGCCACGCCAAAGTCTGGAGCTTCATTTGGGTATCCCACATGGGTACAGGGCCCCAACCATGTGGGCCATCCTCTGCTGCTTTCCCAGGCTATTAGCAGGGAGATGGATTGGAAGTAGAGCAGCCAGGACTCAAACCAGTGCCCATACAGGATGCCAGTATGGCAGGTGGCAGCTTTACTCGCTATGCCACAATGATGGCCCCTCGGGTTCTACTTCTAAGCAGCACACTTGCACACAGTAACGATTCAGAGAAGACCGCTGTGGCTTAGGAGAGGTCTCGGGAGGAACCCAGAGGCAGCCCGGGGTTCAGGTTTGGGAAAGAAAGGCAAGAAGCCCCTCCGGATGCGGGGAGCTGAGTTCAGATTAAGCCAACAACCCCGTGTCTGACAGTGCCATCTCCCAGGCTCAGAGAGTCCTCCCAGACAAGGTATGGGCCCTGAGAGGACCCGGGGCCAGGGCCAGGGCAGGGGGAAGAGGCAGGGATGGTCAACACAAGGAAGCATGTCCATGGCTACAGAGGGGTGCACAGAGTTAAGCCGTTGGTCCATCAATACAGGCAGCTATCTGGTCAGGAGCTGAAGGTATTCGTACTCATATGAGAAATGGCATGTGTCCCAGACCTCTGCAGCTGGCACTGACGGCGCCAGTAATGGGTGAGAGCCTTCCAGTTGTAATGGGGTAAAGTTTATTTATATTAATAGTTGCCTTTGCTTTGCTTTTGTTTATGGTTGGTTTTTACATTTATTTAGTTTCATTTATTTATTTGAAAGGCAGAGAAACAGAAAGAAAAGGGAGCTAGAATGAGAGCTAGACAGAGAGAGCAAGCATACATGAGCGCTTGCATCCACTGGTTCATTCCCCAGATGGCCTCAAAGGCCAAGGCTGGGCCAGGCCAAAGCCAGGAGCTTGTACTCGGGTCATCTTCCAGTGCTTTCCCAGGTGGAAAGGAAGCAACCCTTATCAAAGTGCCAGGTTGAGTCCCAGCTGCTCTGCTTCTGATCCAGCATCCTGGCTGATTCTCCTTGGAAGGCAACAGAAGATGACCCGAGTGCTTGGGCCCCTACCACCCATATGAAGACCAGGATGAAGTTCCTGGCTCCTGGATTCAGCCTGGTCCAGACCTGGCTGTTGCAGGCATTTGTGGAGTGACCCTGCCGATAGAGGATTCTTTATTCTCTTTCTCTCCCTCTCTCTGATTTTCAAATTGATAAATTTTTTGAAAATAATTTGTCCAGAATGGATCACTTTAAACTTAGGGAAATATGCAGAAAATAATAAAGGTGATATAGATGGGGAAAATTACAATGGTAAGACACAAAAACTAAATTTTGCAAACCAGTGCCACACTCTCATTATTCATTTTTTAAAAAAATTTTAATTGACAAATGCTATTTGTACACATGAGGGTACTTCCTAAATTCATGGAAAATACAATTAAAAGACAAATTTACTTTGGCAAAAAAAATTTTGCATGGCCAACACCGCTAATCCTCCACCTGCAGTGCTGGCACACCGGGTTCTAGTCCCAGTTGGGGCACTAGATTCTGTCCTGGTTGCTCCTCTTCCAGTCCAGCTCTCTGCTGTGGCCTGGGAAGGCAGTGGAGGATGGCCCAGGTGCTTGGGCCCTGCACCCCATGGGAGACCGGGGAAAAGCGCCTGGCTCCTGGCTTTGGATCGGCACAGTGCAACAGCCGTAGCGGCCATTTGGGGGGTGAACCAATGGAAAAGGACGACCTTCTCTCTCTCTCTCTCTCTCTCTCTCTCTCTCTCTCTCTCTCGCTAACTCTGCCTGTCCAAAAAAAAAAAAAAAAAAAAAAATTTGCAGCCACACATACTAATAGATCTTCAAAAAGCTCATGGAAAATTCATAGTATGAATAAAAACTATGCATGGATTTTTAATTTTTTTTGTACCAAAGCAAACTTACATTTTAATTCCATGTTCCACAAACTTTCTAAAATACCTCCAGTTTATGGGGTACAACACAACAATGCAATACATTACATGGTGCATAATGACCAGCAGAGCAATCAGCATTTACCATTTCTGTGCTGGAAACCTTGGGAGTCTGTTCGTGCTTGATTTGACCTAGACAGTAAGCTGCTGTGGACAAAGGTCAGCTTCCTGAGACACAGAACGTCAGCACTGATTCCAACAGGCTCATCTTAAGCAGGACAGGGAAGCACCCAAGACGGAACAACGGGTTAACTGCAGAAGCAGGATCAGAGCCCAGGTCTCCCAATTCCTCACTCTATGTTTTCAACGCTGCAATGCTTCCTCTTCGAAGAAGGAAGAAAAACAGTGTGCTCTTTTCTAGAACATCGAATTTCCCAAATTTTTGTCCCCCTCTAAAAGACACAGAACAGAGACAATACTGGAGTGCTTTCTGCTCATGGCAAGAAAATGCTATCTTCCCTTTTAAGTCAACCTCAGCAAGGGTTTCCAGGGTAGATGGCAGGGAGTGCTGGCCTGCAGGGGACACAAATCCTGGAGACAGCTGTCACCTCGGAATTCATCACCCTGCTAACATCGGATGTCAACGCTGCAAAGGAAAGCCAAGCTGGCATTTTGATGCCAGGGTCCGCCTCCAGCTGTTGCGTGGGCTGAGCCCGTTACAGAGATCGCCTGTTTCCCAAACGACAGCCCACACGCGGAGCTGGTTTAAAGTCATCTTGCTGAGAATGATGAATCTTTGGCTTTGCCACTAAGTCACTGAGGGACTCCAGCCCCCATCTTAGCCTCTCCCAGCCTCTGCGTACCCACTCTCGACTACAGACCACCGCTCCCACTTATGCCACTGACTGTTCCGCATGGGGATTTCCCTGTTTACAAGCTGACAGGGGCCAGTGAATCCACACACCTGCGGGAAGTGGGTGCTATTACGTAACCGGTTGGAAGGCTGGCCATGCAACTCATCCATGGTTGTGAGCGGGTCTCAAACTCGGACTCCACATCTGAAAAGTCTAGAAGTCTATCACCTGTGCTCCCCAGGACCCCTTCTTCAGAACCCCTGGGAGAGATCAACAGGCAGAGATGACACCACCTCAAGAAGTCATGGAAAATGAAATCAAAAGAGAACTTCATTTTGGTGCAAAAGATTAGGAAACTGAACATGTGAGGGATCTCCAAAAAGTTCAAGGAAAATGTGGATCAGGAAAAACCTATGTATGTGTTTCAGAACTTTTTTGCATTACAATAAATGTATCCTTTAATTCCATTTTCCTGTGCATTTTTGAAGTACCCTCATGTGTTTCTACTCATATTTGCTTTGTTTTACCTGCTTAAAAATGTAGCGTATGAAATACCACTCTGTCAAAAGTTGAAAGCACAGGGCCGGCACTGTGGTGTGTAAGGTGAGCCTCTGCCTGCAGCGCCACCCTCCCATATGGTGCCGGCGCGGGTCCCAGCTGACCACTTCTGACCCAGCTTCCTGCTAATGCACCTGGGAAGACAGCAGGTGATGGCCCAAGTGCTTGGGGCCCTGCACCCACATGGGAGACCTGGATGAAGCACTTGGCTCCTGGCTTAGGCCTGGCCCAGCCCAGGCCATTGCAGCCATTCAGGGAGTGAACCACTGGATGGAAGATTCTCTCTCTCTCTCTCTAGCTCTTGCTCTCACTCTCTAACTCTGACTTTCAAACAAATAAATAGTTTTTTAAAAGTTGAAAGCGCTGCTTTGCTGTTGTGAGACTTGAATATGAACTGAGAACCTCCAAGAGGGAGGAGGACATGCAGTCGTTCCAAAACTGGCTGATGAAGTTTCCCAGCTTAGGGAGGGTCTCTCTTAAAAGGAAAATTCCAGACGCGCTTCTGGGAAACGTGGCTCTACCCTACTGCGTCACTCTGGGTTTTGCTAGACTTTCACTTAGGTTGCTATGGCTTTAAGGGGACAGGAAACGCTCCACTCTGTGTCAGGTACAGAGCCCAGCCTCTGTGCACAGACCATCCCTCAGCACCAGAGCGACTGCACTGCCCATCCACCTGCCCCACGGGGCAGAACTTTAGGTGACAAGGCTGTCCGTCGTCATCACCACTGATGATGGTCCAAGGTGTTCAGAAAAGGAGACTGTCCTGCGCACACCCATGCGGCCTTGGCCGTTCATCTCAAGACACCAGGATTTGTTCACCGCTCAACTCGCCCTGGAAGTGTGTTCTCCTCTCTCCAGGCACACCCGTTGGGTGCAGGGAAGCACCCTGAGGCTGTCCAAGCCCTACACACAATGATAGGGAGAATGAGGAAGAGACAGGAAGGAAGCACTCCGGCTCTGCGTACGCAGGCCCTGGGAGAAGCCCGAGGGCCAGCTTCCCAGCGCCCAGCACCCAGGCTGCTCAGATGCTTGGGTGGGTGCTGTGCTAGCACTCTCTTCAATCAAGTTTTGAACAAGCCACCTCCTCCACCCCTCCCCCGCCCAGTGTGCATGTTGTCCTGGGCCCTGCAGCTTCTGCACATGGTCCTGGACAACCAGAACTGAACTGTAAGCCCCAGGAAGGCGAAGACCCTGCCCGCCCACTCCCAGCATCAGTGCGATGTCCACTGCTAGCAGGCTGAGCACAGAATGTGGATGGGATGAGCAGGTGTAAGGAGGAGGCAGAGGCCCGTGCTTGTCTCGCCCCAGCACATGCAGCTGACTGCCACCCCTTCTCCTGAAGGGCACTGACATAAACTGGAGAGCTCGCCAAGCTGGAGGGAAACTCAGCATAAACTGGAGGAACAGAATGAAGACTTGAGCCTGGGATCAGGCAAATGGGATAGAGTCGGGAAACAGGCAGACGCGGTCCCCCTCCCCAGCACTGCTGACAGCCGCCTTCGCAAAGCAGCCTCCGGCTGAACTGGCTGAACATGGTACACTTTCCTTCTGTCCCCATCCAGCACCTGCCCCCGTCCCTTCCTGTCTAGGCCAGCTACCTCAGTCCCCAGCGCCTCAAAGGTTTCATCTCCAAAAAGGATGTCCTGGACTTGCTTAACCCAGCCCCTGCAGCGGGCTTAATCCTCTGCAGCAACAGCGCTTCCTGACTCGCACACACATGGGCTCTCAGTGAGCCTAGGGTCTTTCTCACCTCACTAGCCCCCAGGGGCACCCATGGGAGCCAGTGCATACCTGCACATGGGGGCAGGGGGAAGGCGGGTGTGCAGTATGGGGGTTCTTGTCTTTCAGGAACACAAATATTCAAGCAGCAGGGATTGCAATTTAGAAAAAGAAAGGAAGGAATAAATGCCATTTCACCCCCCACCCCCCAAGCAGTTCTCACTGTCACACATTCCCCTCTTTGGTCAAGTCATGACAAGTCTATCAGATGGCTGTGGCCATGCCACCCTGAACCACCCTCCCACTGTTGGACGTTAGCACAGAAGAGGGCTCTTCCCAAAAAAAAAAAAAAAAAAAAAAAAAATCCTACATGCATTATCTTTCAATTCCATTTTTCTACAAGCTCCTTAAAGTCCTCTCGTAGGTTCTACATTCATTCATTTTCTGTTGTGAGAAATATGGGAGGGAGGGAGAATTGCTTTCAGGGCTCCGCTGTGCCCCTTGCCAGCTGGTGGGAGCCTACCAGGATAATGGGAGCATTCCCCAGCCCCAGGCATGGCGGTGGGAAACTGCTTTACTAACAAGGTAGGTGCGCCACCAACGTTCACTACTACTTTACGGGCCAAGCCCTGCCCTAAAGGAGGCACAAACACTTGACCCCTGTGGGCTGCAAACCTGGCCTGCAGGCAAAGGCCCCTGAGCTGTAAAACAGAGAAACAATGAAAAAGAAGGAACGAGAAACTGTCTCTTTGAATATTTTAAGCTTACATGTTTCGGAAAAAAACTCAAGCCTTCGAAAAGCCTTGTGAATTTTGAAATGCAGTACCAGGTTGTAGGCTAGCTAGCAAGCAGGCAAGTGGCATTTAAAAGCAAAAAGGTTAAATCAGAGGTTAACAGTATGGTGGACATACATAGGGCATCTCTGTGTGCTACAGTCAGGAGAAGGGTAAACTGAGTTCTAAGGGGGTGAGGACTATGAACCACGAAAAGAAAAGGTATCTTTTGTTTGTTTGTTTTTAAGATTTATTTGTTAGAAAGGCAGAGTTACACACACACACACACACACACACAGGGAGAGAGAGAGAAAGAGTCTTCCAACCATTGGTTCATCCCCCAATTGGCTGCAACAGCCAGAGCTGGGCCGATCCAAAGCCAGGAGTCCGGAGCTTCTTCCGGGTCTTCTACGTGAATGCAGTGGACCAAGCCCTTGGGCCATCTTCTACTGCTTTCCCAGGCATATGAGCAGGGAGCTGGATTGGAAGCGGAGCTACCAGGATGCAAGCCAGCACCCATATGGGATGCTGGTGTCCCAGGCCTTGGTTTAACCTACTGCACTACAACATCAGCCCAGGCATCTGTCTTTAAAATGTTACAAACATTGGCCGGCGCCGCGGCTCACTAGGCTAATCCTCCGCCTAGCGGCGCCGGCACACCGGGTTCTAGTCCCGGTCGGGGCACCGGATTCTGTCCCGGTTGCCCCTCTTCCAGGCCAGCCCTCTGCTGTGGCCAGGGAGTGCAGTGGAGGATGGCCCAGGTGCTTGGGCCCTGCACCCCATGGGAGACCAGGAAAAGCACCTGGCTCCTGGCTCCTGCCATCGGATCAGCGCGGTGCGCCGGCCGCAGCGCGCCGGCCGCGGCGGCCATTGGAGGGTGAACCAACGGCAAAGGAAGACCTTTCTCTCTGTCTCTCTCTCTCACTATCCACTCTGCCTGTCCAAAAAAAAAAAAAATGTTACAAACATATTTTGTTTTTAAGATAAGCTATACAATTAAAACCTGTTTTGTTTTTAATGTTAGCTTAGTTTATGTTATCTTTTAAGATGAGCTACATCATCAGAAAGTTTTCTCATTTGAAGAGTCCATGGAGACCCTAAACAGAGTAAGAGTATACAGTTAGGGGGTTGCACAAGCATCCCTCCATTCGGCCTTCCAAGACGGCTTTCCTGTGCCAGGATGCACTCTCTGCTTTCTTCTAGAATCAACAGAGGAGAAGACAAAGCTCCCCGCACACAGGGAGCCCACTGAGCCCTGGCTAACCCCAGGCCACATCACCCACGAGGGATGCACCATGTGCTACAGAAGCCAACAGCAGAAGATAAGCAGTCCTTCCCCCAGAGCAGATGCTCGGGAGAGGCCTCCCAGCCGACCCCACCTGACCTGGACCTCAGCAGAAACACGGATGCGTGCATGAAACTCTGGGCCAGGAGCAGAAGAGAGTTTCAGACCCCAAAAGTCAGAGCTCTGAGCAGATGGGCTCTGAGCAGTTTAAAGACTACCTGTGTCGACATGGCCCTGCTTATTCTGAATGCAGGTTCCCAGGCTCTGTCCCAGACCTACTAAGTCACCAGGGTAGGGTCCAGCCATTACTAGACATCTTGGGTCAACGCATCACCCACTAAAGTTTAAAAACCAGTGGCAGCGGGTAAAGCCGCTGCCCGCCTTGCTGGCATCCCATATAGATGCTGGTTCGAGTCACAGCTGCTCCACTTCTGATCCAGCTCTATAGCCTGGGAAAGCAGGGGAGGATGGCCCAAATCCTTGGACCCCTGCATCTGTGTGGGAGACCAAGAATCTCCTGGCCCCTGGCTTCAGATGGGCATAGCCCAGCCATTGCAGCCATCTGAGGAGCGAACCAATAGGTGGAAGACCTCTAACTCTCTCTCTGCCTTTGCCTCTCTATAACTCTACCTTTCAAATTAAAAAAAAAAAAAAAAAAAGTGGCATCCACGGGGCAGGCATGAGGCACAGCAGTTAAATAACTCCTTGAGACATGCCCACATTCTACTTCCCAGAGCTTGCTTTGAGTCCTGGCTCCTCTATTTCCAACACAGCTTCCTGCTAACGTGCAGGGGCAGCAGGGGATGGCTGCAGTACCTGAATCCTTGCCACCGCCATGGGAGACCCAGATGGAGTCCCAGGCTCCTGGCTGCAGCCTGGCTGCTGTAGGCCTTTGGGGAGTGAACCAGCAGATGGAAGATTTCTCTCCATCTGTCTCTGTTTTTCTCTTTCTGCCTTTCAAATAAAAATGGAAAGGGAGGGGAAAAAAAAAAAAAAAAAAACAGTGGCACCAAGAACAGAAAGGCAGTTTCCAAACACAATCCAAGCCACAACCACCCTGACATCATCAGCCACGGCTGCCTTGGAAACACACCGGCAGAGGCCGTGGAGCCCCTGCCAACCAGCCAGCCCGTGGCAGTACCACACCAGGCAGACACCATTCTGTCTGTGGTAATGCCAATTTCCCAAGAGAGAAACAGATCAACGTGGAGGACAGTGACAGAGGCCACCCGCACACCCCTCTTGCCGTCTCCAACCACCACGGCTCACTTTCACATGTCAGACAGGAGTGGTGGCCCTGGACCCTGAGGAGGGAGAGCCAGGGGAGCTCCCCGAGGCCCACAGGTGCCTGACAGGGTATGCAGGCTCAGGGGACAGAAAAGCCCAGAAGCCGAGGCAGATGTTCAGCCAAATGAAGCGGCTCTTGGGGAGAATAAGACCTGCCTGCCGAGATATCTGGTGTCCGGCAGCCTGCCGGGCAGGGCTTCCCAGGGTCCAGCTGTTGGGACCAAGCACCCCTGCCTGGCTTTGAGCAGAGAGGAGAAGACAACAGCCTCTTGCCTTGGAGAGGCTGCCACAGACCAAACCTGGGAGCCTGCGAGAAGGGTCAGGGAGCCCTCACCAGGGTAAGTGCATGGACACGGAGGAGAGCCTGCTGTGTGTCAGGCGTGGGTCCCAGACCGGGGCTGCCGCTGGGGGAGGGCAACTCCTAAGTGGCCCACCGACCAG
Organism: Oryctolagus cuniculus; assembly: GCF_051225735.1. NCBI lineage: Eukaryota > Metazoa > Chordata > Mammalia > Lagomorpha > Leporidae > Oryctolagus > Oryctolagus cuniculus. The sequence goes on along the minus strand of NC_142876.1, from coordinate 119,516,383 downwards.
CAGAGAGGAAAGAAGCCAACATTCCCCAGACACCTCATGCGGCTTCCGTACACCAGCTCTGTGCCCTCGGAATTCTTTGCATTTCACAAATGGCCAGGCTGGGCATCAAACCCTCAGGTCTTGTAACTTTCGGCAGAAGTGCAGGGGCTGCTTCTGCCAGATGACGCCTTGGTTATGCCAGTGTCTTGGGTTTGGAGGACAGGGGGTGGGGCGAGGAAGGAGGGCTAGGACAAAAGCCATTTGTGGGTCTCTCACAAAAGATTATGCATGGATGCGGTTTGCTGCCTTTGATGCTTTTGAAGATGACCAGACGGAGGCCTGACTGTATCCATGGAAACAGTCAGGGAGGGAGCAGCAGCCACATTAGCTAGCCCTCCAGGCTCCTCCCTGAAGCAAAGTGTCAGCTCCCACGTTCCCTGCCAGCCGTGGCCTCCCTAGGCTCCAAGCCTGGGCCACCAACCAGAAGGCACAGTTCGTCCAGCCACTCCAGACACCACCCTTGCTTCCTTCATCCTCCTCTGAGCTCCCAACTGCAGGGGACAGAAAACCTCCCAGGGCGGGCCCCAGCCTGACCTTTACTACCCCCCTAGGTCCAGCAGAGACCCAGGCCATAACCAGAGATTTCCCTGGCAAGGCTTTGGCCTCTCCAAGCAAACTGCCCGCTGGTCTCACCATCCAACCCCTCGTGGGTTCCGTCCCAGTGCTGTCCACCCCCTATACCCTCAGGAAGCTCCATGGATACCCTGTAGCTGATCTTAGCCCTGGATCTCCCCTAGGCCTGCAGGCCTCAGACTGTCCACAGCCAGCAGCTTTGTTGTTTTGCCTGCCAGGCCAGGAGGGCAGTGCCATCCGCCCAGCCACCAGGGCACTGGCAGCTGACTGCTCTCAGCTGATCACCAGGGCTTGGCTTCTGGGGCTGACTCTGCCAGAGACGTGCTAGAACCCTCTCCAAGCCAGTTCCAGCTGAACCCCAGGCAGGTACCCTGGCAGTACATGGCAACTCAAAGGATCTTACTCATTCACCAAACATTAGTCTAGACAGGATCATGTATCCATGCCTCAGACCCCAGCCTACAGGAGGAAGCCCTCCTCAACTGCTAAGGCTGGGAGAGGCAGCCTCCTGTGTGCTCTTGCAGCCCTGACTGCGTAGCTCTTCTCCCCCCACTGGACTGCAACTGCCAACCTCATGCTGTGTGGCTCCTCAGAGGCGAGGGATGCGCTGATTCATCTTCTAAGCCACGTGAAGGGTTAGAACATATCTAGAAACTAACAAATTAAGAAAGGAAGCCCGGTGCTGCAGGTAAACCAAAGATAACACGCTGTGTACGTGGGGCCTCAGAGACCACTTGCCCTGTCCTGTGATTGAAAATGCAAAGACCAGGATGTGCCCAAGCGGCTGACCCCTGCAGAGCCAGGCCTCCCACCACCTCCCAAGCACGAGGGAGTCTTGACTCCTAGGAACGGGATGTCTCACAGCTCCCCCTCTCCCAGGGCCCTCTTATCACATCCCTCATTTGGAGGCCACCAGCCCAGCAGGGAATAAATGGCAGTCACGAAACATCAGGACCCATCCTGGTAGTGACTCAGACCCCAAGTCAAAACATCTCATGTGATACAAACCCCAGCGAGGCAGGCCCCTGTGTGAGACTCAGAACAGCTGGGGAAGATGCAGCAAAGCCTGCCGGACAGGCCACAGCGATGGAAGCCAAGTGCCTGGACACTGGGCTCTACGGGAAATTAGGGGCACAGACAGCGAGGAACTGGGGGCTCAGAGGTCAGCCAGCCACAGCCCCACGGCTCCATCTCCCACCGCCCAGCTCACACTCGGACCTGCACCACGTGGCCCCCGCCCTTAGCTTATCTCTTCTGTGTTAAGCACTTGCTGTCTCAGCACCCTGTATGTCCTATTGGCTGGGGGACAGGGGCAGGGGTGCCTCCCCGAATTTCTCTTCTAGCTGCAAAACAGCAAATCTTTTCTCCTTGGCCCATAGTGGGAGGAAGTCTACCCTCAAACAAGGTACCAAATGGCTTTACCTGCCCCTAGATCATTGTCCTTTTAAAGTCCTACATGAACACATGATTCTACCCTAGAGAAGCTGTGATAATACAATCAGCAACGCACAGAGGCCTAAGCTGGCCCCGCCCACCCCACCGCCACCCCCAAGCCTCCTAGGAGTGCGGCTTTGATATGAAGAAGTCTATTGTCACCGGAGAGCCGGCGCTAAATCACAAATCCCAGCAGAGCTGAGCACTGAACACCCGCCTCTGTGGGAGCAGCTGGGGGCCGCAGGCTGTATGTTACTGGCAGGAATGCGGGGGCCCGCTCTGTTCTTGGCTGTTAAAGCTTGAACCCCACTTCCACCGCCCTCTGAATCACTGGTGGGCAGAGAGCCAGGGGCATCTCCTTTCAGAGCCCAGCCAGGAAGGGCACCAGAGATGCCCTTCCTGGGGACTCCAGACCCTCTCCGCGCAGCTGAAACATACAAGGGCATTGAGCGGCTCCTTAAAAAATGGAGTTAAAAGATAGGTTATTTGAGTGCAAAAGTGTTTTGAAATTCCATGCACAGATTTTACATCATACAGATTTTTCTAGGAACTTTTAAAAGACCCTTTGCACGGCAAGCCATATGGATAATTTTAAATGTCCAGCAGCCACATTAAAGAGAGGTGAAATTAAATTTAATGATATATTTTCTATAACTCAATGTATCCAAAACTACTACTTTAATACACACACAATATAAAAATACTACTCATGAGATATTTTACATTCATCTTGTTCCTGCATTGAAGTTCTCAAACTCCAGTATGTACTTTATACCCACAGTGCCCATGTGGGATGGCCCGCGTTGCACATGCTGGGTGGCCACAGGCGGCAAGCAGCAGGCTGTCATGCTGGACGTGTCTGCAGATTCTACCCAGCCTTATCTTCGTGAGCAGACCCCCATGAGGAGGTACCAGCATCACCTTCCACAGACGTGGGACTAGAGGCTCTGCCAGAACCAAGCCCCACCCACATCTCAGATCTGCACTTCTCTCCTGCTGGTCCTGTGTACCTGTCATTCACCCCACACAGCAGAGCAAGCCAGAGTACAGATTATGGCCGAGTCACATCTAGAGCAGGCACACTGTCCACTACAGCTGAGAGGGGCAACAACCCAAATGTCCATGAACAGGCAAACAGGGAAGTAGCTATGTTCCCTCCATACAGTGGAACCTCACTCAGCTTTAAAAAGGAAGGGCATTCTGACGCGTGCTGCCTCATGGGTGAACCTCCAGAACATGGCACTGAGTTAACTAAGCCAGTTGCAAAAGCCAGAGCACAAGTCCCACGTGACCCCAACTCCGTGAGATTCCAACGTGGGTGAATTCATAGACAGACACAGAACGCTGGCTGTCAGGGCCTCCGGGGAAGGGCACGGGCCAGCCGCACTGCACAGTGAATTAAAGTAGAAGGAGACCAGGCCGAGGGAGCCCGGGCAGACAAAGCCAGGGAGGCCTCACAAGTGACCTAGATCTTGTTAATCTGCAAACGCAAGCAAAGCCCAACTTGAACTGTCCCTTATAAACGCCCGCGTTAAAGAAAAACAGAACTGAAGCTCAACCAACCAGAAGCAGCCAACACGCTTACGTAACAGGGGCTTTCCCATAGGCAGACCAAACAAAGCGAGTGTGGAAGGGCAGCCGATCCGGTGCCTTCTTCACTCACTTCTGCGTCTCTCCAGCAAATGCCCCCTTGCCTGTCCCCAGTGGGACCCAGGAAGCACTTCAGGTTTGAAAGTTGCCTGATTCATGACTTGCTCAAAAAACTCTTAAAAAAAAAATAGAGTGCCTCAATGCGCCTTTTTAAAAATTGGGTAAAGAGTCTCAGTTCTGGAAGACAAAAGAAGTGATAGTGATGACAGCTGCACAACAGTGCAAATATACTTCAGGCCACTGAACTGAACACTTGAAGATGGTGAAAATCATAGATTTTATGTGATGTGCATCTTACCTCAACAGAATAAAGTAAAATCAGCTGCAGGAAAAAGCACCAGCCCTGTGCTAAACTCTGCGCCACAATCACAAGCCACTCTCACAGCAATCAGCCTCCCGTCATCCTCCACGTTCCACTCATGCTGACGAGGAAGCCCAGGCTGCAACACGGGAACAGAGTCCAAGGTGGCCTGCAGGTGGGAGCCAGGCAGAGCCCAGGTGTGAACTCAGGGAGTCCCAGTGCAGAGCCCACACTCCACCAGGACCTCCTCCACAAAGCCCCTCGGACAGGGGGCAGCCAGCAGAACCAGACACAGCCCAGGGAGCAAGGCCATGGTCTACCTTCAGCCCCACAGGTCACTGCCCCTTTGAAACAAAGCTTGATTGTGTCACCACCCCTTCTCCAAATTAACTTGGAACAAAACCCAGTGCCTTCGTCGCCCCTCCCCCGACCCCAGCCCCTACCCAGGCTCTGCCCTCCTCTTCTGCTGCTCCTGTGGCTCCCCGTGCTCCGGCCTCACCCGCATCCTTCATCTTGCTTCAGCCTGCCAAGAACACAGAGGGCCCGGCACAGGTGCTGCTTTCCACCCAAGACCGGCAGAGCTAGCTCCTGCCCCAGGTCAGGCGTCCCTGCCTTCTCTCCACAACAGGGCCCACACCCGCCACCCCCATCCTCCTCATTTTCCTTCCCAGTACCCGCCCTTGTCCGGCATTGTAAGACGTCCAGAGTTGTCTACTCCACGTCTGTCCGCCAGGGACTTTCACGGCCGTCCCTCGTTGCTAGAAGGGCACCTCCCACGTAGTACACGCTCCAGAAACGACTGTTGAGCGAAGGACCCCATCGAGGGCTTTAGCTGATCCGCGCACGGTGGGGCAAAGCATCTTGCTCAGGGTCTGAGCCGGGTTTTTGGAGGAGGCATTCAGGGCAGGACCTGGAGAGCCCCAGGCAAACCAGGACTGGCTGGAGTTCTTTCCTCCCACGGCCCTGTGAGAGGCACCCTTGTCCCCATTTTAGAGCCCGAGACAAAGGGAGAGGAGCTCTAACCAAGTGAACTTTGAGTCCCCTTCCAGCACGCTGATCCCTTTTGGGAAAAAAAAATCACTTGTAGTTAATAGTGAATCTCTGGCTCCAAACGCCACTGCCCCCGCTAAACAGAGATCCCAAGCAGGACTGGCGTCTGTCCGCCCCTCCCGCTCGTGTCATCAGTATTCTGCGTGCTTCCACGGTGGTGCCAGGCACAGGGGTGGCGGCAGTGAGCACACTGCCTCGGCTCCTGCGAGGCTTTCTTTTCTAATAACTTGTGCTGTGTGTCCTTGAGGTGGAGGATGATATTAGGGACACATGTGCAGGGTACATACTCAACTGGCAACTGCACATTGAATATGCAAATGAACTCAGCTACTTCTGCTGCGAGGAGCCACTAAGATCTCCCTAACAGAAACCCCAACACCATCTGGCCACTGGAGTCCTCAGGTGCTACCAGAGACCCTAGACTCATCCAGCCTGTATTTCCACAACCTTTGACCCACAACCTTTGACCTGCAACTACTCCCCATTTCCTCTGACCACTGCTTGATTCTCTTCCTCTGTACGTTTTAGCTTGGATGGGGGGTTGTTTTAGACGTCACATGGAACTGACGTCACCCAGTATTTTTCTGTCCATGCCTGGCAATCAGCCTAACATCTTTTGCCATCCACATTGTGGCAAATATCAGGACTCATTCTCTGGGTTCTGTATTCCTTCATATGCATGACTGTTCCCCATTACCCACAGGGGCTGCTTCCAGGACTCCCAACAGATACCAGAATCCAGATACTCAAGCACCTTACAGAAATGCAGCATTTGCACAGAACCTATGCATATTCTTCCAAATACTTACAAACGCCTCTGGGGCAGGAGTTTGGGGCACGGCTAAGACACCACTCAGGATGCCCACACCCCATATCAGGGCACCTGGGTTCAATCCTGACTCTGATCCTGATTCCAGCTTCATGATAAAGTACTCCCTCGGAGAAGCCGGCAATGGCTCAAGTAATTGGCTCCTTGCCACCCATGTGGGAAAGCTGGATTGAGCTCTGGCCCCCCACTGGCTATTATAGATATCTGGAGAATAAATGAGCAGATGAGAGATGGCTCCCACTCTCTCTCTCTCTCTCTCTCTCTCTCTCTCTCCTCGCCTGTGTCTGCCTCTCATTTTCAAATAAATTTTAAATATAAAAACAAATAATCTAGAGATCACTTATAATACCAAACATAATGTCAACACAATGTGAATAGCTGGCATTCTGAATAATGGAGAAAAAAAAAGAGAAGTTTGTACATGTTCAGAATAGAGACAATTTCTAAAAAGCATTTTCAATCCATGGTTGGTTGAATTCACGTGTGTGGACCCCAGGGAGAGTCAGCTGGGTGCACCACATCTTCATCTACTCAGCTATCAACAGACAGTGGTTTTGCATCTTGGCTGCTCTGAACAGCGTTGGCAACGAGCATGGGCGTGCAGCCACCTTCAGGCGGCCACTCACCTCCCCTGAGCACAGACTTGGAAGAGGGTGCAGCAGCCCGACTTTACGGCCCACTGGTTTCCACCACTGCACGGTGCACACCTGGCAACATAAAAAGGCTGAGCCGGGGCACAGCCAGATCAGGGCAAGCCACACTAACTCTCAGGGACTTTCTCGTGAAAAACGGGGAAGGGCTCCCCAGGACACTGTCAGAGCACCTGCATACTGCAGACGGGCTCTCCGGGAAGGAAGGAAGTGCTGGGATGGAGACCCCCAGGCAGGAGCCCGTAGGGTGCTCTAGGTCTCAGAGCCTGGGAACAGAGGAGAAGGAAGCAAGGCAGGCCAGAACACAGGCAGGCCTGGCAAAGGCCTCAGAGCATCCACAGGGAAGCCCCGATGCTGGGAGGGCCCCTCACGGCTGATCCAGCTCAGGGTGACAGGTAGGCCTTGGGGAAGCAGCACTATCTTGGGCGAGGCTGCCCTCTCCGGCGGAGACAGGTCAGAAGCACAGGCAGCCAAGACTTGCACCTAATAGTGAACCCCAGGACTGGGACCAAGGCCTCCTCCCTGCACCTCAATACACAGCACCCGCAGCGAGTACCGCACAGGGACACTGCTGCTGTTGCCAGGCCAGCACATCTCTCAGGGCCAGGCCCACCGTGCGCAGGTCCGAGCCCCTGCCACCCTGCCTGCAGCTCTCCATCCACACCCTCTCCCCCTCACTTCTGCAACCTTGGTCCCAGTGATGTCTGAAAGGATCCCAGCTCCCTTCCCAGAGAGTGATCCCTGGAGAGCAGGCCCCACAGTGATTCACCTCTGTGGTGCCTCCCACAGTGGCCCCTGGCAGGATGCCTGAGTAGCTAACGAATGAGTGAAATACAAGCACCCTCCCCCCCACACCAAGAATTCCAAAGTTTTATAGATTTTGGCCAAATCCTTTCTAGGCCTCCAAAATTCCCAGTCCCATTCGGTTCAGCCAACCCACCTGGGTAAAAACTTCCCAAGCAGAGAAATCTTCCCCTAGACAACATTCTGACCTTGGAGCTGGGGCTTCTCCCACTACCCCATGTCTCCCACCACCGGGCTGGGAGGCAGGGGCTGACAGCCAGCTCCTACCTGCCGCACAGGACACAGAAAACCACAAAAGGTCACAGTGCCTCATCCACTATTCACACCCGCCCGCCAGACTCAGCTGTGTCCACATACCTCCTTGTTTGCTATGGAAAAGAGATGAGTTTCGGGGAGAGGGGCTAGGGGGGCTAGCACAGACCGTGCCAGCCAAGCCCAAGCAGGGGCTGTGTCTCCACAGCGTGCCACCCTCCTGAGGATCTCTGTCCTGCCCTGGGGCCCTCCTGAAATGTGCCCTGATGGGCTAGTGTGGGCCAAGATGCTCTGTGCTCTAGGAAGAAGGGAGTAAGGGCGCCCCTAGTTCAACTCAGGGCCGGGGGAGGCCCAGCTGGGCTGGAATCCATTCTCCAGCCCTTGCTCGCTCTGAGGTTTCGCATAAGTTACTTCCAAATCCCTTCGTGTTTTCCCAGGGGGAAATGACTGTCTCTATCGCAGAGTTAGAACTGGTGCGCACGGCATATAGTGTGCATTCAATTAATGCTAGCTGTCAGAATTATTACTAGCAAGGGACTAGGAGGCAAAATATATCCAGATTTGGTTCTCACACTTTCACAATAACACATGGGGGCCGTGCTCACGTGACAGGACAACGACTAAACCAGAGGTGGGAAAGAGTCTCTCAACACCCAGACATTTGCGGAGGAGACACACACAACGCAGCTCTCTTCCCACCAACATTTCAGCTTCCTCACCTCCTTCTGGGGATATTACACATAGCTAAGGGATAACGCAGAATGTTCATAGGGCTTTGCTTCCTAATAGATACAATTGCCCAAAAATTTAAAACAGCTGTACAGCACCACACAGGTTTTTTAGGGGGAAAACAGCTAAGCTGGGGAATAAAATATTTACAGTACATTTTACAAGTTAAGAGCCAATTCCCTAGAACAGTTATTTCAAAGCCACAGGAAAAGAGAAACGACCCAACAGAGTTGTAAGAAAACAGAAAAGGAAAAGGACATACAAATGGCCAGCGACTTATCTGACACTGAGAGAAATGACTGAGAGAGATGTTTCCACTTACAAGATTAGAAAATATTAAAACATTCATTTGGACCTACATCGACAGGTTTGTAAGGACAGTCACTCTTGTGCACAGCTAGGGGTGGAGGTATACATCGGAGGCGATTTCTCATGACAGAGAATTTGATATCAGCTACTGGAATTTCAAAGGTTTGTGTCTGTTGATTCAGAACTTTCCTTCCTAAACATGACTATTGGTGCAAACACACAAAGATACACAGGAATAGATAGAAAGATAAATGTACTAGGAT